>NC_139242.1:25579524-26064508 GCF_977018435.1 Lepisma saccharinum | reverse complement strand
ATGCCACAGTTGCATGAAAGCATTGTGAAGTGTTCACGTAAAGGCAATAGTAAGTCCTATTGTGACACTTAATGCAGAAATATTTATTATATGAAAATATATATATATATATATATATATATATATATATATATATATATATATATATATATATATATATATTTTTATGATGCACATGTATCTTTGGTGCTTTATCAAGTTTGGATTCTTCCAATAGTAATCGTGTAGTGTTGATAGGTTAGGTATTTATGATTTCAAATACACTTATCAAGCTAAGCCACACGATGATGCTGCTATATATGATGATTGAAGGTTGACCATTTCCACATCTTAGGGGTATAAATTTATGAAGAAAAGATACATATTAAGACCAGTTATACTAGTTTTTTTTCAGGGAATGTAATGTTCCATTTATGTTATAATATAAATGTACTTAATTAAATAAGTGATTACTCTGAGCCACGTGTCTTATATTTATAATGATCGTAAGTATCAAGTATCTTTTGAGATAACCATTCTTACCATGTTTTGGATTAAAACTATGTTAAATGTATTTTTGATGACTTCTGAAATCACACATGACTACGTTAAAAAGGTTTTAGTCAATTAAGCCTCAGAGATATATTATTTTATCAATGCACTTGAACAACAACAATTAACAACGTTAATTTGTGATTTATTTTGACAGCATATTAAAGGACTTTGACATGATCATATGATATCTTTGCACTTGAAGATATTATAGTAATGAGCTTTCACAAGGTATTGTCAGTGTGATGTCATTCTCTATAAGTGTGATCTATATTAAGAGTAGACACAGATTGATTAATTATTTGACAATATCAGATAGTATTTTCTCAATTGCAATCTCAAAGCAATTCGGATAATCGAAAATTGATTCATGGTTGTAAATTCTTTTTAATATACAATGTATATGTTTGTCAGTGTTATGCATCTGAGATTATATATCCAATATTTATGTTCATACTTCATAAATGTATAATGCAATATTTTCTTCATCATTACAAAACATGATAATGATATCTTAACTGATAACATATTGTTTATTTTGTTGGTTTGAAGGACAAAAGATACTGCTTTGTTTCACAACCATACCCATGAAGGTTGGTTGGTTAAGTTCTTCTCTTAGACTGTTGCTTAAGGGTGTTACAGTGAGTCACAGTACTTTATGCACAATTTTTCTTTAGTCAGATGTCAATGTAAAAATTTTCTAATTTTTCGTGCTTCTTTCCTTGAGTCTGAAACATTAGTTCAGGTATGAAGTATTCATTTGTAGAGTTTGCCTTAAGTTGATCTTCGTAATCCGACATTGGTCCTCATTCATATATCTTGATCCTTAGTTGTGATTAGCAGTGGAAAAATTCAAAATAACAAATATTCTTTGTTATGTGTATTTTGGAGTGCAAAAAATGTATAATATAATGTGATAGCATGTCCATAATAGATTTTAATGCTAAGATTTAGATGTGGCTTAAAAACATTTTATAGAGCTCTGAGATTCCAAGAGTTGAATTGTAGGCTCAAATAGAAATAAACTTGACAAGAAGCAAAGACGTTTTGATCTAAGCTTAAGTCAAGTAGTAGGTTCCTTTAAAATGCTAGAATGCATTATGGCTCCAAAATGTGTTCACAAAGGGCAGAATAGAAAATTCGTGCCGTGACACTGTGAGTTCAGGAACAACAGTTATTTGAGATTTATAATTTTTGTGCGCACATCATAATTTATACATTTCTTGCATGAATTGATTTGTGATGTAAGAAATCTTAGTTTTGACACACTGTAAATCTGAGGATGTTTGCTTTTGATGCAGGGACTTAGATTCTTGTCTTGTTAGCTGATGTTACTAGACAAATGGATGAATTCCCAATGGGAAACTTAGTTGGATCATAGGTAATCTACTCTACATGTGGAAAATTATAATTAATATATTTTTGGCTAAATAAAGATTAATATAGAAATTATGCTCTCAGATTAAGAATGAAGTTCTGAATGGTGCTTCATTGGTTGATAATAAATAAAAATGTTATGTAGCTACATTGTTTTATGTAAAAATGGTTCATATGGAACTTCATTAGATAATTGTTGGTATGTAGAACTTGATTTTTTTTATTTGTTTTTCAACATTATTATATACGAAAAACTCATTATGTGTAGTTGCACTGTATTGGTTCATGATGAACAAGTTCTTGTTGTATTGTTGGAAAACAAATATTCAGTTATACTCAGATGGTTATAATGGTAAACATGAAAACAGTTTGTAAATATAGAGGCATTAAATTAATTATTATATTTTAAAAGTCTCAGTAGTGCTCAGATCTGTTGTTGTGGATTCGTCCCTTGTTGAGCGCCAGTATGACAATAAAAATATTACATTGTCATAACAACATTTGAAAATGGCTAATTTCAAAGTTCCACATTTGTGCAATATTTATAATAAGTTAGTCATAACAGTTATTTTTGACTGGCAATATGAAAAACAAATATCTTCAATCATATGTGTTCTTTCAGATAAGAAAGATATGATACATTCAAATTTATAATTAAATTTATTGAAATTGTGTACATTTGCATTGGCTTCAAGGTTTATATACAAAGGTCAACTCTTTAAAATTGTTCAATGTATAATATGATGTCATACTTGGTATTTTGTATCAACATTCAAAAAATGGTTATTGTAATCATTAGATAAGTATATTGTAATATACATAGTAAAATAGCTGTAACAGAGCAAATATGTACATTTACAACACAAACATTCAAGCTGTTAAGCACTTATGGACAAAAATATAAAACAAAAACAATTGAAGATTGCACATACTAAAAGATTTGGCTTGAACTAGTTGCTCTGATACTAGTGGTCTGTGACTTTGAAAGGAGGCTGAAGTTGGAACAAAGATAAGGACAGATATATCAATATGGGATGGTGATATATTTGTATAATAATTGTTGCTTTTAAAGATTAAACTTGGCAACGTTATAATAATATTGGATGTTTAAGTGATATAGAAGCCTTTTATGACTTGAATGAACTTTGATCATGATATAATCTTATAAAGATTCGAAAGTCATGGAATGACATGGATATGTATAAAAGATGCCATGTTGATTTTGAAGCAGTGAATAGGTATCTGTTTTCATCTGGCTTAACGAGCATGCTTGTAAAGGTGACAGTTCCTCAAATGAGTGCTTGGAGGAAGGTTGCATAGAGTGACACTTATATGTTCTACGTTTGGATGTGGTTTGGTCAGATGATGAATCTTGAAAAAGGAAGCTCAGAATTGTGAATACAAAGACTTGCTTTATCCCGGAAGGAGATAACAAAGAGATATTTTCTTCTCAAGTATAGCATTGATATGTTATAAATGCTCTTGTAATTTTGTTGTTTCTAGTTTTCTTTTATCAATTTAATAATTATAAAGTTATTTATTATTGTTTGAACATAAACATTATTCATTAGTATATGCAAATTTAAATTTCCTTTTCAATATAGCACCATAGCTACTACCTATTGTGCTGATACTGAGTTTGAATTATACTGACTTACATTGTTAAAATATCTTGGAAAGTTCAAATGTATGTCACTATATTAGATTAATATTGAATCACCAAATAGAAGCTAGTATGGCTTAGTCCAGGAATTAATCTAGAATTTTCAATTTGGAGCATGATTACATTTTAAGAAGGATGTAAAAAAGTATATCAGGAGCATAGGTTAGCAAGGCTATCTGTGAAGACTGAAACCCAGAGACTTCAATGCCGAAGAATAATCAATTAGAAAATGTGCATAAAATTGTTCCTTTCAATAACATTATGGTGCTTTAGAAGTTGGAAATATAATTACTTAGGAGTTGGAAACCTGTCCAGACAAGAAGTAGTACAACTAGTCCTCACTATCTACTTGCCACTTTACACATAGTTATATCGAGGGCTAGACTCCCCCTTCTTTGAAAGCAGTGTTGTTCCCAGCATGGAATTTTCCCAGGAATGGGGAATTTCGGAGCCAAAAAATTACAGGAAATGGAAACAGGGAGAAACATCTAAAAATGTGAATCTGCTCTTTGCAAAGCTGAACAGAGTATGTAGCTAGCCTAGTTTGTTGCTGCAAATTTTACATAGAGAACTACAAGCAAAATGCTATAAGTAGCAATTAATTTAATATCTTGTTACAATAGAAAACAATGATAAGGTAGGATCAGTCTTAAAAATATTAACGATACTGTTAATTCATTAATTTTACACTGCATAATATTGTCAATAATTAGGTTTATAAATCAATAGAATTTTATGAAAATCACAACATGCCAGATGTTGTATGTATTTTGTATTTTTCACTCTACAAATACTATTTTCAAAGAATGTTTAAGTTGAAAATATATTACAGTAGATCTTTCTTAATAAATCAGAAAAACAGGAAACAAAATGAAAAACAAAAACAATGAACAGTACCTTTGTTATTGCCTTCATGACCTTAATGTCAGGTGTTTTTTCTATAAGTCCAACAAGAATTGTCCCAATAAACAATTTTCTCATATCAACTCCCATCACACCAACACGGTTTTTCACTAGATCCAAACTAAGGATGAGAAGTTCGCTTGCAACTAAAAGAAACACAAAAACATTAAACTTTCCAATAAAGTTTAGAATTAGAAATATTATACTGCCTATTTCTATAATGAGTTAATTACAAAATAAATACAGGTATGTATGCAGCAGCTCAATGATAAAAATGATAGGATAACATTGAAGGACTAACCTCTGACTTATTAAAAGGCAACAGCATACCACTATGCCATCGATGTGGCTCCCATGGTACATGAATTACACCTTTATGAAATTCATAAACATTATTATGACTAGCACAATTTTGACTGAAATTACAGGACTGGTTAACTTAACAATTTTGCCTGTATCAGCAGACCTGATAAAATGCCAATTAATCTGACATCTAACAAAAGATTTTTTCTATTTTATAGATTTATTTCTATAAATGGATAGAAATGACTCAATATATTATTAATTCCATGCCCAACAAATTAAATTTTCAAACCTACCTGGGCTTTTTTCAGTGGTACCAGGATTAAGATGCTCTTTTGTCATTCTCTGAAGCATTCTCATAAAGGATACAATAAGCCTGTCGATGTAGCAGGCATTATTCACACAAGCTGCTTTCAACATCATCAATGTTCCAAAGAGACTTGAAGGACTAGCATTCTGATTTTTCTCATAATTTGCCAATCCTTCAGACACAACCTGAAAAACCGCATATTTCAGTTCTAACCTGCATATACATGTGTACACATAAAAAAAGAAAGTCATTTGTTTTTATACTCATAAGCATTGTACCCTTTTTTCTACCATATTTTTAGCAAAAAAAGAAAAAAAAATGTACACATTAAAAAAACATTAAAGATGCTGAACAAGGCAGTATTTATTTACGTAAAAAAACACTTTACTTCTGATTTTTCCACCCTACATCAGGGTCTTTTTCATAATAAGAACCAAATACATGTGTAAAGTGTTTTTTATGTAAATAAAGATTGCCTTGGTCAGAAGCTTTTCTAGCATGGAAACAAAGCTTAATTGTGTTAAGATTATTTAAGTAGATACATATCTATACAAAGTTTCACTTAAATTTTAAATTTTACAGTGTATATACAGGTTTTCTCAGGGTTTTCTGGCAAGTTTAAAACAGTTCATTTACACCTTCGAATTAAAAAGGATTTCCAATATGCCATAATAAGCAAATAATTGCCACATTCTAACTGGTCCAATCACAGATAAAACTTGAGTAAAAGAACAGGGGCATGGTCATGCATGCCTGTCAGTTTTTGGTAAAACAAGAAAAGTCTACACTACGTAAGATAATGATTTTTGCCAATACATGTCATCCAGTAGCATCTTGTTAAAAAACTTACCTTTCCTACACATGCATACAGACACTCCAGCTCCTCGTGTTTCGAGTATACTGTTGAATTTGTTGGCTCTGTTGGAAATATGCTCATTAGCCTTGACAATAACCCATGAACCAACCTGATCACCTGCATAGAAACAAATACAAAATTTAAAATAAAAAATATTAAACAACAATTTATCAGGGGTAAAAAATAAATGGAAAACAAAAGATTGTTTATTTGTTTACTCAAATTACCGTGGACAAGTCAGTACAAAAGGTTAAATACGGAGAAACTAGTACTCACTTTTATCCGCGAAGCTGTTTTTTCTTTTTCGATTAATTTCAGTGGCCACTGCCACCATCCTCGTTGGAACTTGATGTACTGTTGATTGGCGTGCATCTTTTGTTTGTAGTTCTCTGGCTGCCGGTAGGTACGCTGTTGTTAACTGTGCGTCTGGGTCTGTGTCATCTGCTATTTCCAGGTGATAACTGTTGTAGTAGGGGAATCCAAATGTGGTGCGTTTGCCCGCTATCGATGTTTAGCTTGTGCGGGAAGTGCATTATGGTGTGAGTTTCCTTGATTTTGGTGTCTACGAGCATGTGGGCAGTGTGTTTGACTTGAACCTTTTGAATTTTATGGCTATTGTATTTGATTTGGTTGGTTGATTTGGTGTTTTAAGTCCACTTTATGCACAGTAAGGCTAATCGGGACTGGACCTACAGTTTAAAGTGGGATCCGAACCACTTGTACCTCCACCGGGTATCGAACCCGGGACACCTTGATTATTGTATTTGATATGTTTAGCAAGACCAGTAGTGGGTTGGGCTTTTTTCGCATCTGCTAGGTGCTGTTGGATTCTTTCATTGACAGATCTGATGGACCTGCCGATGTAATGAAACTTGCATTCACACTGCATCGTATACACCTGGGTTTTCAAGGGGGGAGAGGAAGTACCGTTTGTGTTCAGTTTATCAGCTATTTTGGAATTGGGTATGTGCGCTACTTTGATGCCATATGGGAGAAGGGCTTTGGATATGGGGTTGGAAGTGGTGGGATGGTAGGGGAAGGCAAACCATTTATATTGGCCACTGGAGGTTAATTGCCACTGAAATTAATCGAAAAAGAAAAAAACAGCTTTGCGGATAAAAGTGAGTACTAGTTTCTCCGTATTTATATACTACCGCATCTCTCTCTTCCCAATTATGAATTTAAAAGGTTGTTAAATATCAGCAGGAACAAACACACTAAAAACAAAATAAAGGAACCTGTAAGATAGAAAAAATGAAACACAAAACAAATAAGAAGCCTAGAAAGATAAAATTTTCAGTTGTGATTAGTAAATTACAACTTAACAAAATTTTGTATATTACCTTCCTGTTTGACACACATGGGAGATGTACTGTATAGAAAACCCATGCAGGTGAGAGAAGTCAGGTGAAACCAGTACTGGCTCGGTAGCTCAATTTATAGAGCAATCGCATGGTATGCTTGAGAGCTAGGTTTGATTTCTGATAAAGCCTGCATTTCTCGCTGAAGTCTTGCATAGTCTTCAATTTGAATAACATTTCACACATTCATTGAACCATTTTAATTCACAATAAGTATGAACTATTATCAGCATACATGTTAACAACTACCTGATACAATTCAAATATTATGAAGAAAACAATAATATATGTATGTGCTGGAAGGAGTTGTTATCAAATATGATTCCTTATTTTTTTTCTGACATTTCACAAACTTTATCATTTGGATATTCAATGTTTAGAGGAAGCTCTAAGAAAGAAGTGCAGTGGAATCATGATTTTACTATTTACATACATGATTCCAACATGTTTAGGGAAATGAAAGAAACAGTAGAAAATTAATACACTAAAATGAACACATGGTTTTTATGATGTTCTATTTCAGCAGCAGCTGGCATCACTGAGAAGATAAGTGAGTACTTCATTTCAGTATATTCAATGCAACACGTTAAAAAAAAATTCTGGATTGAACATGTTACTACTATAAAAGTAATAGGATGGGAGCGGAAATTTACAACAAATATTACCAGACCAGGTTAAGGTTAAGATATTAATTTCATGCATTTTACATCTTTTTACCATACTTTGCTACATATTAATATGCATATTTTGAATGTTAAAGTTTCATAGAAGTCTGGCCTCGAGAAAGAACTCACAAAGAACACCTATGTCCAGCATAGAACTTAAACCTGGGAACTGCAGGGATTGAAAGTTGATCACTTACCACCAGGCCTTGAAGTGGAAAATCTTAGCCCCTATGCATTAATATGGTGGGAATGAGGCAGGAAGAGGGGGATGGGGGGTAGAGGGTTGCAAAAGAATTTGCTAGCTGAGGGGATATACACTCCCCCCTAATTTCAAACATTTTCTTCCGCACTTGGCCGCCAAGTACAAAGTGTTATAGAGTCTGCTTTCATTTTGTGACTTGTGACCGCTAATATCAAACAAGAGTACAAGAAGTAAGATAAAATGTTTTAAAGCATTGTCATGAAGTAGGACAGGAACTTACCTTGGAGTTCGGGCACGTCATACACGACGAGATACCTCTCTGCAGTGGCTTGAAACTTGATAAAATCTGATCCTTCCTTAACACTGTCAGTAAGAATGTAAGTAGTTCAATAGCGGTACAGATGTTTGCATAATTTGGTTGACTAGAATCTATGCTTCCAAATAATTTATCAAACCACGCTAATTTCAGGTCACAGTTGGGCCAGACATCAGGTTTCAGTGCAGTTTTCAAGAGTGCTACGCAGCGGCGAGAGAGAACTTCACCTGTTGAACCTGCTGATGGGTTTGTGTCATTGACCTGGAAAATGTATCATATTTGTGAGATACCTCGTGAATAGTCTTTACATAATAATTCAAATTAACGCATAACAGAGAATGAGAGCTGAGTTGATACCAAGACCAATTTATCAGTAATAGCTAGAGGCATGCATATTTAATTTTTGATGGAAACACGAAATGTGAAATAACATACTGAAATGTTCATTTTTCATGTTTTTTAAAGATGTGAGGTGCATTTTCCTATATCATTTTGTCATGAAATGATTAACTGTAAAATGCAAAATAAATTCTTAACTATGGAATTTAGTTTATTTATTGATTTATCTTGTGAGTTATGAAAATCCTAGAAAATTGATTAACTCTGTTGTAAATATTTGTGAAGGAAAAATAGACTCATTTTCACAAGAATAAACTTAATACTTTGGACTCTACGTACATAAATGTGCTATTAGAAGGTAAATGTTTATTTTGTGTGATAAATGACAAATTTAGGGTTATATTCACAATTTTAACACCGAAATACCATTTTATATACCCGAAATGTGCCTAGTTTATGTATTGAAATCTTGATCCTTTATTCACCATAAATATATGGCTCTAGTAATGGCCAATAGCCCTGGCATGGATATCAAGAAGTATTGGTTAGATTTTAATCACCAATATTGGGCAATACTTTTCTGAGTCCAGGTGTTCCACAGGATCTGCAAAACAGTCTCACAAAGTGTACATATATTGGGAATTATGCAAACTCCATTTTTCCGAAGCAACATTGTTGGGCAAAATGGATTTTGTGATTAAATGATTGTTTCATATCGGTATCATCTCAGCCAAACAGAGAACTATAATGAGTGAATTACATTAAAAAAAAAAGATAGGAATACTCACTGAGAAATACTAAACAGAAATAACGTAACTAGAATCTGCATTATCAACCGTAGCAGAAACTGACTGCCTAGGTATTTACATTACAAAAGACAAGTACAGTCAACTCTCAATTCTACGACTCTGGGTATAATGACCCTCTCGAAGTAACGACCCTTTTCCCAGGAACCGTGACATTTTTTTAAAAAGTTGAAAAATTGAAGGAAATCGGCCGAAAAATGCGTTTCTTTTTTCACTCATTCCCTTCACGAGCGCTCTACCGCTCACAATTGGGTCTGAACTAAAAATAGACACCACCACACCATGCTTGAGTGATATCCAATAGCACTTGACCTCTGCCCTCCCCTCCCTCAAGCACACCAATGTTACCCCGCACCCGACGGCCGCTACTCAACGCGCCAGGCTTGTTTTGCCACACTTGCTAATGGATACGCGATGTTATTTTAAATCGACCTCAACTTGTTTCCTTCTCCTTAGCTGCTGAAAACTCCAGGGGGGGGGGGGGAGGGAGAGGAGCAGCCCGAAATGACTGCTGGACTTGGAGTCTTTGCCAATGTGTATGACAGGTCAAACTATTTCATCGATAAATATACCACCTTGAGAGATAAGATCGCAGGAATGTTCCAAAATACAGATGCGTAGCGCCTGGAAGTCTGGCCCATCTGTCCAGCTCTGACCTAGAGTTCAGCAGGTTCCTGTGAGTGAGCAACTCTCGCCCTTGTAGCTGACAACTTCCGGTAACTGCTTTCATTCAAAACGTGTTCTTTGTTCCCTGCAACACTTCATAAAAAAGCGAAACTGTTGGAGATAATCAAAACCACATAGGCGAACTAAAGATCATCAACCCACTTAATGCGTTGTTATCCAGGTTTCCACAAAAGTTTACTTCGATCTTACATACATTATAACTCCCGTTTCCCACTTCATACGTTTTCCTAATTGTGTCGACGTAGTACTATCTGCCAAAAAAGTGTTCCGTTGGCTGACTGACTTCTCCCTGTCAGCAAACTTTTTTTTGGCGGGGGGGGGGGGGGGTGATGCTGATTTTCTTGCTCGTGTGTGCACATGGTCTGATTACAGGCGAGGGTGGAAGAGGACCCACCCTCTCTTCCTTTCCTTTGATATCTAGAATGGGGCAACCAGTTCTGGACATATTCTTGAAAACGAACAAAAACCATAGAACAAGTAAAAAAAAAGTGACCCTCCCCCCCTTTCCCCAGCTCATTCTCCGCCACTGGTGTGCACGGCAATGTTGATAATTGCAGAATTCAGGTCCTTTTTTTTTTTTAATGCTGTTGTCTGCATAGGAAATATTGCCCGTATTATTGTCTGTTGCATGGTAAAACGTAAAGAAAGGGTCATTTCTTTCTTCTTTACACTGCTGTTAAAAGTTCCGTCTTTGACAGTTGCGTTATCTTTAAAATGCTGGGGTTTTTCTTTTCCGCCACCTGTTGCTCGAACTTCCAGCCGGTCTCCTTGTTTTTACGATGCAGCTGGCGGCAGTGTTTTGTCTAGTGTCTGCAAAGCTCTTGATTGCTGATAACAGCAATGACTCATCCAGGGCGAAGGAAAAAGTTATTGTTTTGAATCTGGCAAAGCTGTTTTGATTTGACGATAATGAAATTCGATCTCCAGAAAGGAAAACAAGAGTTCAAATAACTTCATGTTCTGCGCCTTCTGAGAGACCGATTAAGAAAACAAGGGGAAAACTTTTGGAGGAGTGGGTGTTTGACATCGAGAATACTCCTAAATCCAACATTAAATCGTCGATTAATGTAAGAGTAAATAACGATCTAAAATTTTGATATATGAAAATGCGCAGTTTCATAAAGCTTGTTTTCAGTTCATTTTATGCTGATGGGCTAATCAGGACTAAATATACAGTTTAAAGTTAAATTCAATTCCAAACCCGAATGATTATCGACTGCGACGCCTGTCCTAGAATATGCATTGCGTGAAAACAGATCGCAAGTTGCGAGTTTTCTTTTTCAGCAAGTCGAGGAAGGAGTTTGGACTGCCTAGAAAGGTTGTGTTGTTTCTCCCGAGAGATCTAATCTTACAAGTTAATCTTGTAACAGACAATGCTCCAATAGACCCGTATAAAATCCAACATTCATTGTGCCCGATTATCTCGATTTTTGCTAGTGCCAGTCTGACTGGTGTCAATAAGCAAGATTGTTTTCCTTTCCATTGGTCTCGGTGCAAACGGGTTTTTCATGAACTAGAATTGTAAGAATTTCCTGGAAAAGCAACGACTGTGCACAATTGGAAGAAAGTAACATTATTTTAAATTATTTTTTGTGAAAACGTTTTTATGTTCTATTTTCCTTCTCACAACATGCATCCTGTGCATAACAGGTTGTATAACTACCAGGATAAATGGTGTTACAACCTCCTAGGCATCTTTGTGTCCGTTTGAGCTCCATTTAAGCTGAAAATTGGTGCAAATTCCAATAACGACCCCTTCGAAATAACGACCCTTTTCCCGGGAACTGTGAAAGGTCGTTGAATCGAGAGTTGACTGTATATGAATTATACTGTTATATTCATGAAATTACAAAGTGGTAAAATTTTGCATTAAATTAGTGGCAATTTATAAATACATCAGATTAGTAAAATTGTCAGTAATCTGACCGATACACCAATATGCCTATATCCGATAGAGTACCAATTAATCTGCCCTAATCCGAAAACATTGGAAAAGTTATTTCCAGTTAACTTGGCATGTCCATTTCCATCTTGACAAATTTGCACTCATTTCAAAAGTAAGTTAAATTAGTGTTTGAGCCTGGGACTTGGGTATTTTGTGTCAATTCTCAACATATATAACTTTGTATATTTTGGGCAATTGCCATTGGAACTTGTGGACATGTAGAGAGTCTGTTATATACCTCCAATTGAAGCAACTAATTTAAGCTGGCATGTACAGCTATTCAAAATAGTTTATGACACACAGGGTATTTATCAGAATTTATTGGAAGGTTACAGAAAAAAAATGGCAAATTAGAATTACAGGGTTCCCACTTATATTGACAAATAAAATATTAGCATAAATTTCAAGAACATTTGGCGGCAGTGTACCATGATAATAACCAGTGCCATGTTTGGGGTTAGCTGGCACATGCAACTATGGTTTAACATGGTGAATGAGACAACTGGGGGGGATACTTTGAGAAAATTTTCTTAGCTGCAGGATACAAACACCACACATTACCCCTCCTCACTTCAAGCACTGGTAATAAACATATTTTAAGTATTAACCTGAATTTGCATTAACACAAAAAATCAAGATTATTGACATTGCTGAAAATATTAAACAAAAATGAACTATAGTCTACAAAAAAATTCCCTTCAAGAACCTAATTTAAATCTTGTTAAGTACAAAAAGGCACAGAATTTTACTTGACTATTCCAATTTTTGGGGTATATTTCCAAAATTTCCTGAATTTTGCATGACTTTTCACACATACATTGATTTTTCTGAATTTTCCAATGTTTACAAGAGTTTCACATCAGTGGGTACACTGAATTAGAAAAGAATCAATACCATTATTTACAAATACTCTTACATATTATTCACAGTAAAGAAATTCTGGTATGTAAGATGTATTATACCTTTATATATATAAGTTAAATATATCTAAAACTTACTTACGTTACCACATAGATTAAACAAGTTCACCTGACACGCTAACAGATTTAAATAGGTCACCTGGCAAGCTAATCGCAGCAAGAAGTTGACAACAGCATCTGCGTGGTTCTTATCAATAGGCTTCAGATTGTTGTCATCTGTTTTCTGTGGAGGGCGTGAAGCATGGCGTTTCTTTGGTTCAGGAGTCCCTTCTGTAGAAGGTCTCTTTACACCTACAGCTGCTGTCAGGGTACCGGGAGTTGCACCTTGCTGTTCTTTCTAGAATACAATATCAAAATAAGGTAAAGATTTGAAGGATAAACATTCAAGCAAATAATACAAACCTGTAACATTTTAGGAATTCAAAAGTGTCAACAAAATTTTGAATGATTTATATGTTGTTTAGTGTGCCAATTCCAAATATGGGTTTGAAAATATGCAGTCAAATATTAGACTTCTTGTGTTTAAAGCACAGATTATATTCAACTTAGTTGGCACTTCTGTAAAGGACCAGATATGAAAGTTTTAATTGTGATACATCTCTTCCTCAATTTTTTACCTATGCCAGCAACTAATTTCTAGATAGCTAAAGTCCAGTTTAGGCATGTACTGAAATGGAGTAGGAAGCAAGTGACAGAGCACACTGGAATGAACCTTATCTTCTAATTTAACCATTTTTAGCCTACTTATCTTTTACATGTTTTAAACTTTCACTATTCTTGCCTTAACTCTGAAGAAGCTACATGATGTGCTGAACAAATACATACCTACATTGGACTTTACCTATTTAGTGAAATGATGGCATGTGGTGTAAGTTGTGCCTTGTCCTAATTTCTAGATGTTATATGGAGATATAAAGTAATTTCAATGAAATGAGACTTTATAACGACAAAATGTGCAGATACATTGTACAGTTGACATGTTATTAACAATCAAGGTTAGGTTTCAATTACTTTTGAATCGGCTAGTACAATGTAATATACAATTGCTTACAAGAATACCAGAAAATCTAATTTAAATAAATTAATACCATACATTAGGGATGGGCCGATATGAAATTTTGGCTGATACTGATATAAAACTTACCGATATTCTACCGATCCGATATAAAATTAGTATTGGTCATTGAAGAACCTGAATGAGTCATTGACCTCCTTAATAAATGTGTTTCAAGGTGACTGCAGTGCAAAAGAAGTTCCATATTTAGACATATACTTTTTTTGAAAGTAGGGCATGGAGATTATCCATAAAAATTACAACAAAATGGCAGAATTTTGCACTAAATTATTAGATATTTATCGATATATCGGATCGGTAAAATAATCGGTAATTTTACCGATAAACCGATATGCCTATATCGGCCGATAAAGTACCGATTAATCAGTTCCATCCCTACCATAAATATAATTAGGACTGAGCCAATACCACTTGGAACTGATACTGACACTATTGCTGGTATTAACTGATCAATTTGATTTATTTTACTTTTTTTCTCTGTCACTTTTGGCTAATCATAAAGATGAGTGATGATATGATGAAATTGATGAAGGGACACTCACAAAGAACACTCCATCATGGAGGTTGGCATTGCTTGTATTTTTCCTGATTCTCAGTGATACAAATATTGATGCTTGGAAATTGTAACAATTAAATTTATTAAAAATATTAATTAATATTAATATTGTTCAGGGTGGGCCATAAGTCAGTTGTCACTAGCAATCGTTACTTTGTTTTGCCTAGCATAGTGGAAGTCAGGTGTGAACTTGACTAGTGCGTATTACCCATAAGTCAGTCGACAGTAGCAGTTATTGGAGTCTCGTGTGAGGTTCTGTGTACTACTGAATGGCCTCCACGATTCCCAGATTTAAAACCCATGGATTTTTCAGTCTGGGGTATACCAAAAAATGAAATTTATTCTGTTAAGATTCGTGATGTTGAGCATCTGAAGGAAAGAATCCATTAAACATTTGAAAACCTACAGTCCAGGAAGATTTCCGACAAAATTTGTAGTTCATGTTGAGGGGAATAAACAATGCGGTTGATAATATAAGACGTAAGCGAGTTACTAGATATATCTGCGAAACTTACTTGCAATTGTTCTATTAATTAATTTAATTAATTTGTGGATATATCTTTAGTAACTCGTTTACGTCTTATAAAATTTGTTCATCAGTGTTGAACAGATGCAATGTTTCCATAGAACAGCATAGAAACCATTTTGAGCACCTTTTGCAGGTTAATTGAACACTACATGTATAGGATGTAATACCTATGTTGTAAATTACATTTGTATTTCTATTTGTTTAGTATTATTACACCAAATGCATTTTTGACAACTGACTTATGGCCCACCCGGTACATATTCCTCTGCAATTATATGCATCAATTTACTAGTTTCGCTCTAAAACATTCCAGAATTACATCGGAATATAAACACATCCATAATATAATAACAAAATGCATTTCTTTTACACAACACTGGTTCAAAATTAATGTAAACTTCAAATTTAACATAATTTCCAGGTTAATTACAGTTCCTGAAAGTGTTGTGTGGCATTTTTTGCACACCCTGCGAAATACTGAAACTCTCAAAAAAGTAAAAAAGTATCAGCTGATAGAAATACATCAGCACCAGTATTGGCTCAGCACTAATGATAATTACAGTAGAACCTTGATTTTATATTTTCCCGCATTACACATTCAATCTGAATGATCCAAATTGAGCAAACTGCTATAAAATTTCCCAAGATTTTGAATTTTAAGTTTTTTTCCCCCTAAATCAAGATTTCGCTGAATCATTTACCTCCTGAGCTTCAGATTCATCCTTTATTCGCTGAAGTTCCCATTTTATAATCACTTCCGCTAACTCTACTGCTAATTTTCGATGATCAATGGTGGCTGTTGGACTAAAACCAAGTCTTTGAATGGAATTGACCATATGTTGAACAAGGTGATGCCTCACGGGATAATAAACCTAAAGGAAGACGAAAAAAGAAAGTTAAAGCAGTCAAATTTCTTGACAAGAAAAATTGAAAAAAAAATCTACAACACTCCTCTTCATTATCTTCTATGCATCTTCACTGTAAATTCTATCTACTTTTTTACATACAAATCACTTTAATTTTTCTTCTGCATTTCTAAGGACATTATGTTTATTTGAATGTTCATATATCAAATATGATTTCAAAACTTTTCAATGGAAATATTCCTGATAAGTGAACATTTGTTAAAAATAAATTAATATTCACTTAACAGAGAACACACGCACCAGATGTTTTCAACATCTTAATCAATCCATAGAAATATTCCAAAACAAATGCTGTATTTACAATGCTTGAATTTGTCATGATAATGATATAAGTAGTACAGAGGCTGATACGCTTCCATATAGACGACTTTGAGGTGTTCACACACCAGACCACCTTTCCATCACCGGTTGTGTTCGATGTGACAACCACTATTATTATCAGGAACATGTTTTGACTGATGTACAACAATGAAATCCCCACAATGTATGGTGCGGATACGAACCATGTGGAGCTGCACCAGAACAAGGCATCAAGTCACACAGCCAAATTATCACTGGCATTCTACAAACGGATGGAACTAGTACCAGGATTCGTGCTATTCCCTTCTCCGACATCCCCATGAAGAGTCCCGATGCCAGCCTCACAGACTACTGTGCATTTGGGCTTCTGAAACACCACCTTTCTTCTCGTAAGGTGCGCATGATATCCGGCCTCTCAATAGCAGCCCAACAAGAGTGGAATAATATACCGATTGTGCACCTGCAACGAGGTCTTCTCCAGTGGAAACTGCACTGTCGGGAAATCGTCAAGAGTGGTTGTCACATCGAACACAACCGCATTGATTTTCACATTGTTGGCAATGTGATGTAGCTTCAACTTTCCCCTGTAACAAAAGCCAGCCACAACCATGAAACCGCATGGATAACTTTCAGTGCACTGACGAACAAAATTGCTTCGTCCTTTTACATCGACATGTCTGTACGTAATTGCTTGAACCTTTCCACCGATCTCCAGCCAGGTGGCGCTCGTACAGCTTTCTGCTGTTGGTTTTCCGTTCCATGACATGGCTGGCTTTCAGTGCATGAACATTCACCTTATGGACACCTTGAGAAGTAACTTTTGGTGAATGGCTCGTTCGATGGTTGGTTGGGACACATGGAACAGGCTGGCCATTGCATGCTATCGGTGGATTTTCCGACACCGTCAATGTCCTAATGCTGCGCAACACTGTCCGGAAGCGGTCGCACTGCATATCATCGCACTATGGCATTCACAGTGGAGCGTGCAACAGCAAATTAGTGTTCGTGGTAATGTTTAATTATGTGAGCATTTCCCATTTCCTTTGTTGTTCCCATCTGTTGTTTAGCCCTTCTGGTCCTCCTTCCTTTCATGTACATTTTCCTTTTTAGAGAAAACAGCTGAAGTTATCTGTAACAAAAATAACAAGTCATAGTAACACTTACCTTATAATGTCTAACTACTAGTTGCAATACATGGAACAGTTGGGCCACCGAATGACCTTCTTCTACTATTATCTTCCTGGTCCAATGTGCCAGCATTTTGTTACCACCCTCCATTCGGAAAGGCACAGTGGGTGTCAAAATTTCTAACGCCTGCCTAACAACATTTCTAGCTTCAACAGCATGGGCCTTCAGCAGAATGCGGAAAACTATAATGGAAAAACAAACACTCACAAATTAGCATGGGAAAAAATGTGAAATAGTTAATTTCAAACCAATTTCTACTGATGTGTGAAAAGTTTGGTCACTTAAAATTATCTCAGCACTTTTACAAACTACAACATTTTACAATACAATCCTGACAAGTCAATCTGAAAGGGTTTTGTGGTGTATATATTCTTAAGATTCATTTTAATAATAATAAATAAAAAAAAAAATGGAGCTGGAGATAAGTTCCCTGTGCATAACAGTGACATGTTCAACAGGTAATAATCAAACTTGTTATCTTATTAATCATTGGTTGCAGAGACACACATGCATATTTCATTCTTAATGTTTTGAAAGGTGTGAAGTATATTTTTCTACCACATTGATATCATTGATGCTGGCCATAAATTTTAGCAAAAACTCAGCAAAAAATAAAAGAAATAATAAAAAAAAGATGTATACATACCTTGCAATACAATTTTTCGGTTAATGCCAAATTTTGCTATAAGGTGACTAATAAGTAAGTGACCATGATAACGTGTAGCTGGATCAACACAATTTTCTCCCAACAGGCAAGGCCAAGCAAAGGTCATTAGCCGTCTCATCTTGTTATTATCTTTAGCCGTGACTTCGTGTATATGTGAAGAGGCCTTCTCTACCAGCAAGCAGGAGAATTGAAGAAGAAGAATCCTCACGGAATCTGCATTCCTGCATGGATTTTCAGGATCAATCACCTGTAGGGTGATAATGTAAAATTAAAATAGACACAAATATGAATGAACAAAAAAAACTATGAATGTTTTGCTAGTAAATGATTGAATTAGGTTGTTTTACACTGTTCCTCTGCCATTTTTGGCTAATCACGATGATGAAGATGAATGGTTATTTGACAAGGATGAAGGGACAATCATAAACACATACGGACGACGCAAAACAAGTCCTACAGAGGATTATTGTGACTGCAGGTTGAGGCAGCAGAGCCTTCTTCTGCGAAATGCAGTCCAGTGTGTAGTACTTGGAAGATAGGTTGACATTTGGATGCCTTCCAAAAGGTCATCCCTTACGTCCTCAATGTTTCCCTAGCGCCGATATAATATAAGAACAGAAAACTTTTTCAATAAAGATGTAGTATTGATATATAATTTACCAAAACCAATAGCTAGGGTTGAACCAATGTCAATACCTTTGCCAATTCCTGATGTTTGAACATCGAATTCACAATATTTATAAATATTAAGATATAAGTATTCCACTGCAATTATACCTCATCAAGCAATGTACCAAACTTTTGCTTTAAAATATTTGATGAATTGCATCAGAGGTAAACAGAATACAGTGGAACCTTGATTTTATTTTTCAAACAATCAGGATGAATAAATCAACTCTAAATGCTGGAAAATGTAAATTCCAGAAAAATACTGTACAATATATGGCTTTACTGAAACTATGAAATTTGACTGTAAAATTGGCATTCCGCTGCATTTTGAAATTCACTTTCAGCAAACCAGAATTAGCATAAAAGAAAATTAGTATCGTCTGAAGAGATTTAGGAGATCGAACCTCAGACTATGTGAGAGCCTGGGGCTAGGGGGATTAGCAGTGAGAGGTACACGTAAAGTAACAAAGTAAACACGTAACCAAGTAAAAGGGGGCGGGGGGGTCTTGCCCCTGTGAAATAAGAACAACACTTAAACCATTTCATTTAAACACTTTGGTTGACTGAACAGGTAGGGTGAGGAAATGACATAAGGAATGTTCGTACCTGAAGCTTAGTTGGAAGTTCTTTGTCTCCGCTGGTCCTTGCTTCGACGTGGTCCGAACTCAAGTTTCTCCCAATACTACCCTAACGTAGTCCCGATATTATAACTATAACTTTCCGCTCGTAATTATTTCCTTTTATTTTTACTACAAAAACTATGGAGCTCACTTGTTATAACATAATCTGTTGTAAAACTGAAAGCAACTATGGACGAGATTTTCTCACGTGGACTATTTTTTTGGAATTTGAACATTTGATTGCTGAAACCGTTGACTCGAGCGCATCTCTCGATAATGGTGTTTTTAGCGTAAAGCTATGTTTGCTTATTTCCCCTGCGAGTTCCGGTAGAATTTGCATCAGTGGATTTTTCAAGATCCGCTGAAGGTTGCCAGTGTTATGCGCTTGAAGGAGGCTCTTTCCAGCTTCTTTCGTAACCCCTTTTATAAAGTGATTAGCTTATTGATTTATGATGCCCGGGGTCCTAGGTTCGAGTCATGCCTGCGGCATGATGGAACCCCGATCGTACAATTTCTTTGATAATATACATAAAAATGGTAAAGATGATTTGCCTACTAATATTTATGCAACCATCTCTACTACAGTTAAAACCTGATTAGTAATGGAGTTAGCAGAAAAAAAAGGCATTAAATCTGGTCACGATGTTCTATTTTCTTCCTATTCAATTCCTATGTGTTTTGGTCATCCTCTCCCCCCTCTCCCATCCCACAAAGAAAGAATAAACGAATCTAAAAAAAATACTTACTTTGTTAATAAAAACACTGACAATATTGTCAGGATTATCTTGGTTTGGCGCTGGAGGCCCACCAACCAGAAGTTCACCTTCCCCTTTCTCGAAGCTTACAGCAAAACATGGAATGAGTATATACTGCAACACTTTCGCTTTGAGTTCATCTGGCATTGCAGGATTGTGAAAATGTTCAACGAATCTGAAAAATGCTGACCTTTTCCACTGGACTGTGAAATTCTGTGCTACAGTATGTTCCAGAAATTCCCTGAGAAACTGCAAGGGAAGAACCATAACACTTAAAAATATGTTATTTATGTATTATATTAATGGGCACATGTAACAGTTGAATATTAACTTCATTCAAAGATTTTGATGAGATTATAGTTTTCTTTATTATTAAACAGGAGACAAGTGTGATAAGCAATAAATTAGACCTTGCAGAACAATCATAATACTTAATGAGCCTTACTCAAACATAATGGATTCTAGACCTGCAGTGTATGATAGTCCCTCCTACTTCAATGGGGACCTTTTTAAGGAGTCCACTTTTGAAATGTAACATAGAAAATAAATCGTAGCAGAACTATTTGTCATCGAGAGGTGGATTGTTTTATTTTTCTTTCTGAATGACAAGCCTGCCTCCCAATAAGGACAGTTAAAAAGGAACAAAGAAAATTGGAATTTTATACAAAAATTCATCTTTGGAAGCTCACTGTGGTCACCACAATATAATACAGTGAATGAATAAAAATTAGTACATAGCACAATGATATTCCTGCAATCATGCAAAGTTGCATTGAAAATCACTTTATACTTATTGGGTAAAAAATAATAAAAAGGTATAATGCACCTGTAAATAAAGTAGTGTATCAATGTTAGTTACTACATACACTCTTAAAAATCAAGTGTAATTATTAGAGGCACATATTTTTGGTAAATAAAAAAGCAAAATTTCGGTACGAAAACGGAGTCAATTTCGGGTTCAAAAGCGGTAAATAAAATGAAATATCGGTGTTATAGCGGTGAAAAATTGGATGAAAAGTGGTATATAAAAATACATTTTGGTTTTAAAATTGTGAATATAATCCTAAATTTGATTTAAAAACTACACTTATTCCACAGAATTAATTGTCACTTCTAATAGCACATTTATGTAGTTATAAGAGTATTAAGTTTATTTCTGTGTAAAGGAGTCCATTTTTGATTCTCCAATATTAACAGCAGAATTAATCAATTTTCCGTGAATTGCATAACTCACAGGATACTTCAGACTTCAGAAAGTGTCGCGTCGGTATATAAATGGTAAATTTCGTGTTTAAGAGTTAATTTCGCTTTTTGCAGTTCATTTCGCATTATTTCGTGACAAAACATGGTCACAAAATGCATCTCACACCTTTCAAAAACATGAAAAATTAACACTACAACGTGTTTTTTCAAATTTCGTTTTTTTGTCAAAAACTAAATATGCATGCCCCTAGTAATTATGTTTAGAAATTTGCAGGGAATTACAACAAAAGGCCACAATTAAAAGACATACCACTCCCATACCCAACTTTAAAAAAAAAAAAAAAATGTCATATTTTTCGAGATTTTTTTTAAAATCAGGCCTCTGCCGCTGGACCCTTAACTGCCAGATTGAAAAAAAAATAAAAGAAAAAAACTGTGAGGTCTCGTAGTACATATATCCATCTATACTCAACAGAAGTTTTATCAGTTAATCGTGAAGAATAATCATGTAAAAGTAAAAACCAATTCATATTTCTTGGGAAAAATCTGCTTTAAAAAGCACTTGTTACAAATAGTATCAAATAACGTTTTGTTTTGTAATTCATGTATGTTTGCTCCTGCTATGTATACAAAGGAACTAAAGAAGACAACTGAAATATTATATTTGGTTTGGAGAAATGAAATATTAATTGCAGTCATGCAGTGCTAGCAACTTTATGGACTGTCAGACTGACATCATGCGGCCACCTCATTGGCCATCAGGTTTCTAAAAGGTAAAGTGCTCCCCTGTGCATAGCACCACGCCATGAAGGTGTATAGGGGGTGTGGGGGTAATGCCCCACAGTTTCTTGATCCGGTCATGAGTGGGGATGATGTGATCAGCATCACGCCCCTGACCGCCTTTACCCCCCAGGTACCCATGTTATTCGACGCTGGGTAGGCGCCGGGGCCGCTTCCATCGTTAGAAAAGTTCCCGGATTTGAACCGGCCGGCGATCGAACCCGGGACCTTTAGCATGGTAGTCAGACGCGTTACCGACTGAGCCACCGCGGCATAAAAACATCAGGTTTCTAAGGTTTCTTTTGTAGAAAAAAGAGTTTTATAATAATAACACACACACACACACACACACACACACATGCACTCATACATACCTGGAAATCTGGTATGAACCTGTCACACAATGCTCTAAGTAACTGGAAAAGTAAATCAATCTTATTGGGATGGTGGCAAATATATTGCAGCAATATTTTCACAAGTAATTTTGGTTCCTTCCAATGATGAAATTCCACAGTATCAATTTTCTTGTGTCTTTCCTGCAAGAAAAATATAAAACGGATTAACACACATACAAACACTTCCCTCATTATTCGTACTGGAATCCTTATTTTATGTACCAGAATATTACATTTTTTTCTGCATTACATGCCCAACCATTATGATCCTAATGAAGTAACATGCTATAAAAGTCTCCCACACTTGAAGATTTTTAGTTTTGGATTCTTGAAAATGTGAACACTAATGCCATTTCTGTGAGGTAGTCAATCAAATTAGATGTATGAAACATTTGGTGGTACACAGAAGATATATTATGACTAGAAGCAGATTTTTAAATAGTATTTTTTTATTCCTTTGTAGAGAAATACAAGCTTCAATGCTTTAAATTCATTTAATTTTGTTTAGAGCCTATAAAATATTACATAAAATTTCTTTACCCATACTCTCATGGTCTTTAGTGACATTAAGTACCTACACTGGTATTGGCTAGATTTCAGGATTGCAAGGGATCAGATGATTAATTGATGTATTGAGTTGATGTTTTAGGTCCACTTTATGCACAGTAAAGCTAATCGGGACTGGTCCTACAGTTTAACGTGGGATCCAAAAAACTATCAGGGTGGCTACAAACAAGCAGAAATGAAATTCCCTGCCTTTTCCAGGTTTTCCAGGACAAAATTTACATTTTTCCCTGACAATTACAAACTAAACTAAATCGATGTTTTTGCAAATGGAAATAATAAACTCATACAGATCCAGGTATGGATTTGTTAAGTACCAATATTATCTTCTATGAAATTGACTCTATTTCTCTATTCTCTATGATTTGAATTCAAACTGCAAAATAGTGCATTTGGAAAATTATTACAATTCACAAGTTAGGGAAGGATTACGGAATTTTGTCATATGCAGTAAGTTTAAAATAAAATACTTGATTATTTTTAAAGTTACGACTAAATGAGATAAGAGTGAATGAATAAGAAATACAATTTGTAATTTATCAGTCTCCTTATACATTCTTGGTATTATATGTTGATATTTCCACTGAGGTTTGGAACCCTCTGCTTGCAAGAACCATGAGTGCGGACTCATTTCTCAATGCATAAAGCTCTCTTCTCTGTAAAGCAAACAACTTAACTCTTGCATATAAGTGAAACAATTGAATTGTACAAAATAAAGTGTCATATTTCCTTACATTATCAATGGGATTTCTGCTTCAGTACAGTATATCCAAGTGAAGTACTGTGAAACCGACAACATGCAGTTATACCATTAATGCTGTTGAAAAGGGTATGTAGGTATTAGAAATTTAACGCAAGGAATTTATAGAATTGCATTGTATAGGTACGTGATTTAGCTAACCACACATTAAACCAGGAAAACACTAATAATAAAAGCTTCTGAAAGTTCATATATACGAGGGGTATCCTGAAAAAAGCTCCAATGGTGCCTATACGCAGCACTGGTGGTCAGAGATAGACACACACCCATGCAGGCAGGAAGAAGTGGCATGTAGCAGTAATCTGGTACAGTTGCAATGCAGCAGTTTTAGGACAGTTGTAGGTTAAAGATTGCAGCTGTCATACAGTCTCCCACCGAGCCTAGCCTACAATGCACACTCAGAATTTGGCACAGAGGCACCACCAATTGTATGAGGTGTGCAGACCGGACGTCGTGAGTGATAGTATGGTCAGACAATGGTGCAGACAATTCACGGAAGGCCAATCGAATGTGCACAACCCTATACAGCTGAGTACACACGGGCCCTTTACATCACTTCAGGTGAGAGATCTTGGACCACTCCCTGTACAGCCCTGGCCTTGAATGTACCGACTTTCATCTCTGTTTAACTGAAGAGGTTTCTGGCAGGGAAAGGATTTGACAGCTACACTGCGATATAGATAGTTCCAGTCTTTGCTGTCCGACACATATACCATGGGCATACAAAATTTAGTGCCATGCTACGACAAATGCCAGAATAACGGTGGTGATTATGCCGAAAATTAGGTTAAGACTCACTGTTACTAATGTAATAAATTACAACTGATATTCATGTTTTATTTATGCCTAATCGGTAGGGACCTTGATATTTTGTTATTTTTTTTTCAAATTGGTGTATTTTCTTATTTTTTTATTTTTTACTATACGGTGTTATTTTTCTTAAAATTCACATTTTCATTTTAGCGCATTTTCTGGCAAATATCTGAAATTATTCCTTCATGGTGTTTTTAAACTATTGTTTCAAATTGTAAGTCATATGGCTTACGCCTCTTCGTGAGAGTTTGATATCTTGAAAGTTCTTTTGGGAAAGTTATTTTCCATACCCCTTTTTTTAATTTTAAGGTAAGGATTTTAGATAATGGAATTTCCCCCGTATATACTGAAGGCTGCATAATGACCATAAGTGGCGACGCACCCAAAAAATTAAAATCAATCAATCTCATGTGACAGATACCGATATATTATGGCACCAAAAATTGGCATTATCTTTTTTTGACTTGTCAGTATTACGTTTCCCAAAATTCACGTTTTTGTTTTAGAACATTTATCTGCCAAATATACCGAAACTTAATACTCCATTGTGCTTTTAAACAATTATTTTAAATTTTAGATCACATGGTCTACGTATTTTCATGACAGTTTGATATGTTGGAACAGATTTTTGAGGAAGTAAAAGTACAGTGCTCCCCTGCACTTTTCCATGAAGGTGCATAAGGGTGTGGAGTTAGGGCCCCACACTTTCTTGATCACGGCTGAAGGTGGGGGTGATGTGATCAGCACCACGCTCCACGCTACCTTTATCCCTCAAAGTTTCCTCAAGGTACCAGCTTCATATGATGCTGGGTGGGTGCCGGAGCAGTTTGAATAGGTGGAAAACATCCCGGATCTCCCCCGTAGGGAATCGACCTCGGGTCTCTTGCATAGTAGTCAGATGCCGTAACGACTGAGCTCCATTATTACTCGCTCGACAAATGCCGATGGTGCGCACTTAGCTTGGTAATTCAAAACATATCTTGTGCGACAAATACGAAGATGTGGCTCCCGTGTGATGGTAGATACGCACTCGATCTCCTGTTAGAACCCTGCCACTTTGCTCTGTGATGCAAATGGTTTTGATAGAAGTTGAAAAAATCGTGGGAAAAACATGATTTAATGTGGCTGTCGGAATTATTCCATGTACGTATAACTCTATAGTTTACTCTTGAGTAAAATGTTGGAAAACTTGCATGCTCTATGTACACAAACATGGTCTAGAAAAGACAAGAATGTTGGCTTTCATGGAATTTTTCGTTGTTTTAGGTAATTTCTTTAAAAAAAAATCGCTAAAAACTCCAACAATTCACATTTTATGCCAAAATCGCATTATTTCGATATTTAGAAAGGGCGAAAAATGTGTCCAGACATCACTGCACATTCCTAAACATAATTTCGCAACAATTACCATTTTTCACGGTTTTGGCGTTTGCGAAAAATCAATCGGAAATTTCTGGCCACCCCTCGTATGAATCAGTAGATGGGAAGTGAAAATTTAGCAGGGCTGGCAGAAAAAAGTCAATTCTTGAAGAAAGTGATTTGCTTTTATGATAGAATGATTCGAGTAAATATGATATTAAAATATTTACGTATTTATTATTAGTATTTTATTTCATAATATTGGACATTAACCTTACTCAGTGAGAGATTAATGACCATCTCTCACGAGTTTAAACAAACAGGACAGAGAATGGTGTTAATTTCATTGCAATACTTGTGTTGCAGTAAATTTGAGGTTGGGAGCATGCACTTGCCAATTTTTATAACATTCACCAATGCAGATTTATGTTTCACTTTTTCGTGATAGTATTCAATATAGCCTATATCCAGTTTTGTTGGATTCTTTTTGATATCTAAGAATAGTGCAATGTGATTGTAAACGTATGTTAACTTGTGTGAAACCAGTAATACGTCAGGATGATGAAGGAAAAACCTTTGTAAGCACTGCTACATTAAATGAGGTGAAGTGAGCCAGAAGAGTAATAAAATTCCAGCAGCATATTTGCAGTCTAAAGCTCTTCTTGTTTATGCATACGATTTTTGTTGGATGTTGCAGTCCAAAGACATCGAACAAAAATCATAAGAGTCCCATGCATGCAATTTCTGTCACATGTTGTAGTGAGATACTTTGTCGGGTGGCGATATTCGACAAAAATCGTATGTATCAATGGAACCTATTTGTTTCCATGTTCCTTCAGTTTGCCCAACAAAATGCCTTACTACGACGTCCGACAACTATCGGACAGCGCCACCCGCTCCCATCCACTCCATGTTGACAGTTCTGTCTCCGTACTACTCCCATACAGACAAGAAAAAATGATAATTCAATTCATTTTCCACGTAATATGTAGAGGCTTAACCTTTACTCCCCCGATGATATTATAGCTATGGTATCATCAGAGTAAGATCGTTCTGGCCCGATGAAACCATATGGTATCATGGTGCTGGTTACGAAATGAATGTGCTTTTTGAACCCTCATACTCTTCTGTTTGGGTTGAAACTCTGACACAGGTCTGGAGCAAGCCTGGGTAAATTCATATTGATGACCAACCTCACCTCCCTTCTCCGCAACATATCCATGACAATTTCCGAATAGTTTCACATTTTGGCTCCTTATTCAACTTGTATGGCACCCAGGAACATGAAACAAGTTTCAATCTCTTTGGAATCATCCATTCTAATACTAAGGTTTTCGCCTTCTGCCGAAAATAGCGAGAGAAGAGGGGGGCAAACTCCAGATTTTTTTTTTCATTGAAATTCGGTGGTCATGCCCCCAAACCCTCCTTCCTCGGTTCGGCGATCTTAATTGTACACGGTTGCATGCTATGATGTTTTAGCTGCAAAACAAAACTTATCCGAAGTAGATTGCTCCCATAGTGCCCGAGCTATAACGATTTTCCTCCAAAAATGCTAATTACCTATTTTTCATAAATAAAATAAATCACATTTTGGCTTATTATTCAACTTGTATGACACCCAAGAACATGAAACATGTTTCATTCTCTTGAGAAATGTCAATTCTTTAAAAAGAATACTAAAGTTCGCGCCTTCTTCCCAAATAGCGGGAGAAGAGGGGGCAAACTCCAGATTTTTATGGTTTTTTCATTGAAATTCGGGGGTCACGCCCCCCAAACCCCCTTCCTCGGTTCTGCGTTCTGAATTGTACACGGTTGCATGAGCTGATGTTTTAGCTGCAAAACAAAACTTATCCGAAGTAGATTGCTCCCATAGTGTCAGAGTTATAACAATTTTCCTCCAAAAATGCAAATTACCTATTTTTCGTTAAAAAAATATCACATTTTGGCTTATTATTCAACTTGTATGGCACGAAAGAACATGAAACATATTTCATTCTATTGAGAAATGTCCATTCTTTAAAAAGAATACTAAAGTTCGCACCTTCTTCCCAAATAGCAGGAG
Organism: Lepisma saccharinum; assembly: GCF_977018435.1. NCBI lineage: Eukaryota > Metazoa > Arthropoda > Insecta > Zygentoma > Lepismatidae > Lepisma > Lepisma saccharinum. The sequence continues at coordinate 26,036,103 of NC_139242.1, read as the reverse complement.
AAGAGGGGGCAAACTCAAGATTTCTATAGTTTTTTCATTGAAATTTGGGGGTCGCGCCCCCCAAACCCCCTTCCTCGGTTCGGCGTTTTGAATTGTACACAGTTGCATGCTATGATGTTTTCGCTGAAAAACAAAACTTATCCGAAGTAAATTGCTCCCATAGTGCCCGAGTTATAACAATTTTCTTCCAAAAATGCAAATTACCTATTTTTCGTTTTAAAAAAAATCACATTTTGACTTATTATTCAACTTGTATGGCACGCAAGAACATGAAACATGTTTCATTCTCTTGAGAAATGTCCATTCTTTGAAACGAATACTAAAGTTTGCGACTTCTCCCCAAAGTAGCGGGAGAAGAGGGGGCAAACTCCAGACTTTTATGTTTTTTCCATTGAAATTCGGGGGTTGCACCCACCAAACCCCCTTCCTCGGTTCAGCATTCTGAATTGTGCATGGTTGCATGCTATGATGTTTTAGATGCAAAACAAAACTTATCCGAAGTAGATTGCTCCCATAGTGCCAGAGTTATAACAATTTTTCGTCAAAAGAGTGTTTGAAGTCAATGAAGACGATATTCCCTGACATTTCCCTGACTTTTTTTGACACCTCAAATTCCCTGACTTTTCCCAGTTTTCCAGGTCTGTCGCCACCCTGACTATGTGCTTCCACCAGGTATAGCACCTGAGAATGCTACCAATTTAAGTGTCAGAAGCTATTTCAAATAGCTAATTCAACTAACTAGAATCCTCACTTGCAGGGAGCTTCGGATCATGGCCAAAGAGATACTAATGTACTTCATGTTTTAAATTATAATTTTTTATATTTATCTGCCTCCTTACGCTAATTATGATAATTCCCAGGCCAGTACACGAACATAAACACTTTGGCTGCATGATAATTAATCAATAACTCAATGCATGCCAATGAATTTCAATTCTAGGTGGTCCAATACAGGAACATTCTAGTGAAAATGTTCAGTTTAATTTTGTTCCATCTGTAATTATTCCCATGAAATTTAATTGTTATTCCCATAATAATGAACTAACCTGATACTCATCCGAACACCATATCTTTTTAAAGGCTGAGACCAGCTGATGCTGAGATATGAGCCACTGGTCATTGTATTTTATGAGCAAAGAAGTTATGCGGATACTCTGATATTGTATTTCAGCCTTCTCTGCAGATGTTAATGGTGGAGGCTGTTGAATACCTGAAATATACAAACAACAAACTTTAACATGATTGCAAAAAGAATACTAAAAGTCAATGCAATTAGACATAATTCTAATATTATAAACTAAGGGAATATTTTGTGTGTAAAGAACTATTGGCCCTTCACTCTACATGAAAAAAAAAACACACACACCCACAGGTTCCAAAGTATCAAAGATGATTGAGAAATTTCACAGCTCACTTTTTCAGAAATATTTTTTACTTTTGCCCCTCCCTCTCTTGACTGATTGTTATAAAAATCACTATCTACATAACCTGCTAAATATAACAGTAAAAGTGAAAATAATATCCACACAGACATTACCTTTCTGCAAGGTTGTGAAAAATTGCTTTCATTTGATGTTCTATTGCTGATATTTATACGTCAGATAATCAGTTTCATTACATCCTTAGTCTTCAGCATGAAAAAATAGCTTTCTACTGAATTTATGCTAAATCCATAACCCTCATTTTTCAGTACATACCTAATTGTGACACTTGAGCTTGAAGTTGGGGGTTTTGGGGGTTGCCCATAGCCATGTTCATAAGCTTAACACTATTATTTTGAAGCACCTCTCTAAAGCGTTCTCCATCCTTGTGTTTAATCAGATATTCAAGGTACCTGCTCCATTGCTGGTCCTGAAAAAGAAAAGTATCATAACACTACCTTCCTAGACACTCGACAACTCATAATCTTTATTATGACCGCGTACCAATTCTCGTATCACTGCTTGCCCCATCTGGAGAACAGTCGGGGAACAACTTCCTTACTAGGATTTTTACCATTCAGGCCTTAAACATAATACGCTAAGTGATTGAATTCTTTAAAAACAAGTATGGAGTTCGTGATTTCAAGTTTTTACTTGGTTTCACATGCAAAACATGCTGCAAATTATTCCAAAACAACGAGATCAACATGCATCAAACTACTTACAAAACCCGGCTTCCATCAGAAAAAGCCACAGAATATCTCCACACTGCCCTTACTCTCTTTTATACAATGTGATCGCCAATATGGCTTTTCTTCACATTGCATGCAAAGTTATAATTTGTACAGTGTGATTGAACTCGTATAAAATTATTTTTTATACGTTTTACAACTTGACAACTAATCATCTGTTATAACACAATTAATTAATGACTCCAATACCTTTCTTGAAATACACTCAATGAACTACAACTGAGTGAGGACTTAATGTCAGGCCAAGATATAGAAAATATACTAAATATATGCTGAGCAATATCACTTTGAACCAATACTGATGCCGATATACTCTTACCAATTTCCACCAAAACTGATACAAATGCTTCAAAATTTGAACCAAAATATTGATTAATATTGGTGGGTGAGTACTACATTTCAATTGGAATCATTAATTTACCAGTTTGCTTCAAAATATTCAAGAATGTCATCATAAATATTAAAATATCTGTTATGTAATCACAAAGTACAACATTTCACACCATAAATATGAAGAAAATAGTACTCACTGTATCTGCGAAACTGTTTTTAATTCTTCTTTGTTCTATTAATTTCAGTGGCCACTGTCACCATCCTCGTTGGAACTTGTTGTACTGTTGCTTGGCATGTCAACTGTAGGTCTATGTCTGTGTCGTCTGTTATTTCCCGGCATTAACTGTTTTAGTAGGGGGATCCAAGTGTGGTGTGCCAGTCCGCTATCGATGTTTAGCTCAAGTGGGAAGTGCATTATGGCATGTATTTCCTTGTCTTTCGTGTCTACGAGTGTGTGGGCTATGGGCTTGACTTGTACCTTTTGAATTTTATGGCTATTGTATTTGATGTGTTTAGCAAGACCAGTAGTGAGTTGGGCTTTTTTTTGCATCTGTTAGGTGTTGTTGGATTCTTTCATTAACAGATCTGATGGACCTGCCGATGTAATCTGCCTTGCACTCGTACCTGGTGTTATCAAGGGAGGGAAAGAAAAAAAAACAGTTTCGCGGATACAGTGAGTATTATTTTCTCCGTATTTATCTACTACCGCGTCTCTCTTCTCCCAATTATGAATTTTCACACCATATTGGTGCAAAATAAATGCAAACTTCGAATTTGGCATAATTTCCAGGTTAATTAGTGCCAAAAGTGTTGGGTGGCATTTTTGTGTACCCCACAAAAGACAAAAATGCCATACTATTATTTCGCATTTCACTATAACTTTGTGGTAATTTGCAATGCTTTTCTACTTATTTATAACAATAATTGTCATTTACTTTTCTTTCTTATTTTACTTCACTTTTCTGCTAATGTTTGGCCAATAGTAAAGATGAGGACGAGTACTGATTAGATAAAATTGATGAAGGGACACTCACGAAGAATACTCATGTCATGCCGGGACTCAAACCAAGGAACTTTGGCAGTGAGATCAAAAGTCGACAACTTAATGTACTCGGCCACCGAGTCAGCAATTGTTCTAAGTTAACACAAATGGCAACTGTGTGCTAAACAAACTTTACCTTGACATTGCTTTCAAGTAAGAAGAGATCTATTGTCTCAGCCGGATAACGAAGAAGAAACTTCATCAATGGTTCCCTGAATGGGCTGCTGGCTTCAATTAACATCTGCTTCTCAGTTTGGAGAACTAGCCTGCACAGAATGTCAATGAACTTACTGGATGCTGCAGATATCTGATGGAATATTCCAATTATTGTAGCAATTTTTTGTTCATTCTCTCCATTTTTAGAAACACCTATTCAAGTAAAACAAAAAAATAATAAAAATCCAGAGGTTTTATCAAAAAAGTTTTCTGCTTCCACATTTAGTAAATGAATTATCATCCATTCTGAACTTACAACAGCTTTCTAACAACATGGAACATGTATTCTTACAGATACAAAATTTCAAAGATATTCTTTTCCCAGTTTAATACACTTGAGCATGTGCTCCAAAGGTGGAGCAGGAAATGTACACCTCATATTCTACCTTAATCCACATGTTGAGAAACATTTACAGATCTTCAACTGTTTTGTGAGACCATTTGCAATAGAAAAATATTGTTTCAAAACAGGATTAGTTCTCTTTGTTGGAGAAAGTTAAATTCAAGGATAGTTCCACCTTTTGTGTACGAAGAACCACAATAGACTAGTCGGTAGGGAACCTGACTACCTTGCAGGAGACCCAGGTTAGATTCCTTGAGTGGGCATATTTTGAATCACGTCCTTGCATAAGGTGGCTCTGTGGTTTACTCAGCTTCTAAGCAATGGGTACCTGGAGGCAACCCTGGGTAATGACAGCTGGAGCATGGTGTTGATCACATCATCTTTATTATAACCAAGTCTGAGAATGTGGGGAGCCATACTTACACACTTTCATGGCATAGGGGTTCGCTTTATTTTTTATTACTTTTTACAACCACTATTTCCCACCGATATTGTAAAACATTAAATAACTAAGATTAACACAGATTGAGTTAAAAATGAAGTTCCATTATAGCCACACGAGGAATTCAAAGAACAGTACTGATTTAGCTAACACTTTCCAACAAATGCCTCACAGAGAATTCACTTACCTTTAGGAGCAAGAATAGCAACTTCAAGAAGCTTTTTAAGATGCTGAAGAAGTTGTTCACAAAGCTTCTCATTGAAACTTGAAGGGAATAGCTTTGTCAAATAGGACAAACGCCTGGCTCCATTCAAATTCAAATTTCTATAGTCACCTAATGTCATCAGCAGAGGCCGCATCACCGTGTGCACCTACAACATATATGAGCAATGTCAATTATGTTCATAAAGAAGACTTTCAACATGTAACTAGTTATTCAAAGGATGGAAAATCCTTTGTGTAAAAACACTTACTTTTCCTTTTAAGTGAAAAAAAAAGCCAACCTGCAGAAAAAGTAAGTACATTTTACACATTTAGGAACATTTCACTGTTTACTGTGTAAAAACATGGAAAGGCATTAATAATAACAAACTATTTTTAAACTGAGCAATTAAATATTTAATAGGGATGGGACATATTAATCAGTCTCTAATGGTATCAGCCAATAAAGGCATATGGTTTATTGGGTAAAATTACAAATAAAGGCATATGGTTTATTGGATAAAATTACAGATATTTCTACCAATCTGGTACATCTAAAAATACCATGTAATTTAATGCAAAATTCTTCCATTTTGTCATTATTTTTAAAAATATAACCATTTATTTATTTATTTAATTAAACTTTCAGATACAGTGCTAAAAGACCATTTTACACTGAAGCTGTGCAACAACAAAATAAAACAATACAAAATGGCAGAGAGAAAAAATGTTACACGTAGATTGTTAGGGATTGTCGAAAACTGCTTTCTGACAAGAAAATATCAATATTTACAGGCAGGTTATTTGATTTTAAAATTTTGGGTGCTATTTTGCACTCATCACATCACCCTTATCTTTACAAAGAACAACTCTAACATTGCATAAGTAAAATCTTAAAATTTTCTGACTTCCGTTAAAAGCTGAGGCTGTAAAGGGGCACTCAGCACACACGACGACAAAAAAACAGGACAACACACACAAAATTATACTGGCCAGAGTGCCAGTCGCCAGAGCCTCGTTCGTCTGCAAAATGCAGTCCAGGGTGTACAGTTGGGTGTACTACGTGGAAAATCACCCCTTACACCCCAGGCAGGTTATTATACAAGTGGGGGAGCCTATAGTAAAGAGAGCACTGTAGAAGAGAGAGTCTTGAAGAGGGAATGTGAAAGAGCTTTATGTTGCAGGTTGGCCGTGTGGGTACTTGTAGATGAAATTGGTTGACCAGGAATTCGGTTTAAATTTTTCCGTTGATGATTTTATGCAAAAATGTCATGTCTGCTAGTTTATGATGAGTGTGTGGTGACTGGATATTTGAAATAGACATATCTGTTTTATGGAGGTGTCTGAGAGAAGGTATTCTATGGCGAGCAGTGGCGAGGAAAAAGCTTGAGGACAGAATCAATCCTGGAGATTACTTCATATGGCCTAGTTTTGTAATGCAAATATCTAAATATACAGTTTCCATTTGAGAGGCAAAACTCACTGAAGTCACCTTTTACATATACTGAATAAGATCGGTTAATGTTCTTCAAGGAATGTTTACTACTTTTTATTGGATATGTAGAATACCAGTTATTGGTATCCTAAAATTTCACATTTGTGCTTTATTGGTGTCTGCAAAAATTCCATATGGTGCAATCAATTTCATATGGGTCCAATCCCCATGGATTTGACAAATCCATCTCATAATTTTTTTTTCCAATATAACTGGAAATGTTTTACTGTCAAACTCAAGATACAAGGAGTGATTGATCACTTTGTGCTATGAGCTGCAAGGAATAAAATTTAGAAAACCAAACAAGACAAGGCATCATGTAATGTAATCATTGTGGTTCAGTGTATCTGAACTAATTTTGTGCCAAAATGGTATGTGAAAGATTGGGGACTCATTCATAGCCTTCATTAAAGTTAGTCACGGAAACTTGTAGCTTGCAAATCACTCATCTGGCACATAAAAATGAGTGCATTTTTTTGTAAACGATAATAGCAATTTTGTGTTACTTACAAACAAATACCTATCACCTCTCTATTCTAAACAGTCTAAACATTCACTGTCAATTGAGAACTGCAACTGTGCCTTTCATGTTTCAAAATTTATTTTACTGTTTTCATGATAGATGTTAAATAACACAAGACACAAGAAACCGATGCATTTTTATCTCCTCATGAACATACATACCATCTCCATATCTATTTGAAATCCTGAAATGAACTTTTTCATGCATTCATAACCAGCTTCCTGCAACTCTGGATTTGGCTTCTCTAAAGCTTTGTAAAGTACATTAAATATATTTTCCCTGCAAGGTGGTATGTAATGGCAGGCTGCCAATGCACGCAATGCAGCTTTCCTCAAGGGCACAAGGTTCTTAACTGATTTGTAACACGGAAGTTTCAACAACACTGCATCTTCTGCTTCACACAGGGACATCAACTCCCGGAAGAAAACCTTGTGTTCTCCAATTGAGAGATCTACATAGTAAAAAAAGGTCAAGTTTAGGACAAAAATAATTCCCAACAAAGAAACATCTTATAACAAAGTGTCTAGACGTGCCTAATGTCCCAAAGTTCACTTAAGAGTCATCATAATGACCCCTCTAATTTTTCTTATTTTTTATGTAATATAATTAATGTTCCATATTCAGACTAATTTTGGAATATGATGTGAACTTTACACTATTTCAGCTACAAGTCATGAAATTACAATAGAATCAACTAACAATCAAATTTCAAGTCATATTTTTGCCATACCACCAAGTAATGATACGGAGTTTTCAATGGTAACATTTAAAACTGCATAATTATATTGTATAATAAATACGAATACCTAATAATTATGCAATTACTACAAAAACTTTATTTAGAGTATCTTCTTGTATATACATTAAAATAGCCATAATTATGGATTAATTACAGATGGGACAGATTAATCGGTACTCTATTGGTATCGGCTTATCAGTAAAATTACCAATAATTTTATCCATCTGATATACAGTCAACTCTCGATTCTATGACCCCGGGTATAACGACCCTCTCGAAGTAACGACCATTTTCCCGGGAACCGTGAAAAATCTAGAAAAAATTAGAAAAATGTTGAAAAATTGAAGGAAATCGGCCGAAAAATGCATTGTTTTTTCCTCCACTCATTCCCTTTACGAGCGCTCTACCGCTCACAATTAGGTCTGAACTAAAAATAGACACCACCACACCATGCTTGAGTGATATCCAATAGCACTTGACCTCTGCCCTCCCCTCCCTCAAGTGCACCAATGTTACCCCGCACCCGACTGCCGCTACCCAACGTGCCAGGCTTGTTTTGCCACTCTTGCTCTTGGATACGCGAGAAGAGAATATCGAATGTACTTGGATGTTATTTTAAATCGACTTGACTTGTTTCCTTGTCCTAAGAGCTGCTGAAAACTCGCGGGGAAGGGTGGGAGCAGCCCGAAATGACTGCTGGACTTGCAGTCTTTGCCAATGTGTATGGCAGGTCAAACTCTTTCATCGATAAATACACCACCTTGAGAGATAAGATCGCAGGAATGTTCGAAAATACAGATGCGTGGCGCCTGGAAGTCTGGCCCATCTGTCCAGCTCTGACCTAGAGTTCAGTAGGTTCCCGTGAGTGATCAACTCTCGGCCTTGTAGCCGACAACTTCCGGTAACCGCTTTCATTCAAAACGTGTTTTGTTCCCTGCAACACTTCATAAAAAAGCGAAACTGTTAGAGATAATCAAAACCACAAAGGTGAACTAAAGATCGTCAACCCGCCTAATGCGTTGTCATCCAGGTTTCCACAAAAGTTTACTTCGATCTTATGTGCATCATAACTCCTGGTTCCCACTTCATACGTTTTCCTAATTGTGTCGATGTTGTAATATCTGCCAAAAAAGTGTTCCGTTGGCTGACTGACTTCTCCCTCTTTTCCTGTCAGCAAACGTAAGGGGGGGGGGGGGGGGGCGATGCAGATTGTTTCAGCCACGATTTTCTTGCTGATGCGGGCTGATTACAGGCGAGGGTGGAAAAGGAACCACCCCTCTTCCTTTCCTTTGACGTATAAAATGGGGCAACCAGTTCTGGATATATTCTTGAAAACGAACAAAAACCATAGAACAAGTAAAAAAAAAAAGTGACCCTCTACCCTTTCCCCAGCTCATTCTCTGCCACTGGTGTGCACGGCAATGTTGATAATTGCAGATTTCAGTTTTTTAATTTATTTATTATTATTATTATTTTTTAATGCTGTTGTCTGCATAGGAAATATTGCCCGTATTATTGTCTGTTGCATGGTAAAACGTAAAGCAAGGGTAATTTCTTTCTTCTTTACACTGCTGTTAAAAGTTCCGTCTTCGACAGTTGCGTTATCTTTAAAATTTTGGGACTTTTCTCTTCCGCCACCTGTTGCTCGAACTTCCAGCTGGTCTCCTTGTTTTTACGATGCAGCTGGCGCCAGTGTTTTGTCTAGCATCTGCAAAGCTGTTGCTTGCCGATAACAGTGATGACTCATCCAGCGCGAAGGAAAAAGTTATTGTTTTGAATCTCAAAGGCAAAGCTGTTTTGATTTGACGATAACGAAATTGGATCTCCAGAAAGGAAAACAAGAGTTAAAATAACTTCATGTTCTGCACCTTCTGATAAGCAAATCTGTAAATTTAATTTGCATCCGCTTTTCTTCAGAACCATTCATGTGGAGGAAAAAGAAAAGAGTGTTGAATGTAGGAATGGTCGCTGAGACTGATTAAAAAGACATTATTCGGGGAAAACATTTGGAGGGTTGGGTGTTTGACATCGAGAATACTCCTACATCCAACATTAAATCGTCGATTAACGTGAGAGTAAATAACGATCTACCATTTTGATATGTGAAAATGCGCAGTTTCATAAAGCTTGTTTTCAGTTCATTTTATGCTGATGGGCTAATCGGGACTAAATATACAGTTTAAAGTGAAATTTAATTCCAAACCTGAATGATTATCGACTGCCACGCTGTTTAATGACCTGTCCTAGAATACGCATTGGGTGAAAACATCGCAAGTTGCACGTTTCCTTTTTCACGCTGGATTACAATGCAAGTCAAGGAAGGAGTTTGGACTGCCCCCTTGAATGGGGAAGGAGGGTGAATGAAGTCGGTTGAAGCAAAGAAAAGTAACTTTTTTTACGATGTATTTTACACAGCCGAACCAGAACGAAAACTACAGCCCTGTCTTTATATTTTTTTTTTTTTTGTCTGGTACCTAGAGAGGTTGTGTTGTTTCTCCCGAGAGATCTAATCTTACCAGTTAATCTTGTAACAGACAATGCTCCAATAAACCCCTATCAAATCCAACATTCATTCTGCCCCATTATCTCAAGACTTTTGCTGGCACCAGTCTGACTGGTGTCAAAATTCTTCGAGTTTCGCTTGCAATAAGCGAGAGATTGTTTTCCTTTCCATTGGTCTTGGTGAAAACGGGTTTCTCATGAACTAGAATTGTAAGCATTTCCTGGAAACGCAACGACTGTGCACAATTGAAACAAAGTAACATTATCTTAAATTCTCTTTTGTGAAAACTTTTTCATGTTCTATTTTCCTTCTCACAACATGCATCCTGTGCATAACAGGTTGTATAACTACCAGGATAAATGTTGTTACCATCTCCTAGGCATCTTTGTGTCCGTTTGAGCTCCCTTTAAGCTGAAAATTGGTGCAAATTCCAATAACGACCCCTTCGAAATAACGACCCTTTTCCCGGGAACTGTGAAAGGTCGTTGAATCGAGAGTTGACTGTATCTATAAATATAATAATTTAGTGCAATATTCTGCTTCTTTTATTACAATTTTTATGTCTATAAACAGATAATCTCCATTCCCTACTTTCTTATGAAAGTAAATGTCTAAATATACAGCTGCCAGTTTCTTTGCATTGCAGTCCTCTGGCAATATTCATTTATTAAAGAGGTCAATGAACTATTCAGGTACTTCAAGAATCATCTGGAATATCGGATCGGCAGAATACTGGTTAATGATATCAGTAAATTTTATATTGGTACTTTATCAGTACATATCAGTCGAAAATTCATATCGGTCCATCCCTAGTATTAATAATCGCATACAGGAGATTTTACAATTATTTTCTGTATTTTTCTACCATGCCTACAAATCAGTATCCGAAGGTATGTGCAACCAGTACTGGCATGCATCATGAATCATAGTGTGAGAAACCCTGGTACACAAAAAACAAATTTAGAAAGATGATGTGACTTTTAAACTTACTTATGTCACCTTCAAAGTAAATGTCAATTTAACTTTAAAAAACTCATACCTATTGTAAAAAGCCTTGGCTGAAGAGTAGTACAAAATGTATTTCCATCCATGAGACCAATTTGTGCATTCACTGGTTGATGTTGCAGTAGATGCTTCTTGGGCGGAATCATCTCGGCCAAAACTTCTTTATGAGGCTCCATTACTTCTGTTACTGTTTTTCCTTGTATTGTTGCCAAGACTTCTAGAGATTCCATTGCCTGCAATAAGTGGAAATGTAGCATTGGTTATTAGAAGAAAGCACAGTGGCTAAAGATGTTCTTAATATGATAATATACTATCAATTGGAATCTGTTTCATGATAATTGGTCTCAAATTCAAACCAACACAAACTGTCACTCACACAGAAATATTACATACAAAAAAGTTTAATATGGAAAAAACAAAATTACGTATTTCGAATATAGTTTCATCAACTTATCAAAATTCATTAAAAGTACCAAAGGGCTCCTGTATACCAAGTCTTATCATAAATACTGTCACAAAGTTTTAAGTAAATTGACACAAAATGCTGAGAGATATTTTAATATCCTAATAACATTACTGAAATGGATGCATGACAAATCAAAATCGCAAATCATTATTCAAAATGGCCACCCTTAGCACGCACACATTCTGTAAGTCTTTGTGGCCACGCATCAATTGAATTACGCAACACATCGACTGGAAAATGAGCAACTGCCTTGAGAAGAGACCGACCGCTTTAAACTTTCAATATTGGGATGTCTCTTCTTGCAAGCCATCTCCTGAAGCTTGGACCACAATTTGTAGTCCAAAGGGTATAGGTCCGGACTTGCAGAAGACCAATTCGAAGTGGAAATGAAGTCTGGAACATTTGCTATGAGGGCACTCTCCATTTCTGTGAAAAAGGGGTACAAACATCAGCCAAAGTGTACCAGCAGACAGTGCTTGCGAGACTAGTCAAGAATCTCAACAACACCCACTTCCATGGTCAGAACTGGAGCTTCCAGTAGGATTCAGACCCAGCACATAAGGCCCGAACAACACAGCAGTGGGTGGAGGCAAATGTTCCAGACTTCATTTCCACTTCGGATTGGTCTTCTGCAAGTCCGGACCTATACCCTTTGGACTACAAATTGTGGTCCAAGCTTCAGGAGATGGCTTGCAAGAAGAGACATCCCAATATTGAAAGTTTAAAGCGGTCGGTCTCTTCTCAAGGCAGTTGCTCATTTTCCAGTCGATGTGTTGCGTAATTCAATTGATGCGTGGCCACAAAGACTTACAGAATGTGTGCGTGCTAAGGGTGGCCATTTTGAATAATGATTTGCGATTTTGATTTGTCATGCATCCATTTCAGTAATGTTATTAGGATATTAAAATATCTCTCAGCATTTTGTGTCAATTTACTTAAAACTTTGTGACAGGATTTATGGTAAGACTAGGTAGCCAAATGGTAAGCACTCTTGCCTTTGGTGCTAGCAGTCCCGGGTTCGATTACAAGTGGGAGCCCTCAAAATGTTGTCGTTGGTGCAGTGTTGTGAGGACAATTGTGTAGCAACTTGGAAAGAAAAAGTATTAGGCCCATCTTGAAAGCCAGAACTCTATGCGCTGATCATGATTAACCCAATGAAAAACCAGCTCCGACCCTTAGAGGGCTGGAGTTTAGAATACTCAAATTCTCATTAACACCGGACATTTTCTTCAAAATATGGGAAAAAAGAGAGATGATAAAAACTCACCATCAGATTAAAAAATACAGCTTACAACTAGGGCTGAAACAATACTGATGCTGATATCGATATCATAAAGTATCAACCAGAATTAATTTACCGATACTGGTGGATATTTTTCTGGAATTTTGGTCTTTCATGGGGGTCTATAAAAATAATTCTTGTATTTTTCTTAGGGATGGGACCGATTAATCGGTACTCTATCGGTATTGGCCGATATAGGCATATCGGTGTATCGGTTTATCGGTAATATTACCGATTATTTTACCGATCCGATATATTGATAAATATCTTATAATTTAGTGCAAAATTCTGCCATTTTGTTGTAATTTTTATGGATAATCTCCATGCCCTTCTTTCTAAAAAAGTAAATGTGTAAATATTCAACTTATTTTGCACTGCAGTCACCTTGAAACACACATTTATTAAGGAGATCAATGATCATTTCAGGTTCTTCAAGGACCATTTCTAATTTTATATCGGATCGGTAGAATATCGGTTATCGGTATCGGCAAATTTTATATCGGTACTTTATCAGTATCGGCCAAAATTTCATATCGGCCCATCCCTAATTTTTCTTATCTTACATTGTTTTTTCCTTATTTAAGTTAATTTCACAATGAGAATGAATGATGATTAGCTGAAATTGACGAAGGGGCTCACACAAAGGAATATCCACAAAGACTATTTTCTTGCATGTTGATGAGAAGGGATAAAATTATGAAATTTGAAACTGTTACAAAACAGTTTATTAGGTTTTCCTACAGAATAACAGCACAATTTTGTATTTAAACTTGTGAAAACTATATATCAAAATCAGCTCTCTACCAACAGGCCATTTTCAGCAAATATTCATGTATCACAAATGGGCTTCTTAACAGGATACATTTTATTTTCTGTTTTGTCTATCATGTTGATATTTGCATGTAAATATTTACTGTAACATTAAAATGTGACTGAAAGGAGTAAGTACATATTGTTAATAAAATATATATATATTTTTTTTTTTTTTGGTACAGTTAATTTTGAATATTTATGTACAACTGTGTTGAAAAGCAGAGTTTCAAATGAGGAATAACATTATACACATTAAATTATTAATTTCCATTGTTAAAACAGTAAACTAGATAAAGTGGTACATCTAATTGCCATCATATATAAACACCTGAATAATGAAAATTAAATTTATACTTAATCATACCTGCTCTCTCACAAGTGTGTTAGGACTTGTAACTTGACGAACCAGCTCACGGGTAACATCATGTAAACTCTTCATTTGAGCTTTGATCAACTCTTCATTTGCTTTATCAGGCTCAATGGCAGAAGCACAAATTGTTAGCATTTTTTTCAAGTTTGTTTTTGCCATATCTACTGCACCACTAGATACCTGAAGGAAAATAGTAATGAAAAAATGTTAACGAAGAACAAAAAGTCAGTTTTAAATTTTAAATGTTCACTTTTCCAAACTACATTCAGGTTAGGCTATCCTGCACTGTGGCCATGTGGTCTAAAATGCAAGTTTTGGGCTACAACTATGGGATGCATGCAGGTCTAAGTCTCCCGGGGAAAGTGTAACAACTTTTCCTGAGGTTTTGCCCTGTGTATGAGACCGGTGACCACTCACCATCGTGAAGAAATTAGGGAGCTATCAATGAGTAGCGTAACCCGATCATAGAAATGTTATAACAACAATTGGGGGTTCGTTACGCTGACTACAATTCACTCCGTAACCGATTGGATGGTCTACCACCCCTAGTGGGAGTGAGGGGTAGGTACACACTGTCCCTCACAGCCTGTTACATCACACGTTAATATTACTAAATTATTACATTCAGGTTAGGCTAGGTTAGGTTAAGTGAGATAAGGTTATCTTTAACCAAAAATTGACTGAAAAGGCTAGGTACAAAAATCATAATGTTTATTGTAAGAGTTTTTCTTTCCTGGGGTACAAAGTATATTTATCTACCATCTTTTGTCACAAAATTATGTTAAGATGAAATGCAGAATGTAAGAATAAGTCAGGAAAAATGCTGGAACTTTAACTCTTTCAGACAGAATGTGAAGATATATCTGATTTTTTTTTTTTAAAAAAAACCATAACCTTCATAGTATTACTACTACATAAATGAATCTAAAAATATTTTAGAAAAAAAAAGTTGATTCGTTGGTTTGCTTTGCTTTTCTTCCACTTTGAGCTAATCCCAAAGATGAGGATGAATGTGATGAAGGGATAATCACAACATATATCGACGACACAATACAAGCCACGTGGAGGATTATACTGGCTGTGAGCCCAAACGCCAGAGCCTCTTTGGTCTGCATAATTCAGTCCAGGGTATAATCCATGAAAGAGAGGTTGGCATTTGGGTGCCTTCGTAAAGGGCCACCCCTTACACCCCTAGATCAACAACCGTATATTGAAATGTTAAGTTGCATTGTAACGTTTTTGTTTTTGCAATGTAACTACATTCACTAGCAGCATACCTCCAGTATGTTTGTATGTTAGTCTACAACAAAATTTACTCAAGAAGGGAGAATAATATCCTAATCTGATGTACAAACATTATACAACAAATTTAAGTGGCACTGTGATACGTTTTACTTGTTTTATGTTTACTAATAATAACTAAATAATGCTTAGTGTTGAACGATGAGACTTGCTGAAGTACACAGACTCCTCTCAGGTACAGGGGTAGTGTTAGGCAACAATATCTCACAGCACAGAGGAATAAAACCACATTCGTGCCGTAGATAGAATGAAAGGATTTATTATATTTGGAACAAATGCGAGGATTTCGCCTTATCGGTGTCTTGGTTCAACTATAACATGCAACCTCAATGTGTGGCTATCGGCGTACCTATGGTCGCATAGGCCTAGCATGCACCACGAACTACCACACCAAGAAGAATGTAATAATAACTGAACAAATGTTTGCTCTTAGCCCTTTATTCAAATTAGTCTTTGGACTAACTTTATTAGCTAACGAAGAATGGTTGCAGTATTGTACATAGCATCAATGCATGGCCTAGGCCTATAGTCGCATAGGCCTAGCTTGCACCCCAAACTACCATACCAAGATGTATGTACAATATCGAGCAGTTCTTTTGAGTGTACCGACGATCTGCGGCGAATGTGTTAATTTCTTATGCAAAATCCTCGCTTTTACACTATTTCACAGATCAAATACAGATGAATCATTTGCTATTTACAAAAAGATGCTAAAAACGAAACTGACATCTACATGGGTTTCTATCACAGATTATATAAAACACTTTTTAAAATCAATTATCCAATACACAATAAGACATACAATAGAATAAATATTAAACAAGAGATATACGTATAAGACGTAAATGAGTTACTAAAGATATATTCGCGAAACTTACTTGTAAAGGTTCTATTAATTTCGGTGGCCTCTGCCACCATCCACTTGGAAACTCGAAGCTGCGTGTTTTAAAATCAATTACCCAATACAAACTTACTTGTAAATGTTCTATTAATTTCACTGGCGTGTTTTGCACCCAACCTGCAACACGCAGTCAGCGACAGCAGGAATTTTGCAGAAGGCGGCCCTACAGAAGGCATCCAAATTCCACCCAACCCACCAAAAAATCAGGTCAGTGCTAACCGAATTCAAATCTTTGATGGAAGCCAACAACTGTTGGTGCATGATATCAGATAAAACAAATCAGTATGTGATCATGTATAAAGGTGACTTACTCCCGAAAAATGCATGAAATACTAAATAGTGATTCATACAAGACAATCGACAGAGACCCAACCGAAAAGTGCAAACACATTATTAAGCGTGCAGTTGAAAGTTGTGTAATGGTGAACCAGGAAGACTGCAAACTTCTCCTCAACACCCACCCATCTCCCGCCATAGCTTATGGCATTCCAAAAACGCACAAACAGGGTATTCCGATACGCGTCATCGTCGCAGGGTTCAACCAACCAACGGTCCACCTCACAAAGTGACTAAAAAAGAAAATATCTGAGCATAATCACTAACTGACCTACATTTTCTGAAACAGCACAGAGCCGAGGAACTAATAACATCAATAGTACAAGCCAAACATGCCAAAATTGCCAGCACAGATATAGTTGACATGTATAACTCCATCCCAATCAACCTAGCCCTCACCTCAGTGGAAAGATGGCTTTCTGCTAATAAGGTCTCACCAGTGGAAGTGTCTTGAGGTATCCAAGTTATTGGAAATCTGCCTCAGGCACAACTATTTTCAATTTCAAGATAAGTATTTCATACAAACAGAAGGTTTGGCCATGGACAACCTCCTGTCTGCTCCCATAGCAAACATTGTCATGCACCTAGCTGAAAAAGATTTTCTTCACTCGCCATACCTCCGATACATACGATATGGCAGATATGCAGATGACACCTTGGTCGTTTACAAAAGGGAAGAGGAAATAGATCTACTCATGGAAAAACTTAGCAACATTCACCCCAGGTTGAAATTTACAATAGAACGGGAAAACCAAGGCATCCTTAACTTCCTAGATCCAACCATCAAAAGGAGGGACATCAAATTCACCACCACGGTCTATAGAAAACCAGGGGCAGGGAACCAGTATATCCACTCCCTTTCCAACCACCCACCCCAGAATAAAGCCAATGTATGGCTTAACTTCTACAGAAGAGCATTCACGCACTGTTCAAGTGAAGAAGATGTGAAGGAAGAAGTTACTATAGTGACGGACATAGAACTTCAAAATGGATACACAGTACATCAACTCTCTACATGGTGCAGCAAAGCAGAAATGCAAGTATGACAACCTAACCTACTCCACCCAGCCAGCAGTGATAAACCTAAATGGATTGCCTTCCCTTACCACCTGACTACATCCAACCGCCTAGCCAAGACCTTCAAACAATGTGACATAAAACTCGCACACAAACCAATGAACAAAATAGCCAGTGCCCTAAGCAAACACAAGAGATCATTCCTTTCCCCACTAGACAACCCAGGTGTATGTGACGTCCAGTGCAACTCACACTACATTGGCAGATCCATCAGATCTGTCAACGAGCGTATACAACAGCATTTAGCGGATGCAAAAAAAATCCCAACCCACTACCATTCTAGCAAGGCACCTTAAGTTCAATAAACACAGGATCCAAAAAGTTTCAGTTAGGCACACATCACACACCCTAATCGACACTAAAATCAAAGAGACACATGCAATTGTGCACTTTCCACACGAGCTGAATATAGACAGCGCTCAGGCTCATCATGTTTGGCTCCTGCTATTACAACAGATCAAACCCATCATGTGCAGCCGACGAAATGGCTACACCAGCACCCCTAGCGGTAGTCGAGGAAACAACAACAGGAACCGGAAGTCAACCTAGCAGTGAAGCTTCGAGTTTCCAAGTGGATGGTGGCAGAGGCCACCGAAATTAGTAGCACATTTACAAGTAAGTTTCGCGGTTATATATCTTTAGTAACTCGTTTACGTGTTATATTATCAACCCCGTTGTTTATTCCCCTCAACATGAAAAGAGATATACATTACACACAAGGTGCAATTTACATACAATAACACAAAATTTACATGTTCTTTTACAAAAGAACATATCAATGACATATTTTCAAGTTGTGACGTCACCAAAATATGGACCATATCAACTGGTTCCCTGCCTTGTGCCCGAAAAGGCTTTTTTCATTAATTTCTCTTTTCAAAACAATCCTATGACATTACAATCTTTAAAAATATACCCGTTTAGAATTTCTTCTACATAATTCAAGTGAATCTTCACATGGTTTGTTCCGGATATATGTGATAGAAAATAAGGCATATGGTACTACAAAACATATCTAGACAAAACTGAAAGCGAATTACACAAAGATTCACTTACAAGCTTTAGAAGGAATTCTAATGAGATGCAGTGTCAAAATAAAAATATCATATTATCATATGATTTTTTTTTTTAAAAAAAACAGAAATTTACAAAAAACAGACTTTGCTTATACAGATCAAGCTTTGTGGCTCTCTAATGAAAACTTGAGGGTGCATTTTTACATTTAAAATGCACAATCATTGGATAAACACTTAAAGTGCTCTGGAAATCTTTTTTACTTACAACATTAAACTATGTAAATCTCAGAAAGAATAAAAAATTAGTCTCTTACCTCCCCTGTCAGATCCATCATTACAAAGAGCAATGCTTTCAGAAACACAAACAAGTGGTCAAACACCCATTTCAAAGCCATCTTTTCAAACAAGAATCTGATCGCAATGCAACCACCAAGTTTTGCGTACCAAGCTCTGTCATAACAAAGGCTGCACATACGATCTGCTAGATATTCCATCAAAGGTAATTTGCAAGCCTGAAAAAGAAGAATATGTGAAATATCAAGAAAGGAATTATTCTAAATTGTGCATTTTACTTGTTCCAGTGACATTTCAAATTAATAAAAAAAAAACTCTGTGCTGGGACAAACTAGGCACTGTTGACGTGCACAGGGTTTCAAAGTAACAGATTTTGTTGCAGTACTACTGACATAAACAAGTCTGCTGAGGTACAAGAGCAACATTGAAAAATCAGGTGAAACTAATATTGACCCAGTGGATTATTTGGTTGAGGACTGGCATGGTATGTGAGAGATTCAGGTTCAAGTCAAGCTTGCATTTTTTGCTAAAATTTCTACATAATGCACCTCTTGTGTGTACCAAATTAAAGCATGGTAAGGTAAAGTTGGACAGAGTTGTTTTATGCCCATTTCATGTTCAGATATGGCTAATTGGGTTAGAACTTACAGTTTGAAGTGGAGTCCAAACCACTATGTAATGTGCCTCTACTATGAATTGAAGTCTGGTTTCTCAATTACAAGGCTACAGCTATAATCACTACACTATCATGGCGAACATTAATAAAACATCTAAAATTACATTTCTCAACACTCTCTTTAATTTGTTGGTGGTTTCATTGCATTCACTTGGTATATTTTTCAGTTATAGGGTTTGAAGAAAGTAACATGTGAATGTACTGTTGTTTGTCAACTCCACTTCATACTCAGATAGGCCAATTGGTATAGGACCTACAGCTCTGCCAGGGATTGAACCCAGGATGCTTCATTACAAGGCAATGACATTACCAGTGAATGTATAGTAACATCACCAATACAACAAATATTGTGATGGTGACACATAATTGTAACAATAGAATATTAAATAGTACACTTATTATATTTCACTAAAACAAAAAAATCAATATTATGATGTTTTCAACTATTCACATTGTAGCATATCATATTAGTAGCAGGTTAGATACAGGGTGACAATTAATGAACTATATGAAATAAAACGGAAATTAGTGACAAACACAAACTGTATTGCACATGTAAATGGCACTACAGACATTCGTATTTAGGTTATGACATGTTCGATATGTCTGCCATCTCTGGCGATGATGTGGGGCAGACGAACAGCAAAATTCTGCATGACCCGCTGAAGTGTCGAAACATCGATGACCTCCTGAATGGCAGTTTTCAGCTCGGCAATGGTTTTGGGGTTATTTCTGTACACCTTGTCCTTAACACAGCCCCTTAGAGTGGCCTCTGGGTACCCCAGAGCCAGAATGCGGTCCCCAAAATCAGTGATCAGAACGCTACATTTTAAAAGTAGCTTCGCTACAGCTACAGCTGCTCTTCCAAAATGTAGCTTCGCTACAGCTACAGCTACATTTACCAAAAAGTAGCTCGCTACGCTACTCATGTGCGCTACTCGCTACTTCGCTACTTTTGCGCTACTTCTGCATAAAAAAATTAAAAACAACCATATGGGTATTAAAAATCTCCTACTACTGGTAAATAAATTCTGTTATTTATTAATATGATTCCAGTCATTCAATAATTTTGATAGCATTGTCACTTCAGTTACTTATTTTTACTATAGTTTTTGAGAATACTATACCTATGCAAGTGGCATATCAATTCAAATTTGAAATATGAATATTGCAATTGGGGTGTTACCCAAATTAATGATTACAACTATACACAAATAAAATTTGGTAGGATTACATATTCATGTTCACATCAACATATTTTTCTTGAGAATAAATATTTCATTTTTTATAGACTGATAGGAAGGCAGCATTTTGATTACAAAAGGGCCCCAGGTTCGATACCCAGCAGAGGCACATAGTGGTTCGGATCCATTCTCGATCAGCTTATCGATGCATAAAATGGACTCAAAACAAAAACTAGGAAAGACGCCAAGTTGGGAGGATGGGATCGTCCTGCTCCTCCATTCGCAATACTGCTCACCATTCAGCAATCTTCCTCGTACTTATAATTAGCCGAAAGTGACTAGATAAGATAATAATTAAATAAACCATTCATCCTCATTGTCATGATTGAGAGAAGTGGAGGAATAGATGAGGAGGTAAACAGAAGAGGAAAAATGGGTGGTGGACTATACCAAAGCGTTCGAAGATTAATATAGAACAGGGGTGTACCTATGAAATGCAAGAAGGTAATATACAACACATACTATGTGCCAATAATTACATACTGGGCAGAGATTTGGACAATGACAGAGAGAGAGATAAAGGAAAGATGCAGGCAGTGGAGATGAAATTTTTAAGGAGTATATTGGGGAAGACTAGAAGGGATAGAATAAGGAATGAGGAGATCCCACAGACAGTGGGTGTGGTGAAACTTCAGGACAGGATAATTGAGATGATTTGGACACGTGAAGAGGATGGATGCAGAAAGACTACCAGTAAGAGCTTATAATGCAAAAGCAGTGGGAATATGGCCAAGGAGGAGAGCAAGATGTTGGTGAAAAAAGCAGATAGTGGAGAGTGTTAGGAGAAGAGGACAAGATTGGAACACCGTGGAAAGAGAGGAGTGGTGGAAGACCAGGAAAAATGGAGAGGTTTGACTTCTATGCCGGCCCAGCCAGAGGCAGGAAACGGCAAAGGATGATGATGATGAGAATGTCATGATTAGCAAAAGTTACAGGAAAGTAGGAAAAATAAATAAATTTGAAAAGAATGTATAATAACTAAAGAAAATTGTCGTTTCTGCATACTTTTTGCAACAAGAAAAAATATATTTAGGAAACTGTCGTGTAAACCTGAGTGTCCTTAACGTATTGTAATTTTAAAATTTGTGAACAAAAATTATCGCGAAAATAATTGTAATTCCAGAGACTGTATATCATTCTTGTAACAAAAATTTCTTGCTGGCGAGATTCTATATAGTGACGATGATCAATGCTGTTAACGTACTGAGCCATTTATTGCTGGCACTATTCCTTTGTCAGTGCAGTGGAAAATCCATCGCTCGTTTTTGCACTGCAAGTTGTGTTTTACACAGCAATTAATGACATTTTGGTGTCTCTTACACCATGGATATCCACAGGATTTGTTCCGGGGGTGAAGCAAACGAGGCATGTTTTTCTCCAAAATAGCGATGCAGTTAAAAAAACGTAGCTGTTAGCAGGAATATATTCATATATGTCAGTTAGTTATGCGGATATCTGCATTATTATTCAGATACTAATTAAATAAATTACGCAGATATCTATAATCTACAATCTAGATAATCTGTGTCTTCATGTAATAGACTGTCTTAATGAACCTCCTGCAAAATTAAGGGTTATTGTCGATTTTTCTGACTCTGTTGCCACATTAAATTCACCCCAAAATGCTGAGAAAGAATGTAGCTCTAGCGAAATTTTCGCTACAACTACAGGCATTTTGTAGCTTCGCTACCGCTACAACTACAATTTTCAAAATGTAGCGTCGCTACAGCTACAAATTTTGTAGCTAGCTACAGTAGCGACGCTACAAGTAGGTCGCTACTTCTGACCACTGCCCAAAATACTCCTCCAGGACATTTTCACTTGCAAATGGCCGACATCAACACGTTGCGTGCGCATACACATACGAATTCCCATCATGCCCTGTAGCCAGCCACGCAGTTTGGACGTCATTACGCGAACCGTTCAGAAATTATGACAGTTTTATTTCATATAGTTCATTAATTGTCACCCTGTAAGTACTGTAGATGTCTCGAATTTAGAATCATAAAAATGAGAGGGAAATGAAGAAAAGTCATCTTAAAAGATGTGCTGTCTCATTATAATGCAATACATTGTAGGAATTCGTATACTCACCCTTTCTTTTGATCCTAATATTGTGGTTGTAGTTTCAAGTAAAACAATCAATGTTATTTTGCCAAGCTTGCACAATTCCTTCTCTTCGTGGCCCATGATAACTGCCAAGGCATCAATCAGCACAAGGGGATCCATTCCCCGAAGTTCTGACTGTCTTCCAGTCATTGTAAAAGGACCTGCAAGAGACATGTAATTATACAAGTGTCTGGTGACTATGTAGTATTATGCAATTAAAACTAAACATATTTGGATAAAACCTCACTATTTGGCACACACAAGAGATGTACTATGTAGAAATTTCAGCAACAAATGCACACTCGACCAGGACTTGAATCCAAGGCTATGGCATACTGTTCTCTTGTTCTACCAACTCAGCTCCAGAACGAGCCCTGGTTTTGCCTGGTTCTCTGTTCTTGCTGTTTTACCCATGTGGATTTGCCTTTGTCAGTGATACTGCACAGGCAAATCAGCAAGAGTGAAAAATCAGGTAAAATCAGGGCTGGCACGGTAGCTCAGTTGGTAACTTAATGGCACGGTATGCCAGAGACCCAGGTGCAGCCTTCAACATTTGCTGAAATTTTTACATTGGATAAAGTAGGATTTCACTTGTATATTGCCAACAATTGACAATATATCTACTTTAGAATAGGAAGAGAAATAAAGGAATTAATAGTTAGAATTATGAGTCAAAAACATTTATTACCCAAATGAAGATTCAGGTGAACTGATGGAGCATTTCTTCAAGTTAAAGTTTCTATAATACTTTTATATTACATTATTTTAAGCTTCATTTGCATACTTGGAAAAAAATGGTGTGAACCAAAAAACGATACACAAGAGGGTGGGATTGGAATCTGTGATTGTTTGCTCTTGTGGAAGAAAAGATAATTGTGCCTGCATCTTACTTACAGATTTACTTACTGATACTAGAAAATATCGGTTAGAATTCTTTTTTCCTCGATTTTAAGCTTGTGTGGGGCACACAAAAATGTCACGCAATACTTTCCTGGAAACTAATTTCTTTCAATTTATTATGCAACAAGTATTGTGTGAAACTAGATTTTGTGATTACATAACACATATTTTATATTCTGATATAATTATGGAATATTTTAAAGCAAAACTGGTAAATTGATGCATATAATTGAAGTGGAATACTTATACACTAATATTAAACAACTCTTAATTGTTGCAATTTTCAAGCATCAGTATAAGTATTGTAATCTGTATGGATCTTGGCTCAGCTCTATTAACATTATTAATTCAACTTGCTTTTCTGTTTGATTGTGTATTATAACTGGTTTTGAAACCTACACATTTGTCAACATGAAACAAGATTCCAATAATAATATTTCTGTATTCATAACTTATACATGGTACATAACGTTTTACAAATTGTTTACTATATTCAATAGTCAAATGTTTCCTTTTGGACATGTACGTTCATGAATTCACATCAAAAAGGGATTGTAACTCAACATAACACAACATTGTAACTTTTGTGGTTGTCAGTTTATATTTCTACCCACAACAATTTTCATCCAGTAGAGGTTTCGGTCTCCAAGTTTCCTACTCCAAGTTGCTGTTCAAATGTTATGTAGACAAATAACACTTTTTTCACGGTGGTCAACACTAACAAGTTGCAATGAGCATACACAAAAACTACCACCACTTTCATATGAACAATAAACCTTGACGCATATTCTTAAATGTATACAGAGTTTGTATACTTACCAGCTTGTTGGGTTACAGCAACTAACGTATAATGTTGCACTAATGCGAACACCGTTGATAGAACAATCTGTTGGAGTTCTCTAATAGCAGCAGCCACAAACATGCCTACAAAATGAACATAAAAAAATTCAGAATTTAAAATCATCTGTATACCTAGCAACTATCATAATATTATGGGTGGGACAGATTACTTGATACTAAATTGGTAGTTTTTCGTTTTGACGAAATAAGTAACACATTGTAATGTTAATTTTTCATGTTTCTGAAAGGTGTGAGGTGCATTTTCCCACCCTGTTTTGTCACGAAATAATGCGAAATGAACTGCAAAATGCGAAATAAGACTCAAACACAAATTTAGAGTTTATTTACCGAAGCGACACTTTCTGAAGTCAGAATTATCCTGAGAGTTATACAATTCACGGAAATTTAGTAAATTCTGCTGTAAATATTTGAGAAGCAAAATTGGACCCC
The DNA here is from genome assembly GCF_977018435.1 of Lepisma saccharinum. Classification (NCBI taxonomy): domain Eukaryota; kingdom Metazoa; phylum Arthropoda; class Insecta; order Zygentoma; family Lepismatidae; genus Lepisma; species Lepisma saccharinum. The sequence goes on along the minus strand of NC_139242.1, from coordinate 26,011,012 downwards.
TTTATAAAGGAATAAACTTAATATTCTGGGAACAACATAAATGTGCTATTAGAAGGGATACATTTATTTTGTGTAGTAAGTGGTTTTTAAATCAAATTTGGGATTATATTCACATTTTTAAAACCAATGTGTTTTTATATACTGCTTTTCACCACTATAACAGCAAAAATTTATTTTATTTACCGCTTTTGAACCTGAAATGGACTTCGTTTTTGTACCGAAATTTTGCTTTTTTATTTACCAAAAATATGTGCCTCTATACATTGGTGTTAGCTGATATACTCATACTGGTACATAACTTTATCAATAAAATTTCAAACTGAATATTTCTGCAATGGAGTTCACCCATTATCTTATTGCTCTTATTATTTTCCTGTAGTTTACAGTTATTACAAGCATAAGAAAACAGTTCTTCTTAGTGACGTTTCAGGAGAACACACGCTCCTTTCATCAGACATTTATTTTCATTTTGACTAAATGTCTGATGAAAGGAGTGTGTGTTCTCCTGAAACGTCACAAAGAAAACCTGTTTTCTTATGCTTGTAATAACCGTAAACTACAGGAAAATAATTTTATAATGCAAGCAACGCGTACATACAAGAAAAACTATTATTGCTCTTAAGAATGGAAAAAAATAGTAGAGAGAGAGATGAATGTTCTTTTGGGAGCGTCGCATCATCATCTTCATATCATCGTTATTCATTCTCATCCTTGAGATTAGCTAAAAGTGGCAGAAAAACTAGTGTAATTTTTTAAAAAAATATATCAATAGAAATAATAGCAATGTTACACCATCACAATGATATTATTTCCAGGACAGTGGGAATGCTGAGAGTGTAACAGCACCTTGAGGACAAATGACTGCCAAAGATTTTTTTAAGTTACTAATGTGTAGTCAACATTCAATTGCCCTGGTTACTTGACTCTCTAGAATATTTCTGCCACTATTACTTTCAAGTTGCTTCCCCAATTGTTCTCATGATACTGGGACATCACCACAAACATGGGGCAACTTGCACCAAGGAAAGAAAATTAACCATTTGGCTATGTGGAAGTCTTAGTGGAAAAGTGTGACCAGTCACCACCATGATGTGACTCACCTGTAAGGGCCATTTGATGAACTGCTCTCGCTTGTTTGTCCACTGACTTGTATACAGGGCCTTGAATGGGACCAATCTTTCCATCGTGGAAACTAAAAAAATAGAAGGAAAAATGAAGAAGAAGAGTTACAATAATAAAAATAGCATCATTTATGCACATGACCCAGAAGAAATTGTATTTATTACATTAGTAATGATAAGCAGTGGCAGCCCATGGAAAAGGGGGGGGGATTTTGTTGCCATTAGTACAAAAATTAAATATTTATACTTCCACTATTTAATTTTTGCACTAATGGCACCAAAATATTTTTTTTTTTTTGGGTCCACGGTCCTGCACCCCCCCCCCCCCCACCCTTCATGGGCCGCCGCTGGATAAGATTGACAAATTATTTAATATCAAATACAGACTTTACAGTCAAAATGATGCACTTTGAACCAATGCCTATGGCAAATTCTTTATTCCCCCTCCCTCATGACTTTTGCTCACAAATCATCACTCCCACATTCCCACTCTTCAGGGTAAAAAAAATAATAAATTAAAAATGGTTGATAGGGCAGTTTGCAATGACCTGTTCAGGGATCAAACTGAACTGAACAATGGATCTGGGAACAATAGATTAATCACGGTTTACTATACACATTGGGGAAAAAAAAATTCAGGAAAAAATAACATCCAATACTTCTTAAGACCTTTCTATTACATAGGAAACACTTCATCAATCTCTACTTAATACTTACGTAGGATGTGACAGAAGTTTTTGCATAGTATATTTCTCATCATCCAAGTTAATAGATGCAACCAAATAACACTTAATAACTTCCCAACACTGTCTTCGATAATAGGAATCTGTTGTACTGGATTTCAGCGCATTGAATGCAGTCTCTATGACCTGAGAGGTAAAATCAAAACACTTTAACATAAGAAGATACAAAAAAAGAAAAACAAAAAAATACCTAGCAATGTATTAAAATTACCAATGAGCTATCACCACTTTGAATTGATACCAATGCAGACACACTTACATACTCCCAGATACAGATACTGCAACAATTAAGAACAGTTCAGAACATTTAGAAATTTTAACATCATTGGAACTATTCATGCATATTTTGTTTTTCACATAAAACACAAAATGTGAAATAACATGTTCATTGTCATGTTTTTGAAAGGTGTAAAGTAGGGATGGGCAGATATGAAATTTTGGCCAATACTGATAAAGTACCGATATAAAATTTACCGATACAGATAACCGATATTCTACCGATCCGATATAAAATTAGAAATGGTCCTTGAATGAAGAACCTGAAATGATCATTGATCTCCTTAATAAATGTGTGTTTCAGGGTGACTGCAGTGCAAAAGAAGTTGAATATTTAGAAATTTACTTTTTTAGAAAGAAGGGCATGGAGATTATCCATAAAAATTACAACAAAATGGCAGAATTTTGCACTAAATTATAAGATATTTATCGATATATCGGATCGGTAAAATAATCAGTAATTTTACTGATAAACCGATACACCAATATGCCTATATCGGCCAATACCGATAGAGTACCGATTAATCGGTTCCATCCCTAGTGTAAAGTAAGCTTTCCTACCAAAATGATGAGAAATGAAATACAAGATAAACTCTTACAAACATGAAAATTACAGTTTATTTACTGACACAACACTTTCTGAAGTCTGATTTACCCTGTGAATTAAGCAAAATCACAGGAAGTTGATTAATTCTGCTATACAAATTTGAGAAGCTAAAATGCACTATTTTACACTAAATTTAATACCCTGATAATTACATAAATGTGTTATTAGAAATAGGTAGAGTTTTTTTACATCAAATTTAGGTTTGTATTCTTCATCTTAAGACCACAATGCCATTTTATATACCACTTTTAATCTCGACACGAGCCCAGTTTTGTATTGAAATCTTGGATCTTTTATTCACCCTAAGCATGTGGCCTTCATAATCACAAAATACCCACCCATGTTCTCTCTACAATGCGGTTGCAAAATATAGAATAAAGACTTTGTGAAAATATTGCAGGCATTTTTGCAAACCTCAGCAGATAGTCTGCCAAGAACAAAGTATCAGCAGGCATTGGTGATTACATTTCATTGATGCAAATTAATATATATTCATATATATTATCAAACTGTTTGAATTTGAAAATATATTGAAGGTGCTTTTAATATTCTTTTCAAAAGTTCTTTCATGGTTAGGTGTGTACATCCAATATGCAAATTTGGCTAATTTTCAATCTCACATCAAAGAAACAACACCACCAGCATGTGAAAACTATTCTCTGTCCATTATAAGAATGAAGTCGATGTGGCTCGTGAGAAATCCTACTGGTTATTCCAATAGCAACTGTGTAGAAATTTTGTGCACAGGAATACAGTGCAAATGATGAAGTCTTACTACTCAACTCATTGTAGCTACAGTTTTGAAGTCTTGGACCTTATAATGATATGTACAGCTACATCCAATAAACACACGCACATACATACATACATGCACTCACACATCTCTAATTTCTACCAATCACAGAAAAGATTCATTATTCTCTTACCTTCTCCACAGGAAATGCAATGGGTGTTTCATGCTCCTGAAAATGAACTAATATTGCAGGTCCTGCAGTCTCTTTGTCATTATATTCCAGCTTTTGAGGTTCAATCATCATTTTTCTGTTTCCACCTCCAAATTTTCCAAGAACTCTAAAATGTTGAAAGAAGAGAAGGATATTAATTTTTTTACAATACAAAAACAATAAAAATTAAATACACCGTTTCTATAATGGTCTGAGCCAATAACGATTCCGATGTATCAATATTGCCCAATACCAGTGGTATCAGAAAGCATTTATTTACCAATTACAGCCAGCCACTACTTGGTATTTTGTGGGGTCCACAAAAATGCTGTGCAACACTTTCACAGTGTCTAATTATCCTGGAAATTATGCAAAATTCAAAGTTTTTCATTTATGTTAAATTAATTTTGTGATTCAATGACAGGTACTTCAATATTCTGATGAAATTTTTAAATATTTTAAAATAAAACTCTAGCAAATTGATGCATTTAATAATATTAACCAATGGAATTGGTTCAAGTATCGCCATAGGTTCCGTCTGAGTTACAACACAATTTCCAAAATAAAGAAAACTGCATAGCTGACACAAAAAGCCATACCTGAAGGCAACATGTGCTACTTCATCGTGGGGATTCCTCAGAGTTCTCCACAATGCTTGCATCAGATCTGCTCTAACAGGCTGTATGTGCTCATAGAGAAAGTCTGGTTGCAAGTTGTCAACACACAACTCCAATGTTCTCAAACCCTGGAAAATATCAAAATCACCAAATAACATTTATGGAATAATTATTGCAATCTATAAATTAAAGGCATTAACAAAAATAATACAGAAATTCACCTTATTTATGTATTCGTAAGACTCTTCTTAATTATACCTCTTGCAAGTTGAGAATGCATGAATTCAAGGTGTGGTTCAGTAAACATGCTGAAAATATGTTTAAAATTCTCTATTTCCATGTTGGTAGATTAATTTCAAAAGACCACTACCTTTATTAATATAAGTTGTGACATCTCGGATGGAGATGGTAGCTTACTCTCCACTACAGTCTGTGTCCTAGATGCCACAAACTATATTAAAAATGGAAATGGTTCTTTGAAATTAATTGTAGGACAACACAAAGAGCAACGTGGAAATACGGAACTTTCCCCATGCCATATGTATGAAGTTCTTCATACGTATATTGTTGACTAAAATAAGAGAGAATATTTTTTACAAGACTACACTCCAAAACTAAATGAATCTTGGTATATTTCTTTACATAACAAGGACATACAACTTTCTCCAAGAGCCAATATCTACAATGTTCCAAAATAATGTTTACACTCTTTGAACTTTAATAACAGAGAAACTATTAAAAATGACGACTGGACTTCTTGCATTTGAAGCTGCAATGTCTATGTTGAGCATGTGTGAGAGAATATAGGCCTTCTTTTGTTTTTAGTCCCATCACAGCCTGCCAAGCAGTAGTCATTAAGTGCATGCAAAACGGCAGAGGAGAATTTCTTCTTTCGAGAAACGTAAGATCCAGATCTCATGATTTAACACAGTTAAATTACTACCTGTGAGGAACTGTGATGAATACTGTGTACGCCACAAAGCCAGAGACACTGAGTGACGTGGGACATGCAATTGAGACAACCTATGCTTCCCTTCCGGCAGAAACCATATCTGTTGATTATCAATCTGTTCAGATTGCACATAATGTATTACTGCCAATGGTGGTAATTTTGAACATCTATAACTTTAAGGTATGTGAAAAAAAGTGCATGCTTGCTGTTATTAGTGTTCCTGTTATTGATGTTCAAAGAGTGCAAACACTATTTTGGGACACACTGTATGTATAGTACATCAAAATATCGGGCATATTAAAGAACCAACCACTGAAGAAAAGAAGCTCTTATTAACATTAATTATGAGATGCAAGTGGCTACATGGAACCATTTGCAGACTGAAAAACCAGTCTTCTTAGTAGCTAATTTTACTGCCTTTCTGTAACCAGAATCTGCTACTTCTAATTCAAGCAGTTCTGCAATTATTATTATGATTCTGGTCAACATAAGTATGTTACAATCCTAGTGGTAAATCAAATGCAGGGACTGCTTACCCAAGTCAGCTGTACCATAAACATTAACATTTTATATTCAATTTTTTAATTTTTTTATTATAATTAGGGCTGAGCCGATACCTATACTCGATAAGTATTGGTTGAATTTTTTTCACCGATACCATTATGTTTGAGTCGCTAGAAACGTGGCCAAAACCAACATTTGTTTCTTTTCAAAGGTCTGTTCATCTTTTCCAACTTACATTTGGCTTTGAAGAAAAATAAGTATTTGCGCATTTGTTAACTGAACATGGATTCAAGTTCCGTGAGCAGCAAGTACGTGACAAAGATCCATACGCAGATAAGACTCGCGGTCAAGTATCTTGCAAATCAAGGGTAGCGTGAAATTATCCCCATAGGAGTTCCTTCAAAGTCTACCAGACTTTGTTCCTACAGATGCGGTCTCGTGTCTCAATAATCCCAATGCGGTTCCGGTAGCCATGAGGCACCTAGTGTATTGTGGACATTTCTCTTTTTTAGAGAACTCCCGCAGTCAAAACAGTCATCGCCCATGTGAGTGGTGAACTTGTCTCATAGTACATAGCATATTCTTGGAAATTCAAATACCTGGGCTAATCCTCCTTATCCTTTCCAACTTTAGACTTTTGTTGTCCCAACCTGCATAACTGGGTTTCCACAGACATGTTTCAGCACAGGGAACGTGGCAAGGGAATAATTTTATTTGCACGATAGTTGAAGTCACTTACTTTCTGGAAAGTGCAGTGGTGGGTTTGGGATTTCCTTCCACGTGAACAGATAGTACTAAGCATTAATACTTTTTTAGAAATCATTTGCAGAAAGTATATATGTCGAAAGCAAAGTCAAGTATCACTGTACTGAAATCAATCACCTGATATATAAGCAAGAGACTGGCAAGTTATCATTCTCTCCTTACATTTCGTTTATTATTTATTATTCTCTTTGTTAAAGGACAAAAAAGAGATGAGGTAGGGTTTACATTACAGTTTAACTGTTAGTTTCTTAGACGTCGCGTCCAGGGCTGGTAAATCACCAATTATTCTTGCGTGATCCCTTAGTTTAAAGGAGGTTGAAGAGGCATGATCTCATTTTTCAACATTGGTGGTGGGTGGAGGGGGCACGATCACCTCGTGCTTAGCTTCTCATAATATATATTTTTCTCATATTTGAAACATATGATAGATTGTCACTGATCTATAAAAAATCTGTAAGGTTGTGATGCATTGTTGCAAGAGAGCATCGTTTGCTGGGTTAATTTATTCATCGCCCCTTGTCAAAAATACATACCTACAAAATGTAACAATGCTAAAGACACACACACATATGTTATAACTAGCCTTTGTTATTTTAAATTGGAATTATACAAGTATTGGTATTGGTGAGGGTATCGGTTCAAAGTGGTATCGGCTCAGCCCTAATTATAATTATTAAAGCACAAACAGGCTGTTACCGGTATTATATTTATTAAAGCACCAACAGAAGGAATGACGATTAGACGAAAACGATGAAGGCACACTTGGAAAGGAATGCCCAAGCGCAGTTTGGGATTTGAATACAGATCTCCGATTATGTGCTGGTTAGAATGTTCCTCAAAACAGTCAAGTTGTATATAGCTTTATTCCATTGCCCGCTGAAAATATTTGAGGAAGTTAAAACAAATGTGTATGTGATATACATACAGCCGAAAATACCTCAAATTTACAAAAAATTGGGAAAATCAGAAGTGGAAGAAAAATAATATAACAAAAACTACAGTATCTAAAAAATGGGAAACACAGTATTGTTTTGAATGTTGTACTTACATTGCTTAGTTGAGTTGGTGTTTTAAGTTCACTTTATGCACAGTAAGGCTAATCTGGACTGGACTCATAGTTTAAAGTGGGATCCGAACCACTTGTGCATCTACCAGGTATCGAACCTGGGACTTCTTGATTACAGGGCGACAACACTACCACTGCACCATTGGGGAGGACCCACTTACATTGCTCAGCACAGTAGTAACAATGATGTTAGGAATAAAATAGTTAAGCAATATTGAACTTATACTTCAAAGAAATGGTTAGGATGCTGCATTATTTCTGAGCAGCAATGCCACACCATTGTCTTAATAAAGGTAAAGTTCTCTGTGCACTTTGCACCATGCCATGAGGCATACATAGGGGGATATGGGGGTAGGGGCCCACACATTCTATCGACCTTGGCCTTTTTGGAAGTGATTAATTAGCACCATGCTCCATCCACCTTTACCCCCCAGGTACCCATTTCATCGAGGCTGAGTGAATTCCAGAGCCGTTTTATGCAGGGACCAAGGATTGAAAAATTCCAACTTAGATCACTCACCCGAATCAAAACCCGGTCTCCCGCATGGCAGTAGATGCCCTATCGACCAGACCACCACAGCTCCAATTGTCTGAATAACTGAAGAAAATTTGAATCACTTTAAGACTGAACATTATTATTTAGAGAAATGGATAAAAATTAACAAACCTGACTAATCAGTGTTTGAGATCCATTCAATGCAGACACTAATGGGTCCATTAGCATTGGAAGATAGGGTAAAAGGGAACTCAACCTTACAGGTACAGTCAAGCACAGTTCTACAAAAAGATCTTTCATGAGTTGCTTATGGAGTCCACTTTGAAGACTGTTTAAACCTGCAAAATAAGAACATGTAGTTTTAGCACAGGGGGAAAAAAATGTGAATAGTTTCTCAAGCAGGTGTACACTTTACGTGAGTTTCAATATCGATACATCAGCATCAGTACTGACTACAGCATGTCTTTAAAAAAAGGTAACAAATTCAAGCTTTATTCTGCTCGTTCTTACACAACTACATGCTCCACATGGCATCTGCCATTATTCACCATGTACTCCATGAGTTAGTATACAATAAAATGTAGATACTTAAAGGTACTTACGATAGTGAGTATTGATTTTAACGAAAACAACGTTTCAGGATTCCACTGATCCCTTCATCAGGTTATCAAACTAGGCCAACGTAACTACACCTTAGCCGTGTCAGATATGACAAGGACTTAGGAATTTATGATGAGGCTGGGTAGAATGGAATAAAAAGGAAAAAAAATCACACAAACACGTTAAAAGACTGATCTAAAAGGCCGTGTGAACACAGGGCTTGACTCACAAACACATTAAAAGTCCCACTTAGATGCGCACGTTGATGAGTTGTGCAACGAACTGGTGTGGCCTCTCGTAGAATGCCGGAAGTCCTCCATGAGGTCAATGATGCATTCAACCATGGCAAAACACTGATCTGGAGATACAGTAGTTATCACAGACTCAATCCTTGCATGCAGTTCATGAAGGGTATGTGGTACTGGGTTGAAACACTGTTCTTTGTCATGTCCCACAGAAAAGCATCACACAACATGAGGTCCGGGTTTCTGGCAGGATAAGGAAAGGCAGATCCACTGGCAATGACCTCATACAGAAAGAGTTCCTTAATGAGTGCTGGATTACCATTACCGATGTCTGGAGTGGCTCTGCCTTGTTGGAAGACTTGCTCCCGGTACACTTTAGAACACAAATACATGCTCTTTTTTTAAACACCCTGCAGTGGTATCGATACCAGGTCAATATGTTTCCATGTCATGCAGATTAATTAATAGCTACAGCTTGACAATTAACTACACATAGTCTGACAGCACACTGACAATTCGTTTGCGTGGCACAATATATCAAATCTGTTACAAGTGAAGTCATGATGTTGTGCCTTGACATCCTCAAAAATAAAGGAAAACTCTACAACAGAACATGATTAGTTTTGTTTGATAGGAGCAGTGTTTCCTAACATGTTATTGTATAGGGTCATTATTGAAGATTGCAAAATGCAGAACATAAAACAAGAGTTCCACTCTATTAGTTAATACTATGTTTTGACTGAAGTGGCAAACATACTTCACATTATATAACAGAAACATAAAATTTGGGTACTACCAACAGACTGAGGAGCTCAGAAATGCAGTAATTACAACTAATGTTTTGTAAAAAGTAAAAAAATATATCTCTTTTACATGAAAAGTTTCATTTAATATGCTATATTACATTGCAAGATACAATAGAATAAAATAAATATCTTAAGAGTTCATGATTTTAAATGTGAGTTACGTTCAAAAGTTCGCACAATAAAAAAAAACTTGGAATGAATTACATTTTCCTGTTCTATATTCTAATATATTTTAAATTTTTAGAATTACCAATATGCAAGAATTTGTAATCATGTTTACCATGTTTTCAATAAATTTTGGAGGAAAGACCTCACAAATTTTTCCAGCAGAAAACGATTGTTATCCAGGAATGAAATGCATTAAATGAGATAACGAACTACACTTACCTTGCAAAAGATTTGGTAACAATGGTAAAAATTCTTGATATAATAAGTCATGACTGCCACCTCCAATTGATCTGAATAAGGCTCGTAGAAGCAAAAAATAATTGTAGGGTTCTGTGGCACTCATGGCTAATTCCATAGACCTATAAAATAGGAAACAGTTATCAACACATGTTTCAGGTTCCTATTGAAAATATTTTTCCACAAAGTCTCAACATCCTGGAAATTAAGTAAAATGCATAATTTTTCATTATTTTTTACAACATTTTGAAGAAAAATAAACTATTAAATGATCATCTCATGTAAAATTATGAATATTTTAAAGCAATGGTATACAGTCAAACCCCGATTTTACGTTTTTCAGGGGTCCGTAAATAAAAAACGTAAAAAGCGGGAAAGATTAAGGGAGGGTTGAAACTCAAGTGTCAGTAAGAAATTACTACACAATCGACTTTTTATGGGGGTATATTGTATCAAACAGGAAGGAAGTATGAGAATCAAGTTCTGAGGTCAAAAGCAAGATGTGCTGTTCAAATCAATGACGGATTGGCGGGACAACTTTCGAGGGTAGGGATGGTGGATGACTGCTTCTAACTGCCGCCTATAAGGTTCAGTTTATGCATCTGATCGTGTGAGATCTCCGTTCACTCTGTAAACTGTCAATTTCTTGCTATTTTTAGAAGTTTTGGGTAATTGGAGGGGGGGGGGGGTGATGATTTATAGCTGGATGCCAAGCATCTTTATATACTGTAATCAAAGTGTCCTGAAGACAGGCAGAATGGTTAAGATTCCACTTTGAGCTGCTTATGTATCCAGCCCCGATCAGCCCAACAGCATGAAGTGAACAAAGCAAGCTTTGTCAAACTTACGCATTTTTAGACGTCGCAATAAATTATCAGTGACGTACGCAGGATTTTCAAAAGTAGGAATGGGGTTACGTATACTTTTTATAGTAGTCAGCCCTCATTTTGCCATCTTTACATCCATGTTAATTGACGATTTATTATTGGATTTAGAAGTCTTGCGGAGGGCAAACACCCCTTCCACCAATAGTTTTTTTTCTTTTTTTTAGTCTTCCTGTCAACGTTTAATATTGCGTGATTTATTTTCAGCACGTGAATGGTTCCGAAGAAAACCGGCGATTATATTATTCTTAGCATCATGTGCATTTCCTTCCTGCACTGCTCTGTGTGTTCAAGATGTTTATCAGAAGGCAGAACAAAAAAAAAATTGATTTTCTTTTTCTAACTCCTCGCCTTGTGTCAGGTACTCGTGTTTCATAATCGTCAAAACAAAACAACATTCGAGAGGAGATTCAAAACAATAGTTTTTCTTCCCTTTGGATGAGTCACAGCTCTGGAGCCAGGAGACGAAACATTTGGCGCAGGTTGCCAGCTGCCCGCTGCTTGCAGACACCCCTCACACTGGTTTGTAATGGAAGGGAGGGGAAGGGGGAGACAAACAGGTGGTTGAGCGGCGCTGAACAACTCTTATCAGAAGTGTGCTTATTCCCGGCCAAGTTGCAGGAAGAAAGGAAGGAGGGGAGAAGGATCAATGCTTGAAGTTCTCCAATGTTGTCATGTCAATGCTTCAGACATAGATTTCCGATGCGGGGCATTAAAAAATTAGAGAGGGGCTGAATCCTTCAATTACTGCAATTCTCTGCACAGTGCCTGAGGAATGAGCTCATGTTGGGGAAGATGGGCATCTTTTTTTTCACTTGCAGTATGCATTGTTCGTTGAACGCACGTATTCAGGTTGAAGAGCAACTGCATAATTTTAGATGGCAGAGGAAAAGTCTTTACTCATTTATGTTAATTGGTTAAGTTGTCTCATGTAAGGGTGCTCACTTCCACAGGAGCAAGAAAATCAGGCAGAAATACTTGGTGGCACTTTTCACTAATTACAAGACAAATGTTCAAATCACCAACCCTGAGACCTTCTGTAAACAAAACCACCTGCATGCAGAAAGCATTGCAAACTCATAGAAGTAAAATAATCCACACGAAAATCCAGCGTTGTTACAGGATTCATTACGTAAGGTAAAACAACGGCCAATTTGTAGTATGGGATACGCTGCTGCAAATGACGTATCACTTTAAACCCAATGGTCTTTCTTTTGTACTTATTGCTTCACCTTTATGGTTAACTCTTTGTACCAGTAATCATTTCCCATAAATTTGGCTTCTTTCTTGCATGCAAATTGAATACATTTTACTTGCATTTTTTTAGACAAAATAATATAACATGGTAATGTATATTTCTAAGGTTTGATATAGATAGGAGCGTATTTGAAATTTGTTTGTAGATTTTATGTAAATTGTATCTTACGTAAATAAAATATATAATGGGCATAAGCAGCAATAGGCAATGCTGTAAGTCCAATAAATATATTGATGATGATGTTCAAAACAAGACAAAGAAAGTTGGTAAATTTATTGCGGTTGGAAACTTGACAAGCATCCTAATAACGATTTTTGTTCCGCCAAATATAGTGCACTTCGTATAATAACTTGGTGACATGGCAAGGCAAGATAAGTGTGAACATTTTGTAGAAATATGCATTGAAACTTTCAATGAGCTTGGAGATTTGTATACGTAATGATATTTTATAACATTGGTTATTTTCTAAAAATAATCATGTGAACAGCAAGGAAGTAGTGCCACTTTCAACATGGCGAGTTCTATGCGTGCGGGAAGGTCTCCGTGTTCTCCGAGCTTCTTTTCAAAGCACCAGCAAGGACAGCCTTTGAAAAGGGGCGAGAAACAGATTCTACTCAATATTTATGTAACGTTCTGTCACTGGTATCCTGAGAAACCAGTAACCGAAGAGGTTAAGTTGGTATCCCCGTGGAGTGGTGTGTCAGTGTCTGCAGTTTTAAGGGTTATGAAAGAGAGAGAAAAATGACTGGGAAAGTTCTCTCTCCCCAAAAAAAACCCAAAGTTGTGTCTCGTCTTAATAAGTATGACGATTTCGAAATAAGTGCAATAAGGTGCAAAGTGCATTCTTTCTTTTTAAACCAAGAACTGCCTACTTTGAAAAAGGTATTAACTAAAGTTAATAATGATGAAGATCTTCCAAGTTTCAGTGTGTCTACGTTAAACTGCCTCTTATTGGATGTTGGGTTTGTTTTTGGAAAGAGGAACCGACAAGCAGCACTCGTCGATAGGGATGATATTGTTGTTTGGCGGCGAAAATACCTCCGATCCATTCGGGAACTACGAAACCAAGGTAAGAAAATCTATTACTTGGATGAAACGTGGGTGAATGCGGGGCACACTGTAAGCAAGGTGTGGCATGATAGCACTATAACCTCAAAGAAGCAAGCTTTCATCGAAGGACTATCAACTGGACTTAAACAACCATCAGAAAAAGGCAAAAAAGACTCATTATCACTCACATTGGAAGTGAAAATGGCTTTGTTGAAGGTGCGGAACTTATTTTTGTGTCCAAGACGACTGGCGATTACCATGATGATATGAACGGTGATGTTTTTAAAGAGTGGTTTTCGTCTGTCCTCCCTAAACTTAATGCGGACAGCGTTATTGTGCTCGACAATGTTCCCTATCGTGCGAAAAATTACCGACCACTGCTTGGAGGAAAGGTGATATTTTAGAATGGCTACGTGGCAAAGGTGTCGTACTTTCAGATGATTAATTAAAGTTGGAACTTTTGGATCAAGTTTTCCACTTGAAGCCGAGCTATGATAGTTACGTGATAGACGAAATGGCAAGGAGAGCAAGGCACACTGTGTTGTGCTTGCCCCCTTACCACTGTAACCTCAATCCCATTGAATTGATATGGACTAAAGTCAAAGGGTATGTTGCCAGGAACAACAAAACATTCAAGCTTGAAGAAGTGAAGAGACTGACTGAGAGTGGCATTGCTCAAATTTCAGCTATCAACTGGGCAGATGCAGTTCGACACGTTATTGAAAAAGACTACAGAAAACTGTGGGATGTGGACAATTTAACTGAGCTTGAATTTTGAAAGATTTGTTATCCAAGTCAGCGACAGGGAAAGTGAATCCGAATACAGCTGTGATGAAGATTTGGCAGTAAGTGAACACCTTCCATTGAATTAAAAATACATATTTTCCCTCTGTCTCAACAGTTTGGGTATTGTTGTGACTTATGAAATGTAAAGTGAAGAGGAAGAATCAACGTTTCATTTTTCTTGGCTTGCCTTTGATTTGAATCTGATTGAAAAAGTGGCGATCTTTTCGTTTTGCCACCAGAATACAATACTCTGCACGTCAACAATATTGAGAAATGTTTTGGTGTGAGTGAAATACTGAAATAAAGTATAGTTTAAATATGCTGCTTTGTGACTGATAACAAAGGAAAATTTAGCATACTACGTTTTTGTTAGTAAACATACACATGGGACAGGTTATTATAAAACAGTAGAAAATAAGATTTGAAAATTTTTAATTCAACAACATTTCTGTTAGACATCCATTTTGGCTCTTATATAAAATGAATAGGTACAGCAAACTATGAGCGTAACAGCAGATGATTGCGGTAGTCAGCGGTCATGAATCAGCTGACGTGGAGTGATACATCGAATCGGTGGACGGTTTGTTTACAGAAGGTCTCAGGGTTGGTGATTTATACTTTAGTGGTTAGGGATGGGCGATATCGGAAATTTGATATACAAACCCAGATGCAAGACCTGCCCCATACAGCCATAACACCACCTTCAATAACTGTTTCCGCGTTGCCATCATCCATCTTTTACCCCCCCACTCTGACACATCTTTCCGCAGGCGATGGGAAAGGGCCTATATAGCAGGGATGCACGCCACTATACCCCCCAGACTCAACCTAGCCAACCAGTAACCCTTTTCTCTGCTCCCCGAAACTACCCACCCACCTTACAGTAAACACTGGTTAAAGTACTTTTTGTTCTCTATCAACTGTTTCTGGCAACACTGACCGTAGAGATGCTACGGTCAGTATTCTGCACTTCTACTCTATGTGATGCTGATCTATCTATCTTCTACATTGAAAATGCGACATATATCGCAAAATATAGAACTATTTCTCTTTGTGTGGTAAGTGTTTACTGTCGCCTTCATCATTTGCATTTATCCACCCTTCTGGCATCTTTTCTGATCCTATTCCTGTGTTTATTTATATATATATATAATTGGATAAAAGGAAGGAGGGCCACAAGGGTTAAAAAAAAGTGAAAGAGGAGAGAGGAAACACTCACCAGACGCAGAAAAACTACAAATTTTCGTGAAGTGTTGACAGTGCCACAAAAAATATATAGTTGGTTCTTTCGCCAGGCTTGTCGAAAACTGTGAGTGGTGGGGGGGGGGGGGGTTGAAAGGTGGTGGTGAGGGGGAAAGGTGGTGGTGAGGGTGAGGATAGGTGATGAGGGGCATTACTGGGTGGCCTTGTTCAGGCCTGGGGGTGTGGTTGCATTCATGGTCAATATGTAGGCCCTCTCCCATCTTCTATGTATTGAGGTGTTGGTGAATTAGGGCAAGAAGTGGACAATCGCTACCTGGAAGCAGTCATTAAAAGGAATATTGTGGTGATTGGTGTGAATGGCAACAGCAAAGACCAGGTTTTGGGTAGAGGAGCGGTGGTTGTTGATGCGGAAGTTCATGGCTGTGGATGTTTCCCCCAGGTAGAAGCACCCACAGATGTTGCAGGTGAGGATATAAATTAGGTTAGAGCTGTAGCAGGTTCCTTTGTGCTAGAGGGTGAATTTGCCAGTGGCAGTGTGGATCTGGAGGGTGTGGGAAGTGACAAATATGGGACAGGTTTTGCACCCTGGGCAGTTGCATTTGTGGGCAGGGGCGACTTGATTGTGAGTAGGTGGATTGTGGTGGACCAGGATGTTTTGGAGATTAGGAGGGCGTTTGAAAACAACTCTGGGCTTGTTGTGGAAGATATTTCTGGTGTCAGGATCACTGTGCAGGATGGGAAGGAGGGAACGTACTGTGTGTCTGATTTTGTTGAGGTGGGGGTGATTAGTGCAGAGGGATTGGTGGCAGGTTTCTTGGTGGGAGTGTATGAAGCAGCTCGGGATATTTGTTTAGTAACCAGGGTGGAAGGATATCGACGGTTGGTCAAGGCTTGGTGTAAGTGGAGGTTATAGTTCTGTCGGGAGGTGTTGAGGCGTTGACCTCTGAGGGCCAGGGAGAATGGGATGGCTTTCTTGGTGTGGAACGATGGGAGCTCCCCACAACCAATTCAGTTTCCTCTTCGATATCCACACCCTTGCCAGACACCTCAGATGGCAACACTTCTGGGCAGAAAAAACCTCCAATTTTGCCCACCATCCTCCTCAGGATCACTGTGCAGAATGGGAAGAAGAGAGTATAGTGTGTGTCTGATTTTGTTGAGGTGGGGATGATATTGGGTGATGAGAGCAGGTGGGTTCGTGGCAGCAGGTTTCTTGGTGGTGGTGGTGGTGTGAGACAGCTCGCAATATTTGTTTTGTGACCAGGGTGGAGGGATATCTGCGGATGACCAGGGCTTGGTGTAGGCGGAGGTTATAATTCTGGCAGGAGGTGGGTGAAGTGTTCAGGTGCTGTGCCCTGAGGGCTAGAGAGAATGGAATGGCTTTTTGGTGTGGAACGGATGGGAGGGGGAGGGGGAGGGGGAGGAGGAGGGGGAGGGGAGAAGTCACGTAGTCAACAGAACAGGTTTCTGCCAAATTTTAAGACATCATCACAACTCGGAAACGGGAGTTAGAGCGAACGTAAAATTGAGGTGAACGTCCTATTATTTAACATGGGCTTTTGATGGGGCCTGACTGGATAACGTATTAAGCGGGAAAACGTATAATGCGGGAACGTAAAATTGGGGTTTCACTGTAGTTTCACTGGAGTGCTTACATGTTAAAATGAATAATATTCTAAATTACTTTCAACTGTTACAACTTTGGAGTATCCCACCGCAATAGTTGTGAATCAGTAAGGATATTAGCACTGGCATCGGTATAGTTTCAAATTAGTATCGACTCTTCCTTACTCTATATACTTTTGTTACTCTGCATAGCTTTTCTGGCATTTTTGGCTAATCATAGCCATGAGAATGAGTGATATTCATAAGAAAATGAAGAAGAAACACTTACAAAGAAATATCCATGCCCAAACTCGAACCTGGGGCCTGCATGGTGAAATGGGAAGTTGATGTGTTAGGTGATCTAGCTAAATCCGTAATATTAATACGAAATTTGAAGTGAGAAGCAAAGTAAACCCGAACCTCAATACATACCTATTAACAATTTGATGGAGATGAGGTTTCAACATTTGTTCATGCTCTGAAGAAAATAATGACACGCTCCCAAACACAACCTTAAAAAGCTTCAGGTACAAGTTGCTGCGCTCCGTATTTTCCCCCATTTCCTCCATCCTCTCAAGCAAATATTCCACCAATACTGTTGCAAATGTGGATGATGTGGCTGAATTGGCTAGGAACGAGTTACAGAGGATCTGCAGTGCATAATTATTGTAGATTCTTTCCACCATGTAATCTATGGTTGTGGAGAAGATCTCTTGGAAAGTCTGCTGATTCATCACGCCAAACTGAAATTAGAAACAATTGGAGGAAACATTTTAAGAGAACTTGCATTTAGTAATGTGATGGAACAGGACATTTAGATTCTAATATGCAGGCTATTATATTATGACCAGATTTAGGTTCTACATTTTGTTAATGTAATATGTTATGTTAATGTAGTTATCTTTTATTTAAGGAATATATGAAAATTTTGTTCGGTGTGGATATAAAAATTAGCACGTTAACATTAACCAAAGGCAAACATTTACTTCAGATTTTGTATAGCCATCTCATCACCTCCTTAATAAATGTTCTTAACACAATTGCTGTGATGGACTTTGAAGGAGGTTTTTAATCACTTCTTTCATAAATGTATAATAATTTCATGTAAGTTGCCGAGAAAAAAGGTGAAAAAAATGTTCACCTCTATTTGTCCTATGAATTTCAAGGTTCTTAATATTTAGACATACATCAAACACTGTTTTTGTATTCATAATGACAATAACAAAATGCAGTTGAAAATCCTTTTTACATTCTTGATTTTTACATTTTCCCCCATTATACAATCCTCCTTGATGGTGGACCCAACATAGCAAACTGTAAAAAAATTTTCCTCGATTGTATAGTTTCCTCCATTTAACAATTTTTTGAAGTTGGTCCCCTGGAAAATAGACAATCAAGGTTCCAGTGTAACAGGTTTGTAAATGTTATTCCTTAGGCTTTTTACAGAACAAATCTCCAACTGATTATAATGACATCTCATGCTTCAACACTGGTTGCAAGTACACTGCAGAGGTCAGTTCACTTACTTGGATTTTCACCTTTCAGGTAATCGAAAGACTATGTAAGTTTCCCACCACTTTAAAAAGAAAAAAAAACATCTCACACAAACAAAGGTGTCCAGCACGCATCAACCAGATTAAGGTTCCACCATCAC
Organism: Lepisma saccharinum; assembly: GCF_977018435.1. Taxonomy (NCBI): domain Eukaryota; kingdom Metazoa; phylum Arthropoda; class Insecta; order Zygentoma; family Lepismatidae; genus Lepisma; species Lepisma saccharinum. The sequence continues at coordinate 25,992,425 of NC_139242.1, read as the reverse complement.
CAAACTCCTTCCCACCAAGAACACTTTTTTCCACACATTTTTGTCAATGTTTCGCTGAAACATGCACTAATAAGACTTTAACCACACCAACCATTGATCACAAGGCAACAGCATTAACCATTGTGCTATAAAGGATGCCCCGTTTTTAGTAAGGATTCATCTACTTACAACTCCAGCAAAATGTTCAAGGACTTCCTTCTCTTCTTTGGTCCGAGCAGTTGGCATAGACTGATGCCTTGCCTGCTGTGGAACCTGTCCAGTGGGGGTCATATTGATTGTATAAATGTCCAGTGCCTGCAATGCCCACTTCACCAACCTGATGAATACAAGGATTTCTTTGGGCTGGAACTGTTTATTCTGGAGAACACCTGCTTCGCTGACATTCTGAAACAAGACATAAAAAATCATAAACTTCAGGATGCAACTGATACCACTTTGGACCAAAATTGATATCAAAGTTGATATTCCTATTGATTCCCACCAATATCAATGTTCAAATATTCGTAATTTCACATGAGATAATCTGAATAACAAAACTGTCAGATAATCGATTTCTTCACAGAATACTGGTGCAAAATTAATGTTACGCATAATAATTTTCAGGATAATTAAGACTATGCAAAAGTGTCTGCTGTCATTTTGGTGACCCTGGAAGATACCAAAATGTCATAGAAGAATCTGGTACTAAAAATTGATCCAGATACCACTGGTACCTGTGTCAGAAAAGAGACTCCAGCAAACTTCCAACACCAAAGTAGTTTTGATTTTAGCAATTAGCATAGCATTTATTCCATTTAAACATTTAGTCTGCTAATGAACTTTTCCCAAACTTTTCAAAGTATAGTATGATGTCATCCACCACACGTCTACAATGGCTGCCGCTTCATCACTTGCAGGCCAGTTGCTGTATCACTTCCCCTTTCCTTACCTGCTTCTAGTCATATATTAACTCCTGTTCTGAGTAAGACCCTTGGTGTATTGGGTCAAAACATCAAGGTGTTTTTTTAGGTGTTTTGACCATTACAGGTACTTCACATGTTTTTTTAATACAGTGAAATTGCAATTATACGTTTCAAGATAGTATGTTTTTCTTCTGGCAGTCCCTGCCAATTCCCATAAAGTTGCATACTATTATACGAGGGCAGGCTGAAAAGTAATGCCTCCTATTTTTTGTGACTGTGTAAAAGACATTTTGGATTTTGAGCAACCATGCATTGTACTCTTTAGACTTTCCCGCTTCTCCATTCCAAGTTTCAAACTTCTATCACCAGGGGTTGCTGAACTAGAGCAAGGAAAATGGCAGCATGTAACCATACTATGTCGGTTCACCTGAAACTGCGTGTGGTGACCAAGTTTCTAACTGCAGAAAATGTGTCCCCCCAATTAACATTTATCAGAGAATGAAGGCATTTTATGGCAATGGATGTGTAACATCAGTACTGTATGATGTTGGGCTGTTCATGCTCACAATGAAAACCCCTGCTGAGGAACTCTCAAGAAGTTCTTTGTCACCCCTGCTGAGGAACTCTCAAGAAGTTCTTTGTCACACATGGTGAGAGTTCCTCGGCAGGGGTTTTCATTGTGAGCATGAACAGCCCAACATCATACAGTACTGATGTTACACATCCATTGTCATAAAAAGCCTTCATTCTCTGATAAATGTTAATTGGGGGGACACATTTTCTGCAGTTAGAAACTTGGTCACCACACGCAGTTTCAGGTGAACCGACATAGTATGGTTACATGCTGCCATTTTCCTTGCTCTAGTTCAGCAACCCCTGGTGATAGAAGTTTGAAACTTGGAATGGAGAAGCGGGAAAGTCTAAAGAGTACAATGCATGGTTGCTCAGAATCCAAAATGTCTTTACACGGTCACAAGAAAATAGGAGGCATTACTTTTCAGCCCACCCTCGTATTTCAGTTATACGATTTTTCCAGTTATACGTTCAACGATTTCAGTCCCCACAAGAAAAAGACTTCAGTTATACGTTTCTAACTGTGCTTGCTCGAAAGAATGATGCTTTTGGAGTTCAAGATTTCTATGATGACAACATCTGCCACCCATTCTCACACAGGTTTTCTTATCAGCTGCAACCATGGGACTCGACTTGGAATTTTTTTTTTTTCACTTGTATAGGAGAGAAGGGGAGGGGAGGGACTATGCACCCTTGTACAATATTGGAATTGCATTGCCGTCAGCAAGTCATATCTGCCGGAAGCAGATCGGAGATTGATATCTTTCAAGCTGTCAGACAAGTCACTGGTGCCACACTTCCCAGCCTGTCGCAAACATTACAGACAAGCTGAAGAATGGGAGGGGGAGTCAACAGCAACCTGCAGGGGGGACGGGTGAGTTCTCCTGGGTCTTATTACCTTCATATTTAAAGATAATACGGTTGTTGAAGATAGGGAAGTTGCAGTACTATTTATTATGTAAAACTAAATCGCAGATAAATGTATTAGTGACTTATTTTTAACATGTGAATGGTTTTGAAGTAAAGCAGCGAATCATACACTGTGCCTTTTTCTTTCTGCAAGCGCCATTTGAAATAAGCACTTTTTCCCTTTTGTTACTATGGAATAAATTGAAGACAAAAGGCTATACCTGATCAACCACTGCATCTTTTTGAAAAATTTAAATTCTGAATGTAAGAATGAACAAAGGGCAACATTTTAAGTAACTTCCGACAATTGAGTCCAGGGGGTAAGTGGGGGCAAAATCCCAAAGTTCGAATTTTTGTGTAATTATGCAAAATTTCTGAACGCCGTAATTTCCATCTTTTTTCATAGTTGCGGTGGGAGCATTACATATGCTCATAGAGTGGTCTTTTGTTGTCCTTCTCTCAAAATTTGGTCCATCCAGCATCCATAGGGCCGAAGCTAGAAGCAAAATTCTGTAATTATGAAAAATTTCCGATTGCAGTGATATCAGTTTTATTATTATTTATTTTCAAAGTTGCGACACGAGCATTACATATACCCATAGAGTGGTCTTTTGTTGTGCATCTGTCAAAATGTGATCCATCCAGCATCCATAGGGCTGACGCTAGAAGCGAAATTTCTTAATTACGCAAAAATTTCCGAATGCCGTGATTTTAGTTTTATTATTTCTTTTTCAAAGTTGCGACACTAGCATTACATATCCTCATAGAGTGGTTTTTTGTTGTGCTTCCCCCAAAATTTGGTCCACCCAGCATCCACAGGGCCAACGCTAGAAGCAAAATTCTGTAATTATGCAAAATTTCCGAATGCAGTGATTTCAGTTTTGATTTATTTATCTTTTTCAAAGTTGCGGCACGAGCATTACATATCCTCATAGAGTGGCCTTTTGTCATGCTTCCCTCGAAAATTTGGTTAACCCAAATTATTGAGAGGCACAATGTATAAATTTTACCTCTGCTAAAAGCCATGTGTTTAAGAAGAAAACAAAACCCATTTCCTTCTCTCCACGACAATTAGTTCTTGAGCTACAATATTTTTTGTACTAGCGGCAAGTTTGAAAAGTGCATGCTTGCAAAGGTGCCAGCTTCAATGGGAATACAGGTATGCGAGGCTCCATCCACTAAACACTTTAGGTCCACTTTATGTACAGAAGGCTAATCGGGACTGGACCTACAGTCTAAAGTGGGATCCAAACCAATTATGTGTCTCCACCAGGTATCTAACCCGGAACGCCTTGATTACAAGATGACGACGTTACAACCACACTATTGGGGAGGCAAAAAAGAAATGTATACAAAACCCACACCCCTCGAAAATCCTGGGCATGCCACTGAATCTAGTGTTCAAAAGGATCAATCTTGTGTTATCTGCAAGATAAAGAGTTAAGGTTTTGTTTATCAGAAGGCAAGACAAGAATGAAAATGAGATGTTGGATGAGTAATTGCTGTCAGAAGAGATATAGGCAAGGGACTGCTTTGGAAGAGCTAGACATAACACTGGCGCTGGTAGCAGCTTCCCTCCAGACAGACTGGCACCAACGCACAGGTGGGGGAATATAATGTTCTGCACATTTTAAAGATAAAGCACTTGTTGAAGACAAGAAAAGCTGGACTACAGCATTTTTTTTAGTCAGCAGCTTGCTTATTCCTGAACCAAGTTGCAGAAAGAAAGGGGGAAGGATGATTGTATTGAAAGGGACACACAAGCAATATTTCGTATGCACATAGCTGCATTAAAAAGAAGGCTGCTTCGTGAAATTATTGCACAGCCCTGCACAGTGCAAGGTCATACCCCTCCAATCCTTTGGTCCAGGATCCCTAAAAAATGGATGTTGTAGGCAGGAAAAGATGGCAAAATTAGGGCTGACTACTAAAAAAAAGAATACATAAACCACTTCCTTTCAAAAATCCTGGGCACGCCACTGGCCCTGTACAGCAGTTGCAGATTAATTCTCTCTTGTGAGAGGAGATTAGCCACTTTTTTTTACTTGTTCCTCAACCAACATGGGATAACCGGGATTGGCAAATTATTCTTACTTTTCTCCCGGCAAACAAGAAAGGAATGTTTTCCTCCAAGTAAGCCCCCCCCCCCCTCCTTTTCTACTAGGAATGATTACGTAGGCAAAGAAATGTAAATATTTATTGAGCTATGTTCTCAATTGTCCACATACGTTTTTGTGGGGGGAGGCACAACAAAGACACCAGAGTCCCGCTTTTAGAATGTGTAAAAATGCTAGAGAGAAGAGTATTTAATGACTATCATTTTGGCAATAGTTCACTTGTTCCCCGATCGTAATGCAGGAGTTCAAGGTCGCATGGTGAATGAATAGGGAAGCAAGGAAGAGGGGGGGGGAGAGGTCGGCTGGCATACGGGACAGTCTTCTGGCAAATTTTGTCATCGATAAAGAGCGAAATGAGAGTTACAGTAAACATAAGATCAAGATAAACGTTCTAATGTTCAGCATGGTTTTTTGCAGGGAATTGGCTGAATGGATTAAGCTAGTAAACCTTGCTTGTATCCCTTCCACCCCCTGCCACCTTCAATGTCTATTTCTCATGAATTTGTGAATTTACAATAACGATTTAGAACAGATTAGTGCAATACTTTGGTGTATATGTAGTACTCCTTTTCTTTCTTTGTGTACTTAATTTTACCGGTATATTTCAATAATACGTTTTTCTCAGTTATACGTTTTTACCCTTCTGTCCCCCATAAAACGTATAACAGATTTCACTGTATCTTATTTTTAGCATCTTATGGGTCACAGAAAAATTCACATTCTTCTTACAGGTCCAAATACCCATTAGAAAATAATGTAATAAATTTTAGTTGAGAAACTAGAAAATGTCACAAATGGAATCAAAAGAAATTTTTTAAATGAGAAATATTGTATTTATTTCTTGCAGAAGAATCCAAATTTGCCTTAGTGCTCTCTTATCTTGAGAGAGATTTAAAGCACAAGTAGGACCAGATAAAACAAAGTCAAAGTAATTTTGATGTGATTTTTGTTATTTAGCATTGCATTTTTGCCACTTTTGACTGTGATGATGAGGATGATATGATGAATTTGATGAAGGGACACTCGCAAAGAACACCCATGCCTAGGCTGGGATTTGAACCCAGGACCCCTGTTGCCATAGCATGCTGTGCTAACCACTCCACCACAGAGGTCGACAAATTCAAAGTAATGCAAGAGTTCAAATGAAGTGAATTACATCAATATAAAATTTCTCCATGAAAAAATTACTTTTGAATAGACTCGCACTGTAATGTATCCTTAAAGTGTTACAGAAAAGTAAACCAGAAACAAGAAGCAACATAGGAGTTTAGCCAAAAATATGGAATGTTAGCATAAAAAATAAAATACCCCACAACAACTATGATTTCACATAAAAGATATAAAGATTTATATAGAAATATGCAGAGAAAAATATTCAGATCTCACTTTGTTTACTTACCATGCAGCCCCATGTGATTGTTTTAACTCCACAAACAAGAGTTTTAACTAGAGAGCGACAATCTGTTACACTGTAGTTACTAGATGGGATTGCAGGAAACCCAAAGCGACTTTTGTCCTTTTCGTCTTTTATTCCATCTAGAATTGGCAACGTTGGCTTCACATCTTCAGTCTTTGAATCTGCAGATGATGGCTGGATAACCTGAAATGCACTCTGGACTGGTGTTCCCACTGCAGCTGCCTGTGAAGCAGCTGCTGTTGCTGTTGCTGTTCCTGTTGCTGCAGCCGCGGCTGCTGTTTGCAGTTGCTGTGCTTGTTTGCTGAAAAAAATTACCATCAGTTATGGATTTAAAAAAAAGGCTACAAGCATCAGTGAAACCATGTTTATACATTTTTCCAGGGTTCATGAGTTGGTGGTTCTAATCAAACTGATTAGTTTACTGAAGAGATGTCAAGATAATTCATATTAAAAATTATACACTCTGGATCACGTAACAAATTAGGAATAATCCAACATAAAATTTAGTAATAATATTACAGACATTCTACTGATTTGATCTAAAATTGTAAATGTGCCTTGAATATGAATAGCTTATTAATGACCTTAATTAATATCTGCAATAAGATGACTCCAATCAGTTGTGTCTTTGAAAAAGAAATTGCATATTTAGACTACAAAACCAGGATATATATATATATTGTAGAGATATGGAGATTACGAACACGAGAAAACCTCGTCAAGAGAATATTTACGCTTGTTTATTTCCTGGATTTGTCCGACCAGCGGGCGATCCCAAGAATGCGCTAACTTTGTAACTTCCGTGAAGCATTGACTGAAAGGCAAACGCGTGGATCTAAACAACATCTAGCGTGTTCGAAATGTTTAACAACCTTTCGAAGCCTAAGATTATAAAATGGAGCTCACTCCCCGAGCTCGCTCTCATTTGACTCTCATTGGATTTGACTCTCATTCGATGCTCATTTGGATCATTAGTCTCTGATTACACTTTACTCTACAACACATTACAACTACTGAACTACGACGACGGAACACGAAGTTACGGCTGCCTAGCATGCAGCGAGTCGCGCGGGATCGCTCGGTTTGGTGAGCCAAGAGTCGCAGGATAGAACCTTGGCATCAGTCACAATTCGGTCTGCAAGAAGCATCTGGACAAGAACATCACTCACCTACCAGGTATGAACAAGCGTGAATAACCTTTAAATTCAACTTTCCATATCTCTTCCCTCTTAATCGGAGCAGGTTCAGCTAACAGATACAATTAAGCTCTACCTAAAATGTATAATTGAAACATCCCTGTGACCTCAGATCCCAGGTAAGACGGGATTACAACAATATACAGAGCATTCCCTGACATTCGCTAAGAGACTCGGCAGCAAGCGGCCCGGCATCAGAGCTTGTCTTTTCCGGCAAAAAGGGTCCGCGACAGTCGATAGAGTCGGCTATTAAAATTACAGTTTTCATATTGTGTACTAAGCTTGACTACAGAAGGTGTTGAAAATGATGTCCCTCTGCTGCAACACATTCCTGGCATCTCCGAAGGAAATTGGCATTTACATGTGCAAGTTCGTCTACTGTAATTCTCCCAATTAAGAATTTTAGCGGCTCTAAATGCTGTGGTTTTTGAACACCCCTTTCTTGTGAGAGGCAGCGGATAGATTTCCAAGGCGACTGTTCTAACCTTTGTCCTATCTCATCGAGTTTTTCCTCAGTAAATACACGTGGGTTTTTCTTTCCACTTTTATTCAGAACTGACCCTGTTACTCTAAACTTTTTTTACGAGGTTTAATATAGTGGTCCTATGTGGAACGGGAACACCAGGAAATTTCATTGCAAAATGTCGTCCCACTTCTCCACAATTCCTCTTTCCAAAGTAACACTCGACCAAGATAAATCCTTTGTTGTAATGTAAACTTTTGTGGTGCCATATTAAGCCACAATCTTCAACACACGGACACGACACAATACAACTTCCGAGGGAGGATTATACTGGCGTCAGTCTGCAACATCAACAGAAAGGGAAAGAGAGCGAAGGCAGGGAGAACGAAAGAAACAAGACTGTAGCATGCGACTGTTCACCATTCACCGGGAAAGACAAGCGCTGATGCCAGGTTGCTTGCCTCAGAGTCTCGTAGCGAATGTCAGTGAATCCTCTGTATATGCCTGCATGAACTGTATACTTATATCCACAAAAAAAAACAAAAAAAAAACATAAGTTTTGCACTAAATTACAAGCTACTATATCAGATCAGTAAATTCTTGGTGGTTTTACCGATAATACTGATATGCCTATATCAGCTGATACTGATGGCATACAGGTTAATCTGTCTCACCGAACTAAAAAACCTACCTTATCAGTCTAGGAATGTAAACACTGGATAAAAAGGAACTTCATATTATCCAATACAACATTTATGAGGTTTTTCTACATGCAATAATTACTTACCACTTAGCCATCAGAACCGGCAACTGTAATTTTGCAATTGTTTTGAACTTCAAAACAAAAGCTTCTAGCATTCGCATTAATAATTCTCTTCTTTGAGCATTATCTGTTTCACTTTTTTTCCGTATCCAATCCACTAAATTCAACAATAGTTTGCAGGACATAGTTTGAATACTGGAAGACAAAAACAATTATTAAAATAACATTATTTTTCCAAACATATATGTTGGATTACTTTCCTGTAGTTTACGGTTACTACAAGCATAAGAAAACAGTTTTTCGTTGTGACGTTTCAGGAAAAAACTCATTATCAAAAATTCAACCCTGCCGATTGCCTTTGGACTACCAAAAACTCACAAACCGGGAACTCCAATACGACCCATCATTGCAACTTTCGCACATCCTGCATACAAACCATCCAAATATTTAGTTGAAAGGCTTGCTATAATTAAACAACAAACACAATTCAGTGTTAAAAATGCATATGAAATGAAACAGAAACTAAAAAATATTGTTTGGAATAATGAGTATTGTATTGCAAGTTTTGATGTTGAAAATTTATATCCTAGTGTCACAATAGAAGGTGCCACAGATGCATTACACAGATGGCTTATTGAGACGAAGGTTAACCCAGTAGAATCATGGGAAAGGGTTCGTTCGATGGTTTACTGTATGTGCAAATTACAATTACTTTATATTTATTTTCCTATAGTTTACGGTTATTACAAGCATAAGAAAACAGTTTTTTGTTGTGACGTAATAACCGTAAACTACACAAAAATAATTCTACAATGCAAGCAATGCGTACATACAAGAAAAACTATTACTTTATATTTGATGGCAAACTCTATCAGCAAAGTAATGGTCTATCAATGGGAAACCCAGCATCCGGAATCATCTCCAGCATTTTCCTTCATTACATAGAATCTCCAATTGTTAATCAGATAGGTGCGGATATCATACTCTAACATCAGATATGTAGATGATGTGCTAATTATTGCTAAAAATGAGAACAACATCATGGACGTATTTCAATTGTTAAATGAATCACATCGTCCCATAAAATTCAGTTGCGAACCCATGAATAACAATGTAATTTCTTTCCTTGATCTGAAAATTAAGACAACTGACACAACAATTCAAACATCAGTCCATAGGAAAAAATTAGCAGGGGAAAAATACATCCATGCCAATTCAGAACATTCACGTATAACAATGGACAATATATTTTTAATTTTTTTCCTGAGAGCACAAAGACTATGTTCTAATAATAAGGATATCAAAAATGAAGAAGAAAGGCTTTTTAATATAGCAAAAGAAAATGGCTTTCACACTAACAGAATAAACCAAATCAAAAAACAAGTTGCAAGAAAACTAAAGTAAAAGAGGAATACAAAGATGAAAAATCTGTTGAAAAGAAATTTGTGTGCATTCCATTCCACAAGGGATTCTCACATAAAATTGCAAAAATGTTTAGAAGATTTAATTTTAACATTGTTTTTAGATCACCAAGAAGTTTGGAATGTACATTTAATGAATTCAAAATGAGAAACTCTATACCAGATGTGAAAACCACAGGAATATATAATATAAGTTGTTCATGTTCAAAGGATTATTTAGGACAAACAGCAAGGAAAATAGCAATAAGATGGCACGAACACAATTTGGATATAAATCTAAACCCAACAACAGGTTTGTCAGCTCACATCATCGAAGAGAAGCATTTGATTAAAAAGAGGAGGGTTTTAAAAAGATTGATGGGAAACAGAGTTGAATGTCTGGGAAGTTTTGTTCATTGCAGAATAACACTGGAATAAATTAAATAATGAAAATGGTAACATAGATCCAGTATGGAGTTTTCTTTTTCATAAGTGGAGTAAGCCACCATTTTTAAAATTTAATGTAATAGAAAACATCAAGAGATTTTGTGAAAACAATGACGACTTTGAATTACCTTATGATATTTGGGATTCATAATTTTAAATCAAAAATAATGTGATCAATTTTTTTTATCTGAAATAAAAATAAAACAGACTGCTTCTTTTCACAGTTAGGTTGCTATATTATAGGGATGTGCAGATGTGAAATTTTGGCCGATACCGATAAAGTACAGATATAAAATTTACCGATACCGATAACTGATATTCTACCGATCCGAAATAAAATTAGAAATGGTCCTTGAAGAACCTGAAAGGTTCATTGACCTCCTTAATAAATGTGTGTTTCGTGGTTACTGCAGTGCAAAAGAAGTTGAATATTTAGACATTTACTTTTTAGAAAGTAGGGTATGGAGATTATCCATAAAAATTACAACAAAATGGCAGAATTTTGCACTAAATTATCAGATATTTATCGATATATCGGATCAGTAAAATAATCGGTAATTTTACTGATAAACCGATACACTGATATGCCTATATCAGCCGATACCGATAGAGTACCGATTAATCAGTCCCATCCCTACTATATTACAACAATGTAACATTGACAACATCCATTATATAATGCAGTGCTCGAAAATTTGTCTTCAAAGCTAGGCGCAAGCTCTGAAAATCAGGCACCAGGAAACCACCTACTAGCAATTGTGCATACTACAGTATGTTTCAAAAGTCGCGCAATCCAAACTTTGAAAATGTATATCATGAAAATCGTAAGAGATATTTACACCAGGTTTTCTGTTTCAAAAGTCGCGCAATCCAAACTTTAAAAATGTATATCATGAAAATCGTAAGAGATATTTACACCAGGTTTTCTGCACTAAACTTATCCTGTAGGCTATCACTGGGTTCATAAATTTATGTTAGCATTTATCTAAATAAAAGCAATTACATTATTTTAAAAAAACAATGTTAATTTGCTGAAAACATCTGAGAACTGATTTTCAACAATAAATACCAACTCTTAAACAATTTGTGGGATCATTTGTTGGTGTTTGACTGGTTGTAAAACAGTTGCTTTGTGAGGTACAGCAGAAGCAGGGAATTTTTATTGGAAAACCTCTTGCACATGAGTATAAGAATGAGTAGTAAAATACTCTTCAGCAATGCACACACATTGCTCCAATGAATATGCCATGCTGAATCAATTAAAAAAAAAAAAACCAGGCACAGTAGCGGCAAAAGTGAGCGAAGAGAATTCAATGTACCCAGGAGCAGCTAAGGATTCTCTCTTACGGAGAATTCACACCGAAGAAACACGCAACACACGACATGCAACACGAAACACGTGTCGCTTGGAAGCCAACACTCAGTAATCAATGCAACCTTTCGAACCGAAGAGACACGGCAAGATGCACCTGGCCCATGTCGCTTACGTGCCTCTCGGACTGTGCCGTTTTCTCAATACCATGCATCGTGTTGCTCCAGTTTGTTGTTCGTGCATGCGCAGCGAATGCTTCATTCCAACGAGCTGTATTTAGACTCTATAAGAGAGCCCAACCGGCATTATGTTTGATCCTCTAATTTGTTGATATAATAAAGTATCGATATGTACAATGTTTTAAAATTTAAACACAACATTCATGTCACTTTATCAAGTTTTTTGATACAGTTATCTATCGGCTGTAATTTGCCTTCAACATCGTGAAAACAGGCCGTGTTTTGGCTATTTCCCTGCCTGCTTTTATTTGAAAAAGTCAACTTATGGACGCACTTTAGTCCAAAATATATTTGTCAACATGGTAAAGTACTCTAGTGCATTGTTTTTCAACCACCGGACCGCAACCCGATACCGTGCCCTCGTATCAACTATAGGCTACTGAGCTGTGAAATGTTCTGCTGAAACTGGTTGACAACTATCATAATCCCAATATCATATTTGAGTTGTGAGTTTTCGTTTTTTAAGTCAATTTTATGCACAAATAGACTAATCAGAACTGGATCTGCCCGGTGCCTCCCCAGTTATCGAACCCGGGATCACTTAATTACAAGGAGACAACGTTACCACTTTGTCTTCCATATTTGTATATTTGTCAACAATCCTACACACATAATCAAACTATTATTACTCTTATGATTATGATAGAATTTATTTATAAATATTTAATTTCATAGGCACATGTTAATTCATGCATAAAATCGTCAATACTGTAAAGGTTTAGGAGGAAAATTCTTCTGCTAAGGGCATTGACTTAAAAAAAATACGGTGACATGGTTTCACGAAGGTTGAGAACCATTTCTCTAGTGTTTAGGTATTCGCTTTATTCAGGCTAAAATGTCTAGCGTATTCAGTTTGAGGTCAGTGCATATTATTTCTCAGTTTTCTCGTGCACAACATGCCTCTCCCAAGTTTCAATAACTTACACAAATTTTACAACACAATTTACATGTAACAATGTCTCTTGTTACGTTATTTTCGGGTGACTAATAAACTGATTAATGTAATTATATCGGTACCATCATGCAAAATGGGCAAAGAAACCAGTGTCACTTGCCGCGTGCATCTTATCTCTTCGGTGTGAATTCTCCCTAAGAGTCCAATTTCGGACTCTTAGGACGATTTTTCACGTAAAAGTATAGCCAATACTTAGACACATGTTGCATGCGACTGTTGGCAATATTTCGACCTGCTAGTGTTGCCATATACGGAGATATGTCCCAAAAATTGCACTTTTCAGTCAACCCATAAAATCATCAGTCAAAAATTCATCAAATGTTGCACATGACCAATATTGGTCGCAAATGACAGACTGACATGGCATCAGTCATCAAATGTCTAATTATGACCCTTTGATAATTTCTTACATATTTTTCTTACTCAGAAGTTCATTTCTGAAAAAAATTGAATAATGCTTTCCGTCAGTTATTAATTTATATAATTTTCTGTACGGAGTGAACTGATAATTTTAAGCATTGAAAAATATCTCGATGGATGAGGCTTTATAATGCAGAAAACCCGGTGTAAATCTCTCTTACGGTTTTCATGATATACAAATCCAAAGTTTGTGTTGTGCGACTTTTTAAACACTATGTATAAGATGCTGAGTATCACGGTATTCAGAACATCGCTAAATTAGTTGAGAAAGCAGGAAATGGGGTGTTGGGGAACAAAGGGTAAGAAATTGTTACTGACACTATGGAATGTTCACAACGTTGATAAAAAAAATTGCTAACTTACGCTGTGCTGCAATTTGAACTTAGTATCATCAAAGTTTCGTACATATTACAGCAAAAGATCACAGTCGCCAGGCTGAAATTTTTAGTCGCCATGGCGACCTGGCGACCGAGATTTTTCGAGCCCTGATAAAATGGATTCTTTTTGTTTAAAAAATTGCTAACCATTGTTATAACTGTATCTTTAGTCAAAATGAAAATAAATTTCTGATGAAGGGAGCGTGTGTTCTCCTAAAACGAAAAACTGTTTTCTTATGCTTGTAATAACCGTAAACTACAGGAAAATAATTCTACAATGCAAGCAATGCATACATACAAGAAAAACTATTATATATGTTGGACATAAGTTATGCATATTTGTTAAATGTCATTGTTTATGAATTAATAGAAACTATGGTTCCACTGTCAGCTTCTAATTTTAGTTGAACTGATAATCAGTTGCCAGCCAGAAATGGAAGGATGTCCATTGTGACATCAACATATATTAACACAAATCTTCTTGAAACTCCTGAAGAACCAAGAAGATGTGGTGAAAGCTTGAGGAAGTACATTCTGTGACAAAAACAGTTATTACCTTTGTGACATCCTTGCCTTGTAATCAAGTACTCCAAAGTTCTATACCCAAAAGACACACATAGTGGTTGGGATCTCACTTCAATTGATCCAGTCCCAATTAGCTTATACGTGCATCAAGTGGACTTAAAACAAAATCTTAAACTCAATGGCTTTTGTGAAAATGTTCGCATGTGATGTAAGTTACGCTTTACCGAAATGTGAAAATGTTGGCATGTGATGTAAGTTACGCTTTACTGAAATATGCATGTATGCACTAATGACAACTGGGCATAATAAAAGCTCCCTGCATTGAACAAAACATTTACCAATGAAAACAAGATTCAATTAAAAACAAAAATAATGAGGAAACATACAAATTAAAAAATCACTTTTTACCCAGTTGTGCATCTGTTAAACAATCAAAAGTTGTGATTTAACATACCTGGTAGGTAGACTCTCATCGTGAACATTTTTAGAAAATAAGTGCACGGCTCTTGACAAGTCAGCAAAAGGTAGTTCCTGCCTGACATGATGAACCAAGTCAGCTAACATACTATATGCCAAGGGCCGCAAAGACTCGTGGGTAGTCCAGCCTTTCCCAAGCAAAATATTCTCATCAAACAGTTTCTCCATTAAAGGAACAAATTCTGAAAAGAAAAATAACACATTCAGCAATTTAATGCATAAAAAAAATATACAAGAACCACCTTAGCATTATCTACATAACACAAATGAAATATTAAGGGAATGACTGGAATGATGTAACAAATAAAAATATTGCATACATGAAAGTGCCATACAGAAAAGAACAGTGGAGAAGATTGTGCAATTAATGAAAAGCATATGGCACTAGCAAACGCAAATGAAATATGGCAAAACCAGAAACCAAAAAAACATAGGAAGCATCATGATATATTTTAAAAAATTTAACACATTATTCTTTACTTACTTTTTTTGAGATCAGTTGAAAGGATGTATCTTGCCGCTATTAGCAACTCTTTTCGAAGATGGGTTACTTCCATTGGACACAAACTAAGCAACCCCAATATTCCTTTGACCATTGCATTGCTGTGCTGTGCTACATGTTCCTGATACAAACGTACGATGTATGCAAGAAAAGAAAGAGTCTTAATCTGAGCTCCCATAAAATCAACAAAAACCTCCTTGTTAAAAGCAGGATTTTCCCTGAAACAAATAAGAAAATACACCAAAATGAATTTCGTATTGCATGCAAGTCTTTTTCCACATTTCAAAATATGTTTTTTAAAGAGAATGTTATGCATACGACTTACACACAAACATCTGATAACAAAACCTGACTCGATTTTCTAAATATTCTTGAATTCATTTAAGTGATTACTGATTCAGGCTCCGGCAAACTGTGCTCATTGTTTAAAAGCAAATTTCCAGACTTTTCCTCATTCTTTAAATAACTATCCATACTGCTCGGTAATGAGTTAACACACTACTAAATAAGTTTTTTTGTCTTCAACGTTGATAATAATTAATCAAATGAAGCAAGTATATTCAACATAATTGACAATAAATTAAGAAAAGAACATTTCTATGTTAAATATTGTCTAAAACCAAACCAGTTAGGACAAAATGGTGAAACCTGTTTTCTAGTTTTCAATCCTGGTCAACAAAGAAATTCTTTAATTTCTCAGATTTTTCTATGATCTTTTCACTTCTACATTCATTCCCTGACATTTTTAGGTTTTCAAGGTCAGTGAGAACCTTGTGCATGGTAGGGATGGGACTCTATTGTCCAAAATAGATATATCACTGGAACAGTTTTATAATTTTACAAATCCCGCATTTTTTATGAGCCTTTAAGTTAAAACTAATACTGTCGAATTTTACATATTTCATAAAGTGATGAAACTCAGTATACTTATAGAACTTTTAATGCTGATTACAAAAATGGCAACTTTTTTTTTTTAGATTGGTGAATGGGTTCAGAAGTTACGCATTTTTTTAAAATCTTCATGTACGCCACTTTAGGCTTCACTTTAATTGACACTTTTTAGGTTATAAATGATCGTATCTTCCCTCAGGTTGGACATAGAACCTTCAAGTTTGTTTCCCTTTGTTCAGAATAGTGCAAGCTTTTATTTAAATATTGTTTCAGGTGAGTATCAATAAACATGCATTTTTTATGAATAGTTTTATGTATTTTTTTTAGAAAAATAAATTACTAACTTCAAGAGCGAATTAAATACAATGGACCCCCCCACCTTCAAATTTTCCACAATTTTATATGTAGGTAGCGCAGAGTGTGTACTAATGCCTGATGAAAAAATTGGGATGGGCGATTCAGACAGGGTGATAAAAAAAAAATCATATGCACCAAACGACATTAAAAGTTAATCTTATTAAAAATACTTATGTATTTAGCACATAGCCTGGAGTACAATAAGTTTTAAGGTATAATTTTCAAATTTTCTGTTCACTATGTGTCAAGATAAGCATAGGCGTAACCTGGTGGGGGCAAAGGGAAGCGCTTTCCCCCTCCAAAATTTATAGGTTAATTAAAATTTACAAGTTAAATATATTTTGTGAACCTTCTGGCACTTGAGGAACAAACAAATAAAGAGTAATAATTGTGATTTTTCAAATGTAGTTAGCAAACAATCCTCGACACTATTTTTATGGGATGGAAAACTTCTTGATTCTGGCAAACCCAAGGATAGTTCCCATGTAACGCCCATGAAGATAGTACCTAATAATATTTATTCTATTGCATTGCCAACATTTCATGTACTATAAATTGTGCCGTTCACACTTTAGATGGATATTTTGACCATTTCGAACACACTAAAGTATTTGACTTATCACTAAGTACATATTTCCTTCCATTTGTGTTGTTAATGTACACTGGACACAGAACATTTTGTGGCTAGTAGTAGGAAGTTGATGGACCAAGTTAAATTTCCTTTTTCCACGTGGACTTTTGAAGCAATCCTACAAACAAGTTTGAGTCACACACACATGCTACTACATAACTGTTTAGAATTGGAATTCGGAAATTCACAACTGTCAAACTATACAGTTATACAAAACATATTTCATCAGCACTTACTATTTTTGCATTGACTGTTAAATAACCAGTGTTTCGATGTTACAAGTAACAAGTTACTTTTTATTTAGAAATTCTAACTGTAACTAGCTACTTTTAAAAGTAAATAACTGTAACGTTAACAATGGTAACAGAGTTATTTCTTACAATAGGCGAAGAGCTAATTTTGACAATTCTGTTCCCAACTATAGAAAAAACAAAAACAATATGTGCCTTCTCTGGATGCTACATGAAAGGATTTTCTTGGGATTGTTGGAAAGGAAGATATGCTTTGTTGCATGCTAAATTTAGAACATCCATGCTTTACTGAAATTCATTTCTAATTGTATGTGAAAACTTCAGTGTTTTTTTGTTGGACTGCTGCGTTCGTTTGGAATGTGGTTGTCCAGCTAGGAAAAAGTCATTATCGAGGGAGTGGATCTTTGGATCTTGTTGAACATGAAATGGAGGAGAACGGAATATGTGCAAGTGGAATCAATGACACCATATTCAAAAATACCATGGTCAGCATACAAATGATTTCTTAATTAAAATCGTTCAAGCAAAGCTGACTCTGTGAAGACATATTATGTACTAGAAACATAAGTAAAACATGCAAGGCTTCATGATCATTGATTGGGTGTAATTTTTACAGAAATCAATGATCATTAACTGTAAGTTACTTTTACAGTAACTGTAAAGTAACTCACAGTTGCTTTCAAAGTACCAGTAACTGTAACTGAGTTATTTTTTAAAAGAGTAACTGTAACTCGATTAGTTGTAAAAAGTAACTAACCGAACACTGTAAATAACCTGTATCAAAATAGTGCATACTTAATCTTCCTGGTACTGTTGTAGTACTTTGCATTCACTGACACATTGTTCTGTGGGTTGTTGTTATTTTACCTTACATGATTAATAAGAAATTTACGCCTTGAATACTTTTTCTACGGAATTTGTACATCATTGCCGCACTTGTTACTTGATACTGTAGAAGTCCATACAAGGCTTTTAACTGTTACACCACCCCTTCACAAGGAGATTTTATGTGGTATGTGGCAAAAAGGCTCAATTTGGAAGAACTTCAATCAGCACAAATGTGTATTAATTCTTACTTCATACAACGTATCACCGCGAAGAGTAGCCACGAGAAGAACTTCCACATTGAGAAAAAAATGCACAAAAAGAGTGTTCTCGATAAATTTGCTAAACTTGAGAATGCTAATAATGATGTTTGTAATTTTTAAAAAATTGTATTCATTTAACTTACAGTGGAACCTCGATTTTACAATATTCAGGGGACCAAGTTGAAAAACTTAAAATGCGGGAAATATTTTTAGCAATTTACTATCTTGTGACCACCAAGATTGTAAAATCGAGGAACTTAAAATCTGAGTTCCACTGTAATTATCACTTGTAAATTTTAATTTATCTATAAATATGAAAGGGGGTAAGCACTTCCCAATGCCCCCGCTAGGTTACGCCTATGCTTATCTTCACATTTAGTGAACAGAAAATTTGAATATTGTACCTTAAAACATATTGTACTTCAGGCTTTGTGCTAAATACATAAGTATTTTTAATAAGATTAACTTTTTATGTCAATTGATGCAAATGATTTTTTTATCACCCTGTCTCTGAATTGCCCATCCCAATTTTTTCATCAGGCATTAGTACACACTCTGAGCTACCTACAAATAAAATTGTGGGGAAATTGAAGGGGAGCATTGTATGAAATTTGCTCTTGAAGTTAGGAATTTATTTTTCTAAAAAAATACATAAAACTATAAATAAAAATATGTGTCATTCAAAGTGGAGCCTAAAGTGGCATACACAGAGATTTTAAAAAACGCGTAACTTCTGAACCCATTGACCAATCTAAAAAACGTAATTTTTGTAATCAGCATTAAAAGTTCTATAAGTATACAGAATTTAATCAAAATCAGGGATGGTGGGTGACATTTTCATAAAATTCTATATGATTTGACACAGAATGACCCCAATATAAAATTTACCGATACCGATAACCAATATTCTACTTATCCAATATAAAATTCCAAATGGTTCATTGACTTCGTTAATAAATGTATGTTACCAGATGAACCAATCTTTTGCAATGCAATAGAAGCTGCATATTTTTATAGACATAGAAATTTAATTTTAAAAAAAATACGGAATGGAAATTATATGTTTATATAAAAAAAAATTATAACCAAATAGCAGAATATTGCACTAAATTATACATTATTTATAGGTAAAATTATAGGTAATTTTACCAATAAACCAATATGCCTATATCAGACGATATCGATAGAGTACTTATTAATCTATCTCATCACTACGCCATATTGTACAGTATCAAATTTTAACCAGCCCTAAATATCAGGCAAACCAATATACCTGTCTTTACTAAGTCACGTAAACAACATTCTTTTAAAAAATCCAATACAACAAGTTTCAATTGCAGTACCTGTGTTCCCGTGAGGGCTGGAGAGTAATTGTGGTCATGATAAGAGGTATAAAATCTGCAACATCCTGCTGGACATTGTTCTTGTACAACTGGTACATCAGCACAACAATTATTGGAAGCTCCTGCAGAACTTTCAGTGACAAAATTGCTTTAGGAATTAAACTAAACTGAAAGTAAGGAAAGAAAACAAAATTATTTTGAAGTGCATACACTGTTAATGATAAATCAAATCATCTGTTCAACTGCACTATGGCATTAGAAAATGCAATGCTGTACTAAATAAAAACTTAACAGGGCATGGAACAAGTATTTAAATGTTTTGTACATAGGCACAGATTAATGGACACTAAAAGTATTTCAATGGAATTATTAACACGATAATTAAACACAGTAAAGTCGATCTGTTTCACATGACGTGTTCAATCACATTTCCTTCAGCGTCAATGTAAGCTTGAACGCGTAGTTCCACATTCTCTAATGTGGCATAGAAAAAGACCATTCAAACAGCATTAAACTTGCACATGATTGCTACACACAGATCATCCAGCTTCTGTTCTAGGAGTTGGTCAACTTTGTCCTTTAATGAGCCCACAGAAAAAAAAATCTGGGGTGTCAAGTCAGGGGACTAGGAAGGCTTTTCAATTGGACCTCATAAGCCAATCCATTACTCTGGGAATGTTTCATTTAATAATGCTCTTATCCCAACAAAATAACATGACCACCACAGATCCTCACTGTAATCATGTGATTGATTGATTGATTTTGTTTATTTTACTTTCCTTTTCTGCCACTTTAGGCTAATCACGAAGACGAGGAGTGATGATATGCTGAAATTGACAAAGGGACACACACACACAAAAAAACAACCAAGCCCCCAGGACAGGATTCAAATGAGGAGACCCCTAGCATCTTAGTAATAAAGATAACCACTCCACCACTAAGCTTGGCTCTCAATGTTGCTACATTCAGTTAAGTAATGAGTATATGGTCTGCGATATCAGTTTCAGGAAGTTCTCTCCAATTAAAATACCATGGTGGATTTTCACAATCACAGTGTGACCACCATGCAGAAGAAAACAATTACATTACAACCAACCAAGAACCTTTTTCCCCCAAATCAACATTGCACATTTTAAATCACATAAAGCAAATGAAAATAAGAGTTGTCACTGTATAATGAAACTAGAATCCATCAATGCAGGGTATGACATAGCTGAAGACTTGCATAGAAAGAAATATGTGCCAGAATATATGTAAAACACAGTTAAGTGTTTTTATGTACTCATGTTTCTTGCTCTAGCATGAAATATGCTTACAAATCAAAAATTAAAGTAGCATTTAATTCTTATGCATGATGTTATGTGCTTTCTTCTATTTTTTTTAATGTATTTATTTAAAGAGAGAATAACTGAGCTGGAAAAAAAATTGCAATTGAATATGCTTACCGATATTACTGTAACCTCCGGTGTTTTCTTATCTGTGTCTGAAGTTTTAGTTGCTTTCTTCTCTGTCTCTATAGGGGTAACTGTGTATGTTTCACATAAAAGTGCAGGTATATTCAGCTCAGACAAATCTTTCACACGAATACGTGGCTTCGGTTCAAATATTTTGTTCAGATGATTTGGAAGTTCACAATATATGCTTTTAACGAACTGAAGAAAATGCTGAACCTAAAAAGTAAGGTAAAAAAATAACATACATGTTTATTATCTCAATTAAACACACTGACCAATTCATACAAGATAGGTTTCTCATTAGAATTCTTCATAAATGTCCATCAATTACTGAAATTAGTGTTAAAGTCTATGAACTTACAAATGGACTCTGGCGAGTTCTATGCAACATTTCAATTTTACAAAGAATAGAAGTATGGTTTAATCCAATAAGACAAACTAAAAATCATACCTCAGGATTAAATTGTGGCCTGTATTGCTTGTGTAGCTCTATGATTATCTTCAGGCAGACCAGAACATTTTCCTCGTTGTCTATTTCTAGTAATTTCAACATAAGGGAAAGGATTTGCTTCACATATGGCTTCAACAGATCATTTGTTGGTAAGCGATGAATCATCTCTAATATGAGCTTTCGGACTTGCTGTGAATATATCAAAAAGCATAATTAAAATTATACTGAAAAATAAGTTTACTAATTTTAACCATGTAAATTACCAATATGATGGATCAATAATATATATAACCTTTGTCAGAAAAGTTCCAGGACTGATTTTTATATTCTTTACCTGTGATATTCAAACACAAGAAATGGGTGTTATTCAGTCACCTGATATGTGTTCTGAATAGAAATGGCCTTGGAACTGTTTCCATGTAAACACACTAGGTGGCAGGGCTGTGCTTAGCAGCCCACTGTTTGGCTTGTTGGTGCATTTAGTTGGAACTTACACAAGTGTTGTGATGGACGTGCATTTCGAGCAGAGAGTTAACATAAAGTTTTGTGTTAAGCTGGGAAATCCCTAGTGAAACATGGAATATGATACAGCAAGCATTTGGTGACAAGGCATTATCGAGAAGCCGTATCTTTGAATGGCACAAAAGGTTTCGGAAGGGCAGAGATTAAGTGCAAGATAATCCAAAGACAATGTTGTTCCCATTTTTTCAAGCTAAAGGTTTGGTGCACCATGAATATCTGCCTGAAGGACAAACGATAAACAACAACCTTTATACTGATGTCCTGAAACCTTTGCGTCAAGCAATTCTGCAGTGGGCATCTGGGCAGTGGTTCTTATTGCATGACAATGCAAGGCCACATACCGCTTCATCAGTCCAGGAATATCTGGCCAAGCATCGTATCTCTGCTCTACCACATCCCCCTTATTTACCCGACCAGTTACCGTGTGATTATTTTTTTCTCCCCGTGTGCAAACACCGCTGAAAGGGAAGCATCATGAAGATATTGGTAGCAATCCAAATGGTTTCGTGACAGACGTGCTGAGAAGCATCCTAGATGAAGCTTTCCCTGCTTGCTTCCATGACCTCCAGAAATGGTGGTAGCTGTGTATCGATAGCTGAGGGGACTATTTTGACAAAACCTAGGACCATTAGTTCCTAAGTTGAATAAATTATGTTTTACGAGCTCAGTCCTGGAACTTTTCTGCCAAAGGTTGTATATAGTTAATGAAAGCAAGTAGGGCCAGAAGGGCAAATATTAAAAAATGTGAAGGAAATAGAAACTCTCAATAGACACTGAAAATCTTTGAATTTTCGCAGACACATCTTCAGACTACGTAAAAGATGACAGAAATGTAAGTAAGTGTTTTATCTGCAAGGTTGCCAGTTCAAGAGCAATGATGAAGTTGGATAAAAATAATCTGTTGCAAGGCTTGTCAAAATATAACAGGAACGAAGTGTGTGTTGACGTGTTACTGTGAAAGGAAAGGGTGGAGATGGGAATTGAATACATGCTACAACTTGCACATTTAATGAATATTATATGTAAGCTACCTGGATGTTATATTCAGCAACAAAATGGGGTTCCCCATTCTCTAGAATATTCAGAAAAATAACTATGGAGTGGTCCAAAAAGGCTGCATACTGTGATGATCCAGTGATAACCTAAAAAGAAAAAAGAAAATCTTGTTATCCAAATGTTACATTACTGAAAATGATGACTGAGGTTTTTCGTTAAGCTAATACCACTTTTGTAACAAGAGGCAATAATCTTACAAATTGCTGACAATGTCAAAACTGATTCCTGTTCATCACAGCAATTTAAAATTATTCAGGTGTCACTCAATTTTGTGCAAAATTGAATAAAAATTATGAATTTGGCACAATTTCTAAGACAATTAGACTCCACGAAAGTAATGTGTGGAAATCTTGAGAACCCTGCAAGAAACTTGAACCCCACTAAGTACCAGTACTTAAATTAGAATCAATATTCCTGGTTTTGGTATCCATTCAGTACGAGTAAAAATATATTTGAGCTGCTCGTAAAGGCTATCCTAATGTAATTAGCAGATCTGATCCTCAATGGGCAAACACTTTAGCATTTAGGTCTAACTTCAAATTACATATCAAGTCCTGAGTA
This sequence comes from Lepisma saccharinum, assembly GCF_977018435.1. NCBI lineage: Eukaryota > Metazoa > Arthropoda > Insecta > Zygentoma > Lepismatidae > Lepisma > Lepisma saccharinum. The sequence continues at coordinate 25,968,826 of NC_139242.1, read as the reverse complement.
ACTTCCACACACAATAGATCTAAAAGCATTTTTCAAAAACTTTCTTTTCAAATGAACCACGCTTAACTTCAAAGTGCATAGCAAATTCTATTTCCATACACGAAAAACTTTCTTTTCAAACCAAAAGCAACCATACTAGACATTAACGAAATAATGGATTTCATTATTTATATACAGGGTGTACACGATGAACCTCGTGAATTTCGACGCAATGTTAAAAATCAGAAAATAAAGTTACGACAATCCAGTCTTTTGTATTTGGTGCCATATACGCTCAAGTTTGTGTGTGTGTGGTTTTCTTAGTTCACGCACGTCATGCTTGGCAGCACTGTCATCGCTTTTGTGAAAATAGCATCTTCTCAAGAGAAAGCACACGCTGTGGTATGGTTTGCGGAGTCAAAATCATTTGTTACAGTGTAGCATACGTTCCGGCGTGTCTTTAACAAAATGCTGCCAACAGACAAGAGCATCAGGGCATGGTACAGAAGTTTTCTGGAAATGGAAAGTGTGTTGAAGAAGCCAGGGGGACGAACAACATGTGTCTCCAACGAGACAGTTGAGCAAGTTCATGATGTTTTCGTCCGCAGCCCATGGAAGTCGATCAGGCAAGCCACAAGAGAACTGAAAATGCCTTCTTCAACAGTTCATAAAGTGCTACGAAAACTGCTGCGTCTGTATGTGTACAAAGTTCAGTTTGTCAAGAAATTAAAGTGGAAGATAAGCCCAAAAGGACTGACTTTGCAAACGATGTTCTTTCTCGCATTGATGATAACCCCAAGTTACATGGTAATGTTCTCATATGAAGCAACGTTTCACGTGTCAGGCAAAGTTAACAAACACAACGTTCGCATATGGGGATCAGAGAACCCATATGTCGTTCAGGAGCACATTATGACAATTTATGTGATAACTGTCTTTGTGTGTCAAAATATTGGTGTTATATGTGGGATAAGATTATATATTTGTCAACAGGATTGTTCTTAGACTTAGAAGCCTATCGAGTAATATATTTGCTCACAGGTGGCAGCTGTATATGGTACAGCCAGTTGAGATGCTTTTTGGTACCAAGAATACTCAATAGGTGTCATCAGTTCAAGCTTGACATCGTAAGAGCATAATTAATGTTTTGTTTGTTGAACTGCTTATAAATGTTATTTTAATTCAAGGAATATTAATGTCTAAATAAGATAACATGTCTTTAAAATACGAACTTAATTAGAATTTCAAGATGCGACTTGACAAGAGCGAAGGAAAACAACGGAGGATGGGATAACTGAATCGTCTTCAATGAACTGGTAAAAGGAATGGATCAAGGAACTCATTGGTGTAGAAGGAAAACAATGGAGGATCGGAGAACGGAATTTCCAGGAATCTGGTAGATGGAATGGATAGTGGAGCTGGTCAGGAGGAAGCAGAGAGAAATGAGAGTAGGAAGAATCTATGGAAATCGCAGGTTTTCCTGGATTATAAGTCAATCCGCTTAGCTCTTTATGTACGCTATAGATTGCAGTGTGTGATATTCAATGAACATTGTTGCAAATGTTCTTATGACAATGGACATTTGAATAGGTACACTGTCGTTATGGACTTTGGTGGGAAATCGTTGTGATATGTAAGTACCCATTACTATCTTCCATTCAAGTGACAATCGTGAGATTGAACTTGAAACTTGGATAAAGCGATGTTTCAACACTTCCATTTTATTGCTAGCATTCGTGTGATATCAATCATGGCCATGATTCGCGAGTTCGCCTTACCGCAAAAATTGGCGGGAACATACCAAGTCACACAGCCATCTTATTGACTAGTCAAAAATGAAAGTAAAAGGACAGTATTTGTAATTTACTTCAAGTATTTATGCACGGTGCATTTATTTTCAATGTATACCGTATTTACGCATGTATAGTGCACGTGCGTGTATAATGCACACTCTGGTTTTGGATGGGTAAAAGTGACAAAAAATTATCTCGTATATAATGCGTAGTACAATCCAGTTTCAAGAAATGGCTTTCTTAGTTGTAGGTTGTAAATCTGTTGCTATGCTGATCAAGAGTGAATGACATCATACCTATTCAATTGCTCATTCCTTCTTTTTCAAAATATATACTTTCTCTTTCCGTGACTAATGTAACATTTATACGAGGCACATTCAGGACCTTCCAAATAGCAGTTAACAGCACAAGATTTCTTACATTAAGGAATTTACACACTCCATGTATGTCATATTATTTGGCCAGTAATACATTTTAATTTTTATTATCTTTTTCCTTATGTTTTCTTTCATCCAAAATACCATAAAAATCAGAACGTTTCTTCATTTTTTGATGAACTTATTTCAACCGCATTTCACATTAGTGTCGTTATCTTGTATGGAATACTGTTTCCATATTCAGATTCTGCAGGATTCAAGCTTTACAACGATATATAAGATGATAGGGTTCCATAAACATGAAAAATCAATGCAAGTTTCTCAAAATCATGGAATGACCCTGTACAGTTTCATGTTGGCTGTCTGAATTATTCCGTGTTTGAAATCCTACTAGGTTATTTTTTTGTGTCATGCTCATCGGTATCAAATGCATGTATATAATTGTGTGTTGTAGTAAGTATGACACTTTATTAAGAGTCTATACTCACACAGCCCAATGTGTTCTGATAAAAATTCTGTGAGCTATTGCTTATCGTGTAGGTGAATTTAAAAGTACTGAACGGCAAGTGTCGCAGATGGCCTAGATGAGTATCATTTAGCGACGGCTGTAGGCTTGTAAATAATATAAACATGCTTTCTTGATGTTGAATAAAAATATATAGTTTGGATCTATGATTTTACATTTCAGTCCTTAAAGATCATGCAGTGTGTAGTTGGTTAGTTATATGTGTATTAATGTCAATATTCCTTTCCAGAGAGGGGGGAATGTTCATTTCTCAAAGGGTCACTGTGGGTAATCTTCGTGCTTGTTGTGTAAATGTGGAAATATAAAAGAGGTTACTGTAAAACTAAGGAATTTGTGCGGGTCTGTTTCTTGGGTTCAGTTGAAACACAGGGGGCATCTGAAGGAAGAGGCATGTTGGGTGAATAGGTATAACATATGGTTTGTCCCTATCTATTAGGAGTGGGTGTCTTTTCTTTCTGTCGTTTTGTATAAATAAGGACGCGTCTTAGGTTCCTGGAACAATAATTTAGGGGTATTGTATTGATGTCTATTTAGCAAATTTGTCATTGTGGTCCTCCTGTCAGCGCTACCGATATAAAGGGTTGCTTTTGGATTTGTGTTTAAGTTGGCGATTCCATCACAAATACAGGTCAGGTTTCATAGATCGTTTTCGAAGAACAGGCACGTTTTAGTAGATTATGAGTTTATTAGCACCCATTATAACATCAGGGGCAGCCTGAAACTGAACGTTTGGTGCGGACTGATGCATAACAAGATTGTTGGCCCATTTTTCTTTCGTGAAGACACTGTGAGCTCTGACAATTATCTGGACATGTTGGAACAGTTTGCCTTTCCGCAAATTGCACATCTGCATCCAAATATTGTATTTCAACAAGATGGTGCCCCTCCTCATTGGAGTTTACCTGTTCTATAGATTAAACTTTTCCAGATCGTTGGATGGGACGAGGAGGCCCTATCCCCTGGCCACCATGTAGCCCAGATGTCACTCCTTTGGACTACTTCCTCTGGGGGTATGTTAAGGCTGCAGTTTACTCAACGAAGGTGCCAAATGTGAATGCTTTGCATGACAAAATTGTTGCTGCCATTGATACAATCCCTGACGATGTGCTGCAGCTCACGTGGCGCGAAGTGGAATACCGGCTGGACATTCTTCATGTCACTAAAGGTGCTCACATAGAAGTTTGGTATTTTTTTGTAAGAAACTTAGTTGCTCCTTGTATGTTAAATTGATTCTGACTACCTCCCTTACATTTGAAAAGTAGTGAAGCAAAAATGGACCCATAGGAGGGTGGCCAAAAATCAGATAATTTTCAGAAAATTTTTGTACATTTGTTGGAAACAAGTGAAGATGAAAATGCATTCGCCGGTTTCACATTTATATTGACTGATATCTATATTCGAACTCCCTTACTGCAAATTTTATTTCTATTCCGGTTTGGGTTTGTGTAGAAAATGGGTTTCCTTTTAATTTATTAAAAAAAATTAAAAAAGAGAAAGAAAAGGTAGTAAAAGAAAAATCCACACTTGCACGACCCTGGGTGAAGCAGTTGGGACTGTGCAGTCAGTAAGAGACGATTATCCGACACAAGTGACCCAGCTTATGAGACACCTGGGGGAGTTGATTACGGCGCACATAGTAAAAACAGCCAAAACAACGAAACTCATTTTCTACACAAACCAAACCAGAGATAAATTTCAGACAGCATTTCAAGCCATACAAAATCAAAAATAAAGTAGGAACTTGGATCTCCCCCTGCCCCCTCCAAAGCCAAAAAACTCAATATGCTGCCCCCCCACTCCGTGACATCCAAAATAACGCAGCTACACCTCAGGTGCCACCAACAATTCAATCATTCAGTGTTTCCAAATAATAATAATATTACCAAAAAATGTGCAGTTTTAATTTCCCATCACTTCTAAATCTCGGAATGTACACCATGTCTATTATATATTTATGGAAACTCACCTCAAAGTTTTCGCTCAGCTCCTGGACTGCCAGTAGTTTGTTCTCATCTTTGGCCCCGGGATCAGCAAGCATAGTCACAAAAGACCTATACTTGTTCATCTGCGTCAAAGGGTCAGTTGCAACAGGGATTATTTGCTGAGCCATGTTTCTTTATTGTAATCTGCAAACTTATACAGGACAGAAAAAAAGGACTGTGCAACTGTTCCTGTAAAAACATCATATTCATCATGTTAATAGCCACTAATATTAAATACCATTTACAATATCTCATCAATACAGCACATTAGGCACCATTTTGCACCTACAGTGATTGTTTGAACTTACTTGGCATTTCTCTACTTTACATAGCCAAAAAACACACTGTATCTCCAATAATTGATTGATTGATTGATTTGTTGTTTTAAGTCCACTTTATGCACAGTAAGGCTAATTGGGACTGGACCTACAGTTTAAAGTGGGATCCGAACCACTATGTGCCTCCAGCGGGTATCGAACCCGGGACCCCTTGATTACAAGGCGACGATGCTACCACTGCGCCATCGGGGAGGCCCTGTATCTCCAATAAGACAGACCCAATAATCCAACAGGAATTCTTTAATGTATTACAGAATGCAAGATGTGGTAGCAAACTACACTCCTCACAAAAAATTTGGAATATTGTTATGTTAGGCATTAGGTGATAGGCACAGCTCTTGAATGCAATAACACATGGTATTTGTCTGTCCACAGGACGTTCTTGTGTTTTCGTCAACATATGCCACCATGCGTATCACCTATTGCCTAATACAACAATATTCCAAACTTGTGCCTAATATAACAATATTCCAAACTTTCTGTGAGGAGTGTATTATACTGAAATGAAGTACATGCTTAACAGTGAGAATGTTTTTTTTTCCCTTTCTATGAAGTTCTATTAATTTCTCTGGCCACTGTCACCGCAATAGAACTTCTATTTAAAAACCAGTTTCACAAATAAGTGAGTGCAACAAAGGAATACTTTGTTAACATAACAAATATGAAAATTTAGTGTTGGAAAAATAATAAAGCCTACCCGTGATCATGACTCTCATTTGTTACCCTGCACATACAAATACCTGAATAACAAAATCATATTTCAAAATAACTTTTTTAAACTATGATAGTTAACTGTAAGGAAGGGAAGGAACTTCTCTAAACTGCTACTATATCACTATGACATTTTGAAGAAACTTTCACCATCTTTCACTTCAGTATAAAATTAGCCAAGAAAATCAAATTCCTTCTACTTGATCAAGGCTTGCAAAAAAAAATATACAGGAATATTTTCAATTTTCACACAAAAAATTAATACAACTTACCACAATTCTTCTAGCTATGGTAGCTGAGTGCTCCCTCGGTTTCTTAATTACATGCTGGCATTATAAGACCAAAAGCACTAAGTGCAGTTCATTTTCTTCTATATCCAATATGCCATTTTCTCAAACTTACATAACCTGGAGAGGAAAAACATGAATATTGTAATATACAATCACAAACTAGGAGCCAGAAGTAAGCAGATACTGAGTGGAATACTTGATATGCTTACTCACTGGAGTATATATATCTTTATATCACGGGTCCTCAAAACTTACAAGTAATGAACAAGTAATATTCCAAGGTATAGCAGTAGGTGTAGTAAACTGGAGTCAAATCTCAGCCAGTGACCAAGTGTTCTACCTTGAAAATTATGTTCTTCGGGCTGTTAACACACTGTACTCTGTCAAGAATTATGTTGTCTGTCAAGAATTATGTTGAATTCTTTTTTAATCGACATATTTCGATCTTTTACATGATTTTAAATTAGTTCCAGCATGCCGAAAACACACAAGTATCAGAGATATTTGATCCCAAAGTAAAAAAAAAACCTGCCATCTGGAAGTAACAATGTGTTTCAAGATGGTGGATAATGCCCGACCCTGTGGCCGAGTGGTTAGCACATCGCGCTGCGACGCCAAGGGTCCCGGGTTCGAATCCCGGTCGGGCTTGGTTGTTTGTGAATGTCCATTCATCAATTTCATCATTTCATCACCCATCCCCATCTTCGCAAATTAGCCAAGAGGCACAAAACGCGAAGTAAAATAAACTAAATCAAATCAAAATCAAAATCAAAAGATGGTGGATAAAAAAACTGACTTTCTATGCTATGCTCCACACTTTTCTTTGTTCAAAACTGTCTAGAATACATTTTCAGAGTATAAGGAATTAAACTGAGTCATTTTAGAGATTTCATTGTTCCACAATTTTGTAGTAAAACTTTTAAAATAATATTTCATAGCGTAGGAGAGGAGTTGTATTTATGATAACCACCATAAATGGAAAGCTTTTGAGTTGCAAGATAACTTGAAGGATTAGTCTCAAATTCTATTTGCAAAAAAGTGGTCATCATGTTTAACCTTTTGTGTCCCAAGCGTCTCTCGATCGAGGTAAAATGTAACCTCCACGGTCCCAAGCGAGACGCTGTGTCAAGGTCATAGTTTTTACGTTATAACTTTTCTATTTTTGGCTAGAATTTCGATTTTTTTTATATATATTGTTCCTAACACATGTATTTAACAGAAATGTTTCTTGCACCTTTCTTTTCTTCATGAAAATGGAGGGGAAAAGGCAGGAAAAGGGACTTCTCTTTTGCATCTCTTTTCAAGGGAAAATTTTTGCTGACAAAGGAAGACGGGCTTTGTTGTTCTAAAGCAATGCTTTTCACTCCCGCCTGTTAACTGCATTCGAAGGAAGCTTGTTTATCAGGATATAATGTAAAAATGAAAGTTTTACGTGAGGGCGCAAGCAGGGGGTGGGGGTGGGGGAGGGGGAAGACTGGTTGTTGAATCTGCGTTGTGAGAATGGAATTTCGAAGCGCGCTGAAGGAAACCTTTGTTTTTTAGCACAAGTGTCCACAAGTTGCAACACGGGTTACCCTGCATTGTCTAAAAATAGAATTTCAAGCAGCTGCAAGAATCGGCGCTCATATTTCACTGCGTTCTAGCTTTTCGTCCGTGAATGTTGTGCGTAGGTGTCATTTTGTGCCCAAGTGCAAGGACATTTTTTGGGTGGTGACAATTCTTTAAAATGATTTTTGGGGGATTTCACCCTTTCCCCCTCCATATGTACGCCGAATGTGCATACATTATATATCGTCGGAATCTGATTCATTCTGCGTACAACGGTATATCTTTCATATCTCTAGGGCATTTAGTTTCTGAGCTATAGTCATTTCAATGTAACTCTGCAGTTCGCTCAATTCTGAAGCTTGAGACAGTGGCGTAAAAGCCTTTCATTTCAGGGGTACAACTCGCGTAACATTGGTCATATGACAAAAATGAAAATATTTTTCTGTTTCTTACATGCCAGCGATAATTTCTATGTGCATTTTGAACTTTTCATATCCTTTTTTTTGGGGGGGGGGGAAGAAACCCCTTATTTTCTTTAAAAATATATTTTTCAGGGGATTTCCCCCCTTTCCCACTCCATATGTACGCCGAATGAGCATAAAGTATATATATCTGAATCTGTGATTCATTCTGCGTACAACAGTATATCTTTCATATCTCCAGGGCAAATAGTCTCTGAGCTAAAGCCATTTCAAGGTACCACTGCATTTTGAAGCTTGAATCAGTGGCGTGCCGACCATTCCTTTTGGGGGTACAACTCACGTTACATTGGTCATATGATAATAATGCAAATATTTATGTGTTCCTTACATGTCAGCGATCATTTCCATGTGCATGTTGACACTGTCATGTATTTTTTTCTTGGGAGGGGGAGGGGGGACCCCATTTTTCCCCCGAAATTTTGGAATTTTGAGAGTTAGCCCTCTCCCCACCGCCACACATACGCCGAATTTGCTTAAATTTCATATAGTCTGAATCTCTGGTTCATTCCGCGTACAACAGTATATCACTCATCTCTCTAGGGCAATTAGCCTCCGATCTACACTCATTTAATTGAAACTCTGCATTTTGCTCAAAATAGGCTCGGGACCAAGGGGGTTACATGTGAAAATGGCCTTGGGACTCAAAAGGTTAAAAGATAGTAGACGACAGACCGGTTTAACATGTCTTACAAGAGCTTTCTAATTATGCTGATATTTGACTAGGTTACATTTTCGTAGATTAAGAAAACAAGTCTCAGCAATTCCCCACCCAATTTCACAGTTGCCCCCTGCCCTAGGAGGCAGGGGTGGGAATCAAGTGTGATATCATTGAATAGCTTTCTTTCACTTATTAAACACGTATTTCTTGTCATTTTCCGATTCGATGTGTATTTCTCACGATATGTGACCGTTCCGGGACTTTTGGACCACCCGGTATGCTGAAGTAGATTCCAAATTCTGGTGACTTTCAAATGTCCAAACATTTCTGGAGATTAAGAAAAGCTCTTTTAAGAATTTTAGACAATAAATGTTTTGAAATATAGTGCATGTTTGGGGAACGTTGGGGACCAAATTGATAGTCACTGATGTTTTGACCATGGGAATTGCCATTTTCATAGTAGCCCAATATCTTGGAGGATGTACAGGGTGGCTCAAAAAGTCACTTAACACCCCCGGTACAAGGCCACTGTAGCTCGCAACATGGAAATGGTCATGACCAATTGTTATCATGCCAAGGGGGAACCACATTGACGCTACCCACGTGGTCGGCGGCCATCTTGATATCCGCCATCTTCAATTCAACTTCACAATTTTAAATGGGAAGGGGGTGATATGATATATCAAATCAGGCTAGAATTTCACGAGAAATGCAATGGTGAAGTTTTTTCAACATATCTTTAACCAGTAAAAAGTTATGACTGAATCCTTGCACCAATTTGCTCCTTTTCGAGGTGTTAGAAAAATGCCTTAAAATTTGTTTAGCGCATCGGTAATGCATCGAGATCAAAGTGATGTCTAGGGAGAGAAGTTCGAATGCCATTGCACACAATTTTAATCGGATACATCCAGGAAGAGCTGTGCATTATGAATGGTTGTCGCAAACAATTTACAGTGTGACGCTTCCATTGAATTAAAAGTCCTTCACAGTGACAAGGCTAATGTTTATGTTCATAATGAAGTTCATAAACAGAATATTTGATGCTCTTTATCTGATAACTCATTTTTGACAAATCAAAGCTGAATGGTTAGTGCTGGTAAGTTAATGGTGTGGTGTGGAACACGATTGGTTAGTCAATTTTCCATCAACGGAACCTTAAATGTTTGGGGCTACTTGGAATTGTTAAATAAACAGTTTTTTTCATCCTTGCTTATGGAAGAAGGTACTTTTTACAGAGTTTTTTTTCAATAGGGAGGAACACCAGAACACTATGGGAACATTGTAAAGCAGTTTCTGTCCAAAGTTAGTTATCAGATGACAAGGGTCACATATCATAACATCTAGGGATTCTGCTGCCAAATGCCTTCTGACTTCCCTATAAGGATTCGTAAAGACATAAAGAGTTGTACATAAAAATGCGTAGTTTTAAATTGTACGTAGCATTATTTGGACAGTAGAAAAGCACCTGTAATACATAAACTAAAATAAAACAATCTAAAACACTTGTTAACATCTTAACACTTCACAAATACGTGCAAACTGGAAACCAGCCATCTGCATGCTGAAGCACTGACACATTCCATGCAAAAGTCAGCGTACAGCTGTGGGTACAAATGCTGGCAGATGCCCTCCCACCACTCGGCATGTTAGTAGCGACTTCATGGGACTCGACAGAGAAAGGCACTGTATTTTTGGATTATTTAATGGTCTATGAAATAAATTAGATAAAAAATGTGTTTGTAGCTGTACCATTATTCATTCCAACACAGGCACAACACTGCATTTACAAAATAATTTGTTTCATAAACTGAAGTTCAGAATGGAATATTCACTAATGGTATTTATTAAAAATGTGCTGCATCTTGAAAAGCATATAACACTTACTTTAACATGCTCAAATTTTAATATCGTTGCAGGGAGAAGAAAGTAACAAACCTGATTAATAAAATTAAAAGTCTCACTTTAAAAAAAGTTATAGTTATTGCTATTTTTCTGGGAAGACTGTTTACGGCACTATTCAAGTTGATTTGTTACGTTACTGTGTTGCTTGTTAATGTGTTTGTCATAACAACTACTCAAAATTATGTTTGTTTGTAAATGATGATGCATTCAAGTACACACACAAACATGCATTTATCTTGTTTGATTTGGTTTATTTTACTTCTCTTTTGTGCCACATTTGACTAATCACAAAGATTAGAATGAGTGATGTATGATGAAATTGATAAAGGGACACACAAAGTATACCCATGCTCAGGCCGGAATTTGATCCAGGGTTCTCTGGCATCATAGGCATTTCACTTGTTAAAATAAAATGTTATTAGCCTTCACCTAAAAGCTGCCAGTATTGAGTACCATTCTTAACTGCAGAAAAAAAAGCACTGGTTATAATTAGGGCTGAGCGGATACTGATGTCGATTCCCACCAATACTGATACTTGAAAATTTCAACAATTTAAATTTGTTCAAAATAAATATTCGGTAACAGTTCGATCTCCGCCGAATGGATTTCTTCAATTTTACAGAAGAAACTACTTACTTCTGTAGCATTCTGAAAGTTCGTGGAGGTATTTTCTTCCATCGTGGAACCTATTCGACCGGGAATTCATGTATTTTTGAAGAAAAATATCTCTCCGACGCACAATGACCATTGCTTGTATTTTTCAACCGGATGTTCCGTACGTTTCATGACGTAACCCCCGTCAGTGTTTCCAACCACGCCGTTGTTTTGCAAGAAGTGAAGGTGACTTTTTTTCTTTTTTAAGCTGTATCGCATTGTTTTACGAACAAAATTTTAACTATGCTTGCCTAACCTAACCAAACCTTACCGGAAATGGTTCGTGGGGCTATCCGTCAATGGTTTTGGGGGCTATCTGTGAATAGTTTTTGGGGCTATCCGTCAATGGTTTGTGGGGCTATTCAGGTATTTTTCTGTTACGAAGGTTGGAAACACTCCATACCCACATGATCCACGATGCGACTCAAGCTGTTCCCGCCATATTGTGTGTTACGGAAGCCAAAAAAGGAAGAACAATAATTACTGTTAATGTGAAAAATTGAAAGTGTTTTCATGAAAAAAGCAAAATGCTACCTTAAACAATCTTTTGCAATGCAGAATAGGTAAGTACGAATGTATAAAATGACAAAATAAAATAGTGAGAGGTGTTCGGTGGAGATCAAACTGGTACCAAATATTCTTTCCAATTATATGCATCAATTTACAAAGAAATTTGCTTTAGAATATTCAAGAATTACATGAGAATATTAAATTAGATATTGCGTAATCACAAAATATAGTTTTTCGTGCAAAATAAATAGAAAGTTTGAATTTTGCATCATTTCCAGGATAATTACACTATGTGAAAGCACTTTTGCGTGTACTTTGAAAGACCAAGAAGCTGTAAAAGTATAGGCAGATGAATTCTAACGGATACATTGGCGTTGTTATAACCCTAGTTATAACATTTTTTAACCCCTTTCCGGTGGCCTGATTGTTGGATATACCAAAGTATGTGCCTCCTCAGGGAATGTAATCCTGAAAACTGATACAGCATTACCTATTACACCCTCAAGGAAGAATAGAATCAAAATGAATTGGGCAGAGCAAAGCAGTACACGCTGCTGTGAAAGCTGGCAACTGCAGTCGCTAACCCCCCCCCCCCCCCAATCCAGTTACCTATCATGTGCTCATTGGTGGAGCAGTCTCGCATCACTACTTGCACAGAGACTTGTTTTCATTCATTTGCTCTGAGATAGTAGGGACAGGGTATAAAGCAATAGGCCTACAAATTGAATGTTACGATACACTACTACCAGGGGAAAAATGTATTTGATAATTAATATATATATATTTAAAAATAACCTGAAAAACCCAACTGGGTTGAGTTTTTCGAAAAAAAAAAAAAAGAAAGAAAGAAAAACTGTGAAAATGCCAACCCTGGCTTCTGTGGGCATGATAGGTGTATCAGGCTTGGTGTGCATAGCATTACCATTAAATGAAGCACGTAAATTATAAATACAGCAAAATATCCATGTTCGTATACTGCAAAAAGGAATTTGGTTAGAGAAGTTAGTTGCACTAGGTGCAAGGAAAATATGTACTCGAAAAAATCGAGGACACACGACACGTCCAAGTAGCTATCTTCCTATTTTGAGTTCCTATGAAACGAAAGAAAAATGTAATTCATATGTTTCCGAAGTAATTATGTTTTATACCATAACCGGCAAATTTTGGTAATTTCTTGGTGGTTACTATTTCGATATTACCCGCCGTCCCCAGACACACACATTTCCTCACATCAACTTATTATACCAATATCGTTTTGATCAGAAACCCGAATATATATTATGGCTACTTCAAGACATCCTTGCGTCAATCCTTTAAAAAAATCCCTCTTTTACTCACATTTATTTATTTCTATCTTGTTTTTTAGTCTATACCTGACGCAAGGCGTTCACCAACATGCAGGATAGAGTTCGAACAAAATATCAGTCACCCCTCTCTACATTATTAAATAAAAGGAATTCATACCTAAATAAAAAGTTAAAATCTTCTTGTACCTTATTTCTTCGGCATTTTTAAACTCTTCTTAAAATTAGATCCAAATTATTACTGCGAAAACAACTAAACAAATCATCCGCTGGCGCAATGCACAGATCATTGTGTTGCTTTGCGGGACACATTAACTTAACCTGTCGAGCACGATCATTTTCATCTCTAGGAATCTATCGAGGTATCTATCAACAGTGCGCAAGCCCCATACCTAGAAACTCGTTGGGTAAGTACGAGACCACAGAAATAACTTAAGATTTCCTTTACCTCCAAATAATTAGAATAACTATCCTCTCGTGTGTTTGGTTTCCCGGAACGGGGCGTTTTAACGAAAGTTTATTGCAGATGTCTAACGCTCCCGTAAGTCAATTGTTTCCGAATTCTTTGACGGTGCCAGAGAAGGGACAGGGGGAAATACACAAAAGTTGATTTGTCCACCTCCTGGCAAACAAGAAAACTAGACAATTAACTGGTGTTTTAGTCCAAATATGCATTTTGTATGCTATTTAGATATATAATAAATGTGTCGCAAACCCCGAAAAATTGTTTCCCCATTCATTTTTTGACCTCTCTTTCCAATGCCGTCCTATCAAAAATCAACAAATAAATTGAACTACTTTGTTTCTTCTTTTTCTTTTCAATCTTATGACTTTATAACTTTTACAACTAATCGCCTCACCAATTCCTCATTGTCCAAATTAAATTTACTCATTGCATTTGATTTATGTATTACGAAATGCACACAGAACCTCCCAGATCGCACAGTTCTAATGTTCTAATGGTATCGCTATTCAATCAAGGGGACCGGGGTTAATCTCAGATGGAGTCATATTGCACAGTGGTTCAGATCCCACTTCTTTAGGGGCAACTTACCGATGGATTCCATGGAACGTGAAGAGAAATTTCGAACTTGAAACATAGAAAATACCTAGGTAATACTTTTCTTTTGTATTGTGTCGCTCCTTTGCTTCTTTAGGCTATCGCGACGGTGAAAGAGAGGCCATAGAGAAGTTTATTAATATTATGTCGATCAGTGGCGTAGCGCAATTTGCTGAGCCCCTCTCCTCCTGCAAGTAACATATTGGGGGTCGTTAGCCAAAAAAATAAATATCGAGAATACTATAACGTAATGTGTATACCATTTATGATGCCATACTGAAATTACGGCAGTATACAAACTGTATATTACAATAATGGGTAAAATAAAACGTGAAATACCTCCCCTCCACACACACACACACACCCATACACAGGTGTACAAGAAATTAACTTTTACCCAAAATACACTGTCTTCCCATTTTTGGTTATCGCCTCATATATCAGTGTAGTAGTAGCTTCTGGAAACTAAATCATGATGGTTGAATTTCTGATAAATAACTGGAAAAAAGTGGAAATATTTTCCTTTACTTCAGTGCAGTGGATTCTTTCTTGGAAAAGGGGGGGGAGGCGCTAATATAGTTCATGATCTTTTGTATTTTTTTGCTTGATGTATTTAAAAAAAACAATTAGGTTACATGCAGACATATATTTTAAAAATACTCTTTTGGAGAATTGATTAGTGGATAATAAATAGTCCTTTTTGGACTCTGAGCCATATCCTTGGCTGCGCAAGTCCAAAATTTAACGGAAAAGTCGCTCACATTCGCCTACTAATACTAATAGTGACTAATATATTCAAGTAAACTTATTATTATTATTATTTCAGTTTTGAGTCCTCTAGATTGTCGGTGTTGATCCAGTATCGCAAGGTCAATTGGAAATATGGAGAAATAGTCACGGACCCCAGTCCTGAGAGAGGTAATAAAGCGGCAATAGGACTCTATTCACTCAATAAAAAAACGTTCGGAAGGACTGGAAGCTCAAAAGGGATGTTGCCACAAGGTCAGGGTTTTTAATTTTATTGTTAGTGTACCTCGATTTTATATTACGTACGTAATATTAATTTTAGTGGTAAAAGTCCATGAAATACCAAGTTTGATTGTCTATTGTGTAACAATAAGAGATCGACTGGCTGATCAACTGAATCTTTCTTCTGGATTCATAACTGTAGGCAATTTACACTCTATAAGTTTACGACAAACGGTGTAGCTACAAAGAAAGGTGTGATATTAGGGTTTAATTCCTATTGATGACCATCTGTGAGTAAGTTAGTTCGACATTTCGGAGGGGACTCACATGTCAATTTTCCCGGGGCCCTCTCGTTGAGTTAGTACGTCTGCTTATTATCGAAGACATCGTATTATTATATGTTACTGGGGATTCATTCGACCTCCCAGCCCCAACATATTATAAAAAACAGCAATAAAATACTAAGTCGTGGATTTATTAGTGGTGCCCGTTGACTCGTACAATACAGGTAACACTGTTGATACATGATACTACGTACTCTTAGTATCATGCTGTTGATACGTATTCACCGATAAGAAAAATTGATCGCATCTTTCTATTCAATTCAGTGCACACCTCAAAGAAAGCCGAGTTCGAGTTGTGTCATTGTTGACCCAAACCTGTCTCGCATTTCTTTAAATGAAAAAAATATATAAGCGACACTATCTGTTGAATCTCTGGGAGCACAGAGAGAACATTGCGGGGCCCTTACGCTTCGTGGGCCCCCGCATTGCGGGAATTGCGGGGGCGGCATTAACTGATGTCGATGTCGTTAAGGTAATGCAAGCCACAGGTAGTAATAAAAAGTACACACGATTTGAGTAATTATAAAGACAATGCTTATTATGATATTATTTGGGGACATTCTTTTTCAAATGCTGCTTTCTATTTCAGCTTTTGTGTGCCACAAAAGCAGTGGCAAAGCGTGACATTTTTACGTAGTCATCGCAAGACTTGCCGAACGTCAGGGTCAACATCTCAACCAGGGGGGATTTCTCTACAGTAAACGCCAAGGTCATGCGTTGCGTTATGCGATTCATATTCTAGTATCCGAGTGATAATAATCCATATCTCACGGTGATATAAGCTTAGGGACGTCGGAACCGGGGGGCGACTCCCCCCACCCCACTCATCATCGAGGGGAAAATATAGTATTTTTGACCCCGCGGTCGCATGCTAGAAATGAGACTATATTTTTTCGAATTTATCTCTGGTTTTGAAAAAAAAATGGGAAACTTTTTTTTTCGCAAGTTGGATAAACGTAGCCTCAAGTTTTTGCTACCATCAAGAAGTACGTGACACAAAGCTAGAGGTGTAGATTAGAATTGTAGTCACGTCTCCAGGTTTCCATTGAATCTACCAGATTTTGTATGCGTACAGGCAAGTGAAACAATAAACCCAGTGTACCCCGGTGGGAAAGGAGTGAGAGACGAGGGGTCAGAGGACAGCTTAATTTTAAATCTCTTCTTTTCCATCTACGATAAGACAAGACTAGATCCTCCAAGACTTGTCGAGTCGAAACAGGACCAAGAACGAGACAGACCTCTGCAAAAATCTAGGAGAAGCGAACAGAACGTGTATTTACACTTCAAGACGAGACCCAGTACAAGATAGGCATTTATTTACAAGTGGACAGAAGACCGAGAACGTAAACCTCTCCTTCCAGACGAAACGAAAGACTGACAAGTACCATCTCTATCATATCGGTGCTGTTCCCTCAGTGGCGGAATAACCAGTTTACGGCGCCCCCTTCCCAACATAACAGAAAACATATATTTCTCCTGTCCTCAACTATCTCTACCATTTGCCTAAAGTTCTTTCCAGTGTTTCGATCTTTCGCCCCCAAACTGCTCCTCACAAAATTCAGCATCTATTCTCCTTAGCTACAGACCTACCATGTGTGTCGTAAAACGTCACAGTATTTTCTATTATTCAATCTAGCTGTGCAAATTATTTATCAGAGATATTTGAATTCGTCGCCCCGTGTGAATGAGATCCACGCAAACACACACATACACAAGATCCTCAGATGAAAGTTAACATAACCTGCCCCAATCTGCGCTCTTGCAGCAATTTTGACAATAACTTCTCTCGAAATTTCTTACCTTTCAGCGTCCGGGGCCACAGTCGTAGTCAAGCCAGGGTTCCCTGGAACAGCGTTTTCCGAAAATTTTGAAAGTTATGTGAAAATTGTGATCGATGCATTGAGGATATGTTTAATGCATCCTTGTATGTGTCTTAAAAGGTTATAATGTTGCATTTCATTCCCTGTGCGTATAGCACATGCCATGTAGGCCAGCGGCGTATACTCTGGGTCACCTAGGTAATCGGAGATGACCCGGCTATAATTTTTTAAAAAGTTGTTTTTTATTTCTTCGCAATATTCTTCCGAACCAATCTTTGAATCACATATTTCTTTGCTTCCAGCGCGCGAATGTTTTCAACCGTTTGCCGCGGAATGTCCGTGAGGCTTTTTCTCCAGCTGGTGGAATCTGGTGACGTCAGGGTGAGATTCCACCGGCTCCCTTTAAAACCCTTGACGGGAGGGGAAGGAAACACTGCTTCTCAGGCGCGGTTATTCCGTGGCAAGGGTAAGCTCCTTCTGGAAAGAGTCCATCGGTCGCACTCTCCACCCCAGAGCCTTTGCCGTTCCCTTGGTGTTTTGGGTTCACAAATTACGTACTGAAAAGGAAAGAAGAGAAAATACATCTGAAAATGCGCGAGAAACAGAGAAATCTGAACATTTGCGAACCAATTCTATGAAAATTCTCATTTTACGTTTGCTTCTGTCTTCCTGATCTCTGCTAGTTCAACAGATATTGTCAAAGGAAAAAAACTATTACACCGACCTCCATTGCGGAGTGTTAGCACAGCTCCCTACGACACCAGAGCTCCAGGGTTCGAATACCGGTCTAGGCATGGGTGTTCTTTGTAAATGTCCCTTCAACAATGTCATGTCATCACTCGTAGTGATTAGCCAAAAGTGGCAGAAAAGCGACGTCAAATAACAGTTTAATCAATCGATTAATGAAGTAATTAAACTATTTATATGCTTACTTTTTTCATTTTTGTATTTTAAAATGCGTGATTACTTTCTTTGTAGCCTTCAAAACCAGTGAGAGTACTTCTTTCACAGAAATGAATAATTTTTAAAAGGGAAAGCTAAAAAAAAAAAAGGTAAAGTGTTCCCCTGTGCTTAGCACCACGCCATGAAGGCGTATAGGGGGTGTGGGGGTAACGCCCCACACTTTCTTGATCCGGTCATGAGTGGGGGTGATCTGATCAGCATCACGCCCCTGACCGCCTTTACCCCCCAGGGTTTCCCCCAGGTACCCATGTTATTCGACGCTGGGTGGCTATCAGAAATAAATTATATATATACGTACACATATATTAGGTAATTTAAGTTGCTTTTCCCCCCTCTTTAGATTAACAATGATCATAATGATAAAAGAAGTTTGAATGTAACATATATAAACAAAAAACGCAATGATTCCAACTTATAGAACCTCGCGCATCGCAGGGAATATAAAGCTGGGAAAGGGAATTTTTCAACATCCATAGGGAATTTAATTCTGTGTCAAGCAGGAAGGAACCACAATAGAAGATTGGCGCAGGGAATTGAATGCGTGTTGTAGCGATTCGAGAATTTAATATTTGTTTAGCTGTTAGTGGTTTAGTATTTGTGCTAGTGCTGTGTTCACTGAAGTTAAAGGCAATGAATGGATATAATACAATATTTGCGTGCGAAAATATTTGGAACGGGATCTTTTCCGGAGAAATTTCAAATAGTTAATGTAGGTAGGTCAGTAGCATCTCTTGTACCATAGATCTTGAACTTAAACTTCCGTGTATAAAAACAAAAATCGGGAATGCAGGAGTGACTCGGTACTGGGGTAACTTGAATTTTACACTTAAATTAATATTGAGGGTTTTTATTTCACTACCGCATTCCTTTCATATTCTTTGTTACAGGTTTTTTCTTATAGATTTATTATATTCTCTTGTTTCATCATTTGAAATTTTAAACGTAGATTAACTGCAAGTGCAATCACAACAATTATTCGACAGTGGTCGCAACAATAACGTAAAATTTTTCACACATATATTCATAAATCCTGTATGGATGTTGAGGTAAATTTGCAGGGAGACTTCAGGAGTGGGTGGATGAATCAAGTGTCGGAGATTACCCACTAGTTAAAACCAGCATACGCCACTGATGTAGGCACATTTAGGGGATCTCTGCCATTTTGGAGTTGCTATAATCAGCACCACGTTTCGGTCGGCTTTATTCCCCACAGGGTTGCCCCTAGGTACCCATTGATTTGAGTTTGGCCGAGCCCCGGAGCCGCTTTATGCGGAAACAAGGTAGGAAAAATTCCCACCCTAGGAATCGAACTCGGGTCTCCTGCGTGGCAGTCAGACTAGACCACCGCTGCTCCAGGAAGTTGGCATTTCATTCCAACGGTGTAATTATTTTTCAAAATATGAGAAAGATAAAATTTGGCTCTCGGCCGCAGACCCTCACGACGCCTCCTCAACTATACCGCGTTTGTTACAACCTGTCCCGGTTCCCGCGCTAGCTGATCGCTGGCTTTTCTCGGTGCTGGGGGAAGTCAAAGCCAGGCAGCCAATTAAAATACGCAACGTGGCAACAGCGTCTACGTAAGCGCCTCTCTTCTGGCTTCCATTCGCTCCTCGCTGTCCAGCAGACGATTTTTTCCTCCTTTCTCATTGGCACCGAAACTGTCGAGCGAACGCTAGCGCGGGAAACGGGACAGGTTCTAACAAACGCGGTATAGCTTCAGAGGGAAGGGGTTAGTCTATTTTGAAACATACAGCAATGAGAAACTGAATATCCTAACCTATTTTATTTATTTATTTATTTATTTAAATCGTGTTCAGTTTCTTGTCATAAACCAACATTCCAAGCTGAAGCAAGAGACGACGTAGGTCAGGTAGCCAAGGACTCGTTCAGGAGCAGAGCGGTTTGGGATCCATTTGCAAATATCCTGACCGCTAATTTGGTCTTTGTGGAAATAATCCCTCGTTAGGAAGCTCCGCATTCAAGAAGGTCATTGGCCGTGCGGGAAAAAGTACCCGCCTCCGACATAGTACATTGCATATTTTTGGGAATTCCAGTTCCTTCCCCCTTCCTTTTTGGTCAGGTGGTACACTTATTGTCCAGAGAACAGCTGCATTTTGAATGGCCGAAAGTACAGGAAAAGTCAGGTAGGAAGATCAATGTAGTGATGTCGGTCCCCTGATATACGTAGAAGCAATAGATTGATAAGTTGTACTTCTCTCCTTTCATTTTATTGACTAATTTGTTTTCTGTGTTGAAGGACAGATAAGGACCAGAGGAACAGTGGCGTGCCCAGGATTTTTGAAAGGGAGGGGTTATGTATACTTTTTCTTCGTAGTCAGCCCATATTTTGTCATATTTTCCTACCTTTGACGTTATGAATACTGAGCGAAAGGGGATTATAACCCCATCTACCCCCACTTGGGTACTTCACTGGAGAGGAAGTACCGTCTCAATATATCATTCCTTCTTCGCGCTCTCGGTTTTTAGTGCTGCAAACTTTGAAGTGTATATTTTGTTGTTTATATTCCAACCTATAGTAAAGAGAAATAAAAAACTAGATATGAAAAATCTTGTCATTCATTTTTTTTCCTTACAAAAGACAACATATCAAGCACTTGTGACGTGGGAAGGGAAGAGAGCAGATGACCTTTTTTTTAAGTTCTCCTCATAGTTTTTAACGTCGTGTCTAAACGTGGCTGACTGATAGTTTAGTTTTAGAAGTATCGCCATTTATTCTTATGTTCACGGGTTATTTAATTTTACTTCGAGAGGGTGGTTTTGTTTTAGATGTCGACAAGGCATGATCTCAATCTTTAACATCTCAGTTGATATGATAACTAACTAACTAAGTCTCTAGCCTTCTTAAACCCGAAGGTTCATGGCTGCAGCAGCACAGGCCTTCCATCTGTCCCTATCTTGAGCAAGATCTATATACTCTTTTCCATCTCTAGCGATTTCCTTTAGGTCCATCTCAACGTTATCCCTCCATCTTCGTCTTGGCCTTCCTATAGGTCTCTTACCATCAGGTTTCCCAACAAGAATCCTGTGAACTCCTCTTTCCTCTCCCATTCGTGCCACATGGCCTGCCCACCTAAGTCTTCTTGATTTAATTATTCTAGTAATATCTGGACATGAATACAAATTATGTAGTTCTAAATTACGTAACCTTCTCCACTCACCTGTCTCCTCATCCCTTTTAGGTCCAAAGATTTTCCTAAGGATCATATTTTCAAATACTCTCAATTTGTGTTCCTCTTTCAATGTAAGGAACCAAGTTTCACATCCATATAATACTACAGGCAATACGTATTACTGTTTTGTATATTTTAACTTTTAGTTTCTTAGATATTAAACGAGAAGACAAAAGTTTATGAAGAGAGAAGTAACAAGCATTTCCCGAATTAAGCCTACTTTTTATTTCCTCTTTAATATAATTTTCATTTGTTAATATTACTCCTAAGTATTTGAATTTGGAAACTGGTTCAAACGAGTTGTTATCAAAAATTAGATTTTGATTATTACCTAACACTTAATTTCGGCCTGTAAGCATATATTTAGTTCTCTCTTTGTTAACTTCCAAACCTATCTCTTTAGCAGTTTTGAAAAATATTTTAGCATTATTCTAAATTGTATTTATATCATCCCCTAATAAATGTACATCATCTGCATATGCTAACAACTGAGTCATACCGTTTAATTTTAGTCCTTCGTTAGTTTCTTTTACCTTCCTTACAGCATATTCTAAGGCAAAATTAAAGAGCAATGGAGATAATGCATCTCCTTGTTTTAACCCATCATGAATTGTAAATTTGTCAGGCACATTAATACCCACACGAATTTACTTTCTGTTTCACTGGTGCATACTTTTATCATACTAACAAGCTTCTTAGGTATTCCAAACTCTACTAATATATTATATAATTTATCTCTTTTGACCGAATCATATGCTTTTTTGAAATCAATGAATAGCTGATGGACATTTTGATTATATTCCCACTTTTTTTCAAGTGTCTGTCTGATGTGAAAAATTTGATCTGTAGTTGATCTGTTACGTTTAAATCCACATTGATAATCACCTATAATTTCATTAGCATATGGGGTTAGTCTTGTTAAAAGAATGTTAGACAATATTTTGTATGTTGTTGAGAGTAGAGAAATTCCACGGTAATTATTGCAGTTCATTTTATCGCCTTTCTTAAACACAGGAACAATTATGGATTCTTTCCACTGTTGAGGGATTTTCTTCTTTATTCCATATTAAACAAATTATTTTATGAATTTGACATAATAACGTATTCCCGCCATATTTAATTAACTCAGCTGGTATTGCATCAATCCCAGGTGCTATGTTATTCTTTAGCCTTTTAATAGCATCTTTAACTTCAGTCAAGTTAGGTTCTGGAACTAAAGGTTCTGCTGTGTGTACTTCATTTACTTCTGATTTATCTCCTACGTGAACATTTAAAAGGTCATTAAAGTAGTTCTTCCATCTATTTAGAATATCGCTTGGGTCAGCTAGAAAATCACCGTCTTTATCTTTTATCAAGTTTACTTTAGGTTGCCACCCCATTCTAAATTCATTTACACCTTTATATAAATCTCTGATATTTTTATTTTTGCTGTTTGTTTCAATTTCGTTAATTTTGCTTTTCAAGTAATCTCTTTTTTTACTTCTAAACGTGCGGTTAACTTCTCGCTTTATTCTATTATAATTGCTTAGATTTGTAACATCAGAGTTATTTACCCACCTAAGTCTGGCCTGATTTCTTATTTCTATTAGATTATGACATTCATTATCAAACCATGGCTTACTTTTGCTCGGTTTATGGTATCCTATAGTTTCTTTAGCTGCTGATTTTATTGCATTACGTATGTGCTCCCAATTCTTATTTACGTCTGTTTCATTTATATTTTCATCATCATTTAAATCCTGCAAAATATCAAATCTATTTGACAATTTGATGTGGTGATCTTTCTTAATTCTTTCATCATCAAATTTTCCTGTATTAAATTTTAGAACTTTTAGATTTTGTTGCTTGTGATTTATCACTGCGAGTCTTTCTCTTAATTTAGCAATTACTAAATAATGTTCACTGGCACAGTCAGCATCTCTATGTGTACGAACGTCAATTATACTAGTATGCCTTCTCTTATCAATGAGAATATGATCTATCTGATTATGAGTTTTACCATCTGGAGAGAACCAGGTATTCTTATGGATATCTTTATGTTTAAAAGTTGTACTTTTCACAATTAAATTCTTTGAGGTTGCAAAAGTAATCAATCTTATACCATTATCATTACTTAATTCATGAAGACTTTCTTTACCAATCGTGGGTTTAAATGTCTCTTCTTTGCCAATCTGTGCATTACAGTCACCTAACAGAATTTTTATATCATACTGAGATCTTCCTTCCATATGATTCTCATGAAAAAATTATTTCAAATCTGAAACATCTGACCGAAGAGTTATTGATTTGTGAAGGCTTGTGATGTTGAGAGGGATGAAAAACAACACCTTCTGGTGCAATTTATTTTTTTACACTAATCAATATGTTTGGTAGCTAAAATATTAACAATATTATATATTATTATTATATTATTATTAAATTGGAGATGACCTATGAAAGCTAAATGTGACTGGGAATAATGCATACTACAGAGGAGGTTCTACCAGAGATAGTTGAAAATACAAGGAGTTTGATAGCGATTAATTTCATATTTTTAGATCGTTATCATGGCACATTCACGACGACGACGACCGATTTTTGATTGCATACATTTTCGTCAATTTACGCGTATAGTATTAAAATCTTTATATGCTCAGCATATCCATTTGTGGGGAAACACGACAGTGTCACTCCTGTAACTATTCGTTACGAAAATCTACCCCATACATTGAGCCCCTGTGTATAATGTTGACTTCGAATTAAATTTTTGTCACTTTATAAATTTTTTATAACACTACCACACTAAATATTTGCCTACGTTTTTCGGTTTTCTTTAACAGGACAGTTGAAGTCTTCACACAGTTTGTGATAAAAAGAATTGATTTAGTTTATTTTACTTTGCTTTTCTGCCACTTTTGGCTAATTGCGAAGATGAGAATGAGTGATGGCACGATGAAATTGATGAAATGACATTCACAAATAACACCCATACCCAGGCCTGGATTCGAACCCTGGACCCCAGGCTTCGTAGCGCTCTGCGATAACCACTACGCCACGGAGGTCGGCATGATGAAAAGAAGTAAGATGTCTTGGGAGGATGGAATTTCTTCCTCTACAACCTACCGCTTGCTACGAGAATGTATGATCAACATGGACACTTTCTTGACACAGTTATAGTACCTGCGCCAGGAGAGATTTATTTATCCTCCCCTCATCTCCCCGTTTAGCTAAAATAAACGACATTAAAAAAAATCAACAGAGCATCGAATAGTGGGTTAATTTATTTCTTGTCAGAAAAGCATACCTAATAAATAGCTAATAAAAATAAATGACAATATAATATGTATTAATAATTATATACGTGTAGGGGGGAAAAGAGATTGTAAAAATCGGTTGGTAAATTGGAAAACCTGCCCCCCCACCCACTCTTGAATAAGTTCCGACGTCCCTGTGTAAGCTCATGTCCACACTATCTCAAGAAAACGAAATATACTGGTTTGTTAACCATACATTTCCGTCCGAAAAATTGGTAGAACAAATTCTATCGAAAATACAAAATTTCAGGTTGCTAACATTTTCTTATTACCATATTACGAACGTGATTTAAAATCCGAATTATCAGGAATTAAGTTCTATCCGAAAAATGGAAAAAATTTTAGGACTGGACTCTTCTTAGCGAATCTCTTTCGTATTTCTAACTGTTTCATGGTGTCACTTGACTTGACTTGACTTGCTTAAGAGGATCTAATGTATTATTTTGCTTCTCTTGTAAAGTTTACTCTGAATTGTGCCACATGAACTTAACTTTAAATACACATTTGAAATGTTCTAGACCATCAACTTTGGGGGCCTGAGGCCGCTAAACCACCAACTTTGGGGGGCTATGACCGGAGACTGCAAAACACATGACTTATTTCTATATACTAAGTATATAATTATGAGTATATTGTTAACATTTTACTAAAAAGAGTTTCAAAATAACGAGGTGATATGACAATTATACCAGTATGTTGTTTAGTGAGTTTTGAACAGTTTGAGATCGTAAACACGACTTTCAGGCAATATTGATATGTACGATATTTAGTTATCCTCAAAATCTCTTCCTCTAGTCCAAAGAATAAGGGGAAAATAATTCTAAAGTCTTTGAGTTTATTTAACACTGGCTTGCAGTAAAGTACGCAAGGAAAGCTTATAAAAAGTCTGGGAAAAGTATGATAGTAGTAATGCACCCCTTTTGAAGTCGATAAATCAATTGATTGGAAAAGATCGATCAAAGATCAATTGATGATGTAGTTGTGTGGGCAAGCAAGGGTTATTGTTGTTCGCGATGACGTCATAAAATGGGCGTGGCTTAATTTTGCGAGGAGCGTTTTGATTGGTTGGAAAAGTATTCGGGTTTTTCCCGCGGCGTCTGAAAACAGATGGTGTTGATGATTCTGAAATTCTGGGAATTTGGGCTGGGGAGATTCTCGGAATTTCCAGATGGCGTTGATGAGGCTTTTAAGTGGTGCGGTGAATGTTAAGTGCCTTTTCTTGGAAAATGGGGTTTGTTGAGTGTTGTTTCGAGGAAATTTTGTGAGAATTAATGGATGTGGTTTGGGTAATGGGTTTGGCATGGTAATTGCTTTTGCATTCCTGAAATTCTGAGAATTTGGGTACGTGTTTTTGTTGTCTGAAGACAGATGGCGTTGATGATTCTGAAATTCTGGGAAATTGGGTACGTGTTTTTGTTGTTTGAAGAGAGATGGCGTTGATGAGGCATTCCGGGGAAGGTGGTGTTTTTCTCGGGCGGCCGTTGATGAGTTTGAAATTCCTGGAATTGGGTGTGGTCTGAAAAACATGTCCTGGCATGTTTTAGGTTTAACCTTCCAGGGTGACTGTTTGAAGCATGTTTAACTGAAATCGTGACGTAGAAAAAAGAAGGTATAAATAGAAGGGATACAGGATAATAGTATCATGTGAGGATGGATGTGTGCGGTACAAGACTGTCTGATAATGGTGTGAATTTCTACGAGGTTAGCTACGAGGAGTTCTGGGAACTTGTTCGATCTTGCGGCGACCTGGACAACGATCCAACGGCCCTGCATCGGGTGTTGAGTTATTTCCCGTTTATGTATGTAGCGATACCTGAATCTCCCTGGTGTGGATGTTACCTGTTCGACGGATTAGGAAAAGGAGTCCATCATCACTGCGAGACGTTGAAGGAGATAGAAGAGAGGAAAAGAAGAGCGGACGAGAGAACAGGATTTCCAGGTCACAGGTGTATGTGCGAACTACGTCGCAGGAAGGAAGAGGAAAAGATCGGTGAAGCTTTGAAGCAGAGAGTGAAAGAGTGGCTTTCATTGCTGGCAGACAGAAATTCCTTGTGGTGTTCTGGCTGTGATCGTCCTTTGTTACGTAAATTAGAAGGACATCCCTGTTTCCCTGTGGTTCCTGCAGAAGGTTTCGGCGTCCGCAGACGTCTGTTCCCCGACGATCTTCAGGTTGTTCCTTTATCACCGATAGCTGGGACGCCGTCACCTACAGTATCCGATTACTTTACCTTTTATGACGTATGAGAGTGTTTACTCACCACGTCTGCTGGACTCACGCCGAGCCGTATGTTATCAATTACGTATCAGTGAATTCGAGATACAGAACATACAGAAAGTGGCCTATAGGATTACGTCAGACTCCGGAAGAATTAGTGACTGCAGGATTTTACTATTCAGGCTTTAGCGACAGAGTATTATGTTTTCATTGTTCGTACGGACTTTGCGATTGGACATCCAAAGATTGCCCGATTCTAGGACATTACATGTTGGTACCCCAGTGTCCTTTTATACAGAGTGTTGCGGCGTTACATCGTAACTCCAAGAGCTGCAAGTATTGCGACAGTATAGAGACTCCTGAGAAAACGTGCGATAAACCTAGTGTGGATTCTGTGTGCCAAATATGTTTTCAGAATCCTAGCAGTGTTGTAATTCTCCCGTGTCGACATTTTGTTTCCTGCGGATCCTGTGCTTCCCAATTGGACAAGTGCGCCGTATGCCGGGGTAGCATTGAAGATACGTTGACAGTTTTCACCTGATGCCCAAAATGGATGTCTGTTTTTTGGACGTTCAAGGTCTTCGAGGAGCAGGAGGAGAATTTGTGTGGAAAGAAGTCGGAATTTTAAAATTTCCTTTTGACAATGCATTTGATTGTTTAGTGAAATCTCCATATGGTTTACACTGTTTGAGTGAAAAGTATCACCGAGTGAATTACTGGCTCTGTGCCAACAAACACGGTCTCAACTGGGGAGATGGATGGCTGCCGTATGAGAAATTAGGAGATCTGTTATATGTTGTGCTTGTGAATCAAACAGTGTACGTCAAAGGTACGGAGAAAGTGAAATGGTTTGAAAAATTACTTGGAGAAAAAGGTATGGGTAAAATATCCGTACGTAACATCGAAGAACTTGAATGTCCAAAATTGAATAGTGTGAAAAACACTTCAGGAAGATGCAAAGAACATAGCAAATGTAAAAATGTAAAAAAAACCTGTGCAGTTGAAAATGTCTGGAAGATGTACAGTTTCTATTGTAATAAGTACAAGAAATAAAAGAGTTTTTTAAAATATACAATTGTTTCATTTACAATCGATAATATGGATATAGGTTTACAATACATAGAATAACACAAATGTTGTATTTACAATTGAATATGAAAGGTTTACAATACCTGAAGGGTTATATTACAATACATAAAATAACAATACACAGAAAGAACAATGGTTCGTTTACAACATCAGATTCATGAAAATAACAGAACTTATTTACAATGTCAATGTCTGTCCATGATTGTTCTCAAGATATATTTCAATCATCAGTTCGTTGTACCAAAGAATATAAAAATAGTTCACTAAATTGGGCACTTCTTTTTTTTCTGAAACCATATTGTTCTTGATACAATATACAAAAGCCTCCATTTCGGGTTGCAATTTATGATAACGTTCGTTCTTTAATTTCTGCAGAGGCCAAAAAAGGTTACACAAAAATAAGTGTAGTTCAGAGGCTGTGAAAATAAAAGCATCGGATGAATGATGCTGATAC
Organism: Lepisma saccharinum; assembly: GCF_977018435.1. Taxonomy (NCBI): domain Eukaryota; kingdom Metazoa; phylum Arthropoda; class Insecta; order Zygentoma; family Lepismatidae; genus Lepisma; species Lepisma saccharinum. Next base: position 25,940,374 of record NC_139242.1, on the reverse strand, counting down.
ATCGAGATACAACGTTTCCCGAAAAAATTTACACCACTGACGGTGATATTTCCCGTAACCAAGTAATTGAATCGACGACCTGTTTCGACGTAATTCAGTAAGTCAGATTTCAAAGCCCACAGTTCTCTAATCTGCTTAGAATCGATGCGTACGGGTGATCTCCCCTGTTGCGAAAACTCCCACACCAAATTGAAAGGGGATTGCTTTTCGAATCCTATTGCTACGAACTTGTTTTTTTCCTTGTTCAGAAAATATGTGTTAGCAAGATAGAGATCTAAACATGCCTCTACGTTGTGTAGTCCAGGACATTCGATTGTATCTGGGGAAAAGCCGATCTCCCTACGCCGTTTCATGAAATCACAGTCTGTAGTCACATCTATTCCCTCGTCCATCGGTTCGTTCTTGATAGGGACAGTTTCGATTTTGAGGGGTTGCACACGTTTGCGAGTTTTACGTTTGGAAGCACCATCCTGATGGGTCATGCGTTTCACTAGTTTGTCGTGTTTTTCCATTGTCGAATCCCTAGCAGGCTCCATGATGTTTTCACTGGAGCTGTCTCGACGGCACTGAGAGAAAGAAACAGCAGCGCACATTTATATAGCTTTTTTCATAACACGACACCGGATCGCGTGGATAGAGCAACACGATTGATCCCCTCTCGGGCACTTGCAATGGGGTAAACATTTGAAGATCTGACGAAAACGGTATAGGATATATCCATCTTTACTGACACCGGGCGGAAATGCTTGAATGAAATCCTTGGTCGTAACATGGCGTGCTTTGTAATAAGCATACACGCAACAGTAATGTCCGCAAGTCATGGACCCCCTGTAAGGGAATGTTGTTATAAGTCCAGACCGAGGAATGACGGTTCAGGAAAGTTACGAATTCTGGATAGAAAGGATGAAATCCGTATGAATCGAAATATTCAGCCGTATTGTTTTTGCCAAAATAGAAGGCCAACCAGTGTGTACCCTGGAAGTTGGAAGTATCAGTGTTTGCGATTATCAAGGCAGGGGTAGGAAACGTCCGAGGTAAAAAATCTCTCGAGTAAACACCGTAGAAAATGTTCTTGGTGGAACAGTTTCGAGATAGAATCTCCCTGATCTGCGACGTGTTCATGCTGCCTATGTTTTCGAAAACGGAAAATGAGAGTACAGCGTTCTGTTATTTCTATACTCTCAAGACGATATTCTTCTAATATTTGGGGGGACGGTTGCGTGTCAACAGGTTTGGCAGACAGTACTTCCAAAGAATCACTATTATAAATATCATCACAGGTTATCAGTTCGATGAGTTTTCCCATCTCACGTTACATATGTTTTCATATGTTTATAATAATATTTCTGTCTTTGGTCATTTCTATGCTCCCAGGGCTGCTGTCAAGTAGTTCGGGAAACGATTGTATGCTCACAGGTTTTGAAGTTGTCACTTTCGAAGAAACACTACTATGCTTAATAGTACGGGTTATCACTTTGGTAGGTTTTTCCATCACAGGTAGTATAATGTCTACATCAGAACTGTCTCGATAACACTGCGAGTCAGAAACACGAGCACACATATTTATAGACAAGTAGGTCTCACTGATGGAGGATAACACTTCTGTCTTTTGTTATATCTACTGCACATTCGAATTCAGCATACAGAAGGCATGTTATATTTTCCGACAGCTGGGGAGAAAATTGCATCTCGGCGCCGATAATACCTTGTTCCTGGAGACTGGTGTGCGTGTCGTTTCCTGAAGAGTCAGGCGTTATGTCGAAAATCAGGAAAAAGGATCCGTTCTCGAACATTTTCCTTGTGATCTGGTGTCCGTAATTGGCGTGGTGAATGCCTGTACCGGAAAATAGAGTTTGATAGGCACGTGTTATCAATCCGCCGTTCCCTCCTGTGGTGACCCGCAAGGGTTCGTAAGGTACGAGTTCTCCATTTTTCACAAGATGGAAAGAAGATAGATTGAAACTTCTAAAGTCGAACGGATTTTTCTTAGTCTCCGAGAAAGCTGGCGGTGGATACCATAGCAAAAAGAACAACATTCGGAAAAGCACCTTGAAAAGCATTATCGATCGAAATCTGCTGCGTTCCGGCAACGTAAGAATAAGCTTTGATGACGCTTCTGGTGAACGGATAATGGGCTGGAGCGTAAGAGAGTGCTCTGTCTATGGCCAAACTGGTGGTAGGAGTAGGAATGATGTGATTTATTTCGAGAACAGCCTTTAAAATTTTTATTCTGGTGGTTGGTGAAGTCTGATCTCCCCAGATGTAAAAAGCATCACGTGACCTGGCTAGATCGATACGTACTTCAACGCCGTTGACCAGGTATTTAGGCTGGTGGAAAAAATCTATGTGCAGTTTTCCCATAAGTTCGACTACGGCAGACACTTCCGTAGGATTTCCGGTTGTCGGAACGTGCTGGAAAAAGTCTTTTCTGGCGGTAAAACCTTTGTTGTCGGCGGTGATTTGATCTTGATGTCCAGGTGTGTCCAAGTACCACAAGGCATTTGTGAGATGCGTGTTCGCAGCATCGCTGCCGTAATTGATTTCTGCTTCGAAGATTGATTTATATGCGTAATTGTTATCGGCAACTGTTACAGCGATACCGTTGAGAGCCACTGTAACTTGTGAAAAAAGTGAATGGAGAGGATAATTTACGACCCCGCAGTTTTTTGTGAGGGCGTTGGAAGGTTCGGAAGCACTCATGGGAGACCCATCTTGATTGACCATCTGCGTTAGCAGACGAAGATAGGCAGATGAAAGATTGTCGTATAGAGTTGAATAATGCAGTTCTGCTAATTCGACTTCCCACAATTCTGGAGACAGATCGATCCGTTTTGCAAGTTTTACGTTGAAATGGGTCAGCGTGTTGTTCGGAAAATACTTCTCCGATGCAGATGACGGTAGGTAAACATAGAAATTATCGTCCATTCTCGCCGAACACAAAGAACTCACTGGATCGTGGTGACGATATATTTTGATATAAATATGTTTTGGAAATTATTTTTCTGATAACTGTTTTACGGAAGATGCCTTGATCCACGAATCAAAACTAGGTGGATATCCGAGCCAGCGAACCAGGTATTCCAAATTTTTACCTTTTCCCCGGCTGTTCAAAATCTTATCAATTTTATACTCTTCGTCAGGATCCGAATAAACTTTTTGCAGTTCATGTTTGTAAAATGTGCCTTTTACAGGTTCTTCATTTAAATCGTCTAATATGTATACAGGTACAGGTGATCGCTGAACAAGGGAGTGGATTTTGAAAAGTTCTCGTGACCACGATTGTTCGTATCCCTTCTCAAAATGTCCTTTGACGACAGAGATTCGTACGGAATCACCAACATTCAGATCTGAAGACGGTTGTGAAATATGTTTGTCAGGTCTGTTGAGACGTTTCCACACGATGTAAACGTTAGACTCGTTCACATCTCGAGGTGCCATTCCTATGGAACTGTGGATAGTTGTATTGTAACCTTCGAGAAGTTGCGGTAAAATGTCTACGTAACGTCTTGTTTGTTTCGATGTGACATATTTCCACATTCGTTCTTTCAATGTTCTGTTGAAACGTTCCACTACACTTGCTTTCACAGGATAATTTGAAGCGATCGAAAAATTTACATTTTCATTTTTTAAAAACTTCTGGAATGTAGAATTTGTGAACTCCGTTCCTTGGTCGGTCTGTAGTGTGACAGGTTTTCGTCTGCTTTGTCCGAAAATAATTTTGAAAGCTTCGGTTACCGAATTGCTTGTTTTATTTCTTAGTGGTAATGCAAAGGCATATTTTGAGAATACATCGATCACTGTCAGAAGATATCTGTATCCATCGTTATGTTTTTGTATCGATGTCATGTCGTTGAGATTAGTTTCCACACATTGTAATGATTTCGGGGGAACCTTTTCCTTGCAGGTTTGTGGAGAGTGTACGTTTCCTTGTGCATCAACCATTTTTTCACCGTATTGCGGGATATATTTTTATCCCGTACCGCGTTCCATAAACGATCTACAGATGAGAATGAAGCACGGTGTCGGGAATTATATTATATTTTGGTAAGGATTTTATCGTGTTTTAACTTAGGGACTCCCATGACTGATCTCTCTGTCTACGGCTTTTTCTCAGAGGAACCAGCCTGTATGCGTCAGGTGTTCTCAGAAAAGGTGTAGTTTTTCTGGAAACACGGACAGCCGCTTTCTTCTTCTTTTTCTGTTTCTGTCGATGAGACGGTCCAGGGCTTTCCGTTGACGACGCTGAGAAGTTCAAAGTCTTCGGATCAGGAAGTGTTTTTTCCTGACGTTCGTCTATCAAATGTTGAGCCGTAGATTGGTACTCGTCGATGATATTTTGTAACTGATGACGTGTATTACGGGGTAACGTCTCAGCCAGGTTCGGAGGAAAGAACGTCGATCCTGGCGAAATAGTAGAAGAACCGTCGTTATCTTGAACAATAGGAATTTGTAATGGTTCTTTGGATTTTCGACTCAGCCATAAATACTCGTCCAGTTCCTTTCTGTAAAGACGCCATTTCTGATCGTCTGATATATTTTTCATTTTCAGAATATCATTCATTTTTTTATCTAGAACGGATAATTTCTGAGTTACAGACGAGTCGGACCCACGAATACGTGCTAACTGTTCCGGTGAAAGGACGATCATCTTTTTGTAGGAAGATGTCATTTCTCAATGAGGAATGAGAGTACCGAGAAGACCCGATAACAAAGAACCTAGAAGTAAGGGTAGAAATCCACCTTTTTGCACAAGAAGTTTTCTTCGTTTTTCGATGTTCACTTTCGGTTTCACGAGATTGCGTAAAACCGACTTGTAAGGTGTAAGACGACGTTTTGTGGACGGTTTAATTTTCACGTTTCCTTTTAAAACGTTCAGGCAGCATTCGCTGATGAAACGAATTGTCTTTTTCGGAGCACTTTTCAATAATGATTTACGGATTTTGGTCGATGAATTTTTCAACACGTGCAAGAAAGGTGAATGTTTCTTGAAAGAAGACGAATGTCTATTCCTGTTAGAACGTGATTTGGTACGTGTCTTCCTCGTTCTCCTCATCTCGATGTTTTAAACATTCCTGAGGAAGATATGCAGTTGAGTAATTCTGGTTAAAAATGTCTGTCTGATAACGTAAAGGATCCGGTGTTGACTGTGAAAGATCAATATACAAATAACTGAAAGGTTGAGTGGTAGCATCTGTATATACTTTTTCGAGTTCCTTCATGCGGTGAGGATGAAGTTGTCGTGCAAACACAGTAAATTCGTTCATATCTCGAGGATTTTTAAAAATAACGAAATGCTTCACGTTCAGCGAAATGTCTCTGCAATTTTTCCCTTGATGAAAAAGATTCTGTGTTATGAACACCACCGAAATGTTTTTGTGATGACTGCCTTTTGTGAAAAGGTCGGCGACTTTTTCTCCTTGAGCAACCATCATAAGATCATCCAGCATTATGAGAGTAGGGGTTTTTCCGTTCCACGACTGCCAATCGACGATCCCTTTATGATATTGCACATCTCGAAGATTTTGCGGAATACTGTTTTCCTGATCGTAACACCATACAATTTTCTTGACGGGTCCTTCGACAAGATGAATGATGGAGTCAACCATATTTGTTACAAAAGTAGTTTTTCCACTTCCTGATGCTCCGCAGACCATCATGGTGAAAGGATGGGAAAGTTTAGGAAACATGTTTTATACTGGAGATTTGAAGAAAAATGAAGATCTGGCACATTGTAAACACATTTTATACACTGACTGGCCGAACAAGGGTTCAAACTCTGGACCGCTACAGACATATTTTAGTCAGCACAGTATCCGAAGGGATACGATAAATGTTCATCGTCGAAACGTCGTTTCAACAGTACCGGCTGAAACAGCTTTTTTTCATATGTACTGATTACTTGGAACTGTTTTGTTCTTCTGATCCTGAAAATATTTTCGACCATAACTTCAGGTTGCTCATTGTTTATCATGTCGCACATGGTATCAAAATTGACCAATTCCGATGTGGAGGTATTCAATGTGATTCCTTTCACTTTACAGATATACTGCGGTTCGGAGAACGGTTTTGTTATTTTCATGCTGTAACTTTTCGGTCCCGTTGAAACAAACTGTTCACAAACTGCACCGGGTCCGAAATCTGCCAATTCATCGGTGAGTTCTCCTAGTGCGTCACCTGTCTGGGGATGATATTCCATTTCAGGACTATCTACGTAAATTACAGAATCTGTATCACAATAACATATCCTGTCCCCCAATTTTTCGAGAAGTTCGTACAGTTTCAGACGAGCATGGCATGTTGTGAAGGCTCCGATAGGAACATTTACTTTCCTGTTCAGACTGGCAGCCTCTTCAACATATTTCCAGTTCACTAAAACGGTGTCCTGATTGATGAATACGACTCCTCCAATCATTATATTTGGATCAGTCATTTTATCGAGAAAATCTTTCGATTCCTTGATGATGGACGTCTGGGAAAGGTTGTCCCGTTGACAGAACTTGCCCCATAAAGAATTAAGGCAAAGTTTAGCCAGAGTACGTTTACCAGGATTGACTTCGATACTGTTTTCTTCCAATAGAATACCCTCCTTATCGAAATATTTCTGTATGTACTTCTTCTTATCCTCGTCGTTCTGACACCATGAAGGCCAACCGCTCGCTTCCTGTTTTATTTTCAAGAAGGTGTTGACATAACCAGCAAAAAGTCCTCCAGTTTTTGTGACAGGGTCGTACATCGATGTTTCATACTTCCACACTTCCGATACCGACAACACTTTGTAGCCTAAACTACAAGCCTTACGCACTTCGGCGATGACCCAAGTCCCCGAAAGTGCGCGTTGTTCATCGGAATGACTGCATGTACCTTCACATTTTAATCTGATAGCACATTCGTTACACAAGACAAACATCAGTTTTCCATGCATTTTTGTAGGTAAAACAGGATGTAAAAGGGCTTTTGGTGGCAGAACAGTACATTTTATGAGCCCCTCCATGTTCAAAACCTCATTTACCGCAGGAATAGAAGTTCCTAGAAATATGGTAGGATGTCCGACAGGATAGGCACAGTATTTGTTCACATAAGGGTACAAACTTGTAAAATCATAGTACTGTAATTTTTCATTTTCCTTGATTTTGTAATACGTCCTGACTGTTTCAACTCTTCCTCCATATAAGGCGTCTCGTGGATTTAAAGGAATGCAGCAAACGATAGGATGTGTCGATAGATGTCTATCGAGTTCAGGATCTGCTTGCAATATTTTTTTTGAAATCGCATTCCCACATTGTGACGACACGGTATCCTTCAGAACGCAATGCCTCAAGTTTACGGCATGTTGTCTCGTATCTGAAGGCTGCTGTGTTCAACATGTCGTTATATCTCTGACTGTTACTATCCTGATCTGTTTTTTCTTCTTCTTCGTCGTCTTTCGGATACATATCTCTGTTAATTGATATGCAGCGTTGACAACCATGCCAGTAGCATCCAAGCGCCTCGTACACTGTCTGCGTCTCCTCGTGATAGCCGTCCACTTTGTAACGTCCTCCTATGACATATTTTTCACGAGTACGTCCACCGTGAAGAAGTATTACATGATTCTGTTCTTCAACGTAGGTTAACCATTTCAATGCGAACTTGGACATCTGATCTGCATGATGGTAACCTCCTTTAGGGATTATTCCAATACTGTTAGACGGCATAAATTTCTGTCTGTAAATTAATGAACAGGCAGATGCTATTGTGATGCAGTCCCTGAAAATGTCTATTTTGCATATGTCTAGAAAATTCTCTCAACTTTAGACATCCTTGTCTCAACAGGGTCACATCCTTGATGCAATATTGGAGAAGTTCGTTTTTGTTGTTAAAAGGTATATTTCTTTCACATTCATTGTTGTACCAGAACATGAAACGGCGTTGATCTTCAACCGTTTTCATATATTCATATCCGTATGCGGAAGGAGGAGGTGGCGGTCCTATGTAATTTCTATTCTTCTAAGTGTTCCACAAATTCGGATAATATCCTTTCTGCACAGGTAAACCAAACAGTTTTGAAAATCCTGCAAGATTTGACTGAACATAGTTGAGACTGTCCACAAAATGGAGATTTTGGTATGTCATGCAGACAATTTTGGTTCCATCTAAGATAACACGAGGTTTCATTTCTCTTTCCAGCATTCTCCGTAATAGAAATGTACAATCGTAACCTCGTGCATTGTGTGCACAGATGGTTATATTGGTAAACTTATGTTGCAATTCGAGATACGACAGAAATGTATCTACAGGGTCATCCCAGAATATAAACTGCCTTGTTCCACAAACAGAACATGAAGCTGTTAAATCCTCTCTTTTGTGACATGCGTGACAGGCTGTCTGCACCACGATAAGATTCGGAACATGAAGAAAAGTTTTTTCTTTGTCAGAATAAGGAATATCAGTGTAGCATTCGAAATCGTAAAACACAAATAGAAATTTTGAGTTCTGTTTAGGTTTCGGTATAGGCAGAAATGATTTACAGATTTCACACAATTACACACAGTACAATATTTCATGTTGCATCTATGTACTTTCTCATATCTATTGTTTGTGAGAATAATTCTGAAACATCGGGAACACTGTTGGATTTCGCTACAGACAGTACCGTTCCGGAATGGTGTAGAAACATGATTTGTGAAACACTGTTCATTTCTGAAATTTCTGTGACATGTCTGACATGTTCTACGGACACCCGGTTCAGGTACACACGGTGGAGTTGCACGGCACATACAACATAATTGCTTACACATGTGACTATGAGGTTTACCAAATATGAGCTGGTTACACCCATGACATTCTTGTTTTGCTGCAAATGCTCCAACACGGTTCACTATCACATCATAATGTTGTCTGGTATTATCATACAGAAGGTATATAAATTTTGAAACATGTTCAACCTGTCCTTCAAACAGAACATCTTTAGCATCACGAAGATTGTTGTATACAATAATTTTATGATCTGTGAGAACTTGCTGAAATTTTCTCAGTTCAGGAATTCCACTTCCGGCACACGCATTGTCTGTCAGATCTACATCTGCTTTCCGCATAAGTTCGAAAACAGGTTTAAGAAGATTTCTATTTCTTCGATACTGTGAATAGGACGGATCATTATCAGCATGGGCTTTTCCTATTACCAAAGCTTCAGCTAAACAGAGTGGTTTTTTCCTATTCGGCACACCGACGATACTCCTTTTTTGCGTGCTTAACATGTAATTAGGTAAACAATATGTTCGCTTACCCCCACCTCCGACAGGTATGTTGACATGATCAGCACGCAAAATTAAGCGATCTGTAGCAGTGAAGGTTTTCGCACTTTGCAATATTTTGTACATGATGTTCCACACCATATCACTTTGTAACTGGTCACACCTATGCCACCCGATGTAAATATCTTTCACGGTGGGGTCAGATATGTTAGATAGAGTTAAACCTATCTTGTCTTCATCCTTGGTGTCTTTCTTAACGGAGGTGAGAAGATTTTCGACACCTTCACGGATCCATGTGTGAGGATCGACATTTTCTGGAGAGTGCGAGAAACTGAATTCCACACGACGTCCTTTGGAACGGAATTTGGGATATTTGCGTTCTTGAATGTTATGTAATATTATGTTCCCTATTTGTTCACGAGGCACTGTATCACGTTTTCTTTTCTTACCTCTTCTATCTGATACAGAAGCACTTTGGGATGACAGTTCTGCTGAGGGTAAGGGATCCGGTCTCCATGACGGTCCTGGTAAAGGTTCCGGGTTTGATCCGGATGCGGTGTTTCTGGAAGTTCCTGGTGATGTGACGGCTATCTGCTTCTCCTCGGTAACTCTGGATACAGGATCGGGTGTCGGTGACGGGCCTGGCGACTCTTCGGAAATATCTCTCCATCCTTCTCCGGTAAGGTTGGGTACGAATGATGTCACGGTCTGTAGTAGATGGTCATACTCCTCTACTAGGGAGATACTTTCTCCCGCGATGATTTTTTGCGCGATGATAGTCAACACTTCCCGCAACTGTCTATGTGTTGTGAAATATCCATCACGATAACGTGCTAACAGATCGTCAGCGGATAACTGTACATCCATGATCGTACAATGACTGTTTCACGAACACTGTGTTGTGGAGAGAACTCTTTTCTTTATATACGCAAGCATGTCAAAGCAGTTATTACCGTTCCTAACGGTTCAGCTGTCTGATCTGTAAACTCTCCGGAAATCTGTAACAGTCCTCTGGTAACCGTCTACGCCTTTTCCGGCTGATATGAATGCTCATGTTAAATTCTCGGAAAAAGCTAACTGTCTTCACCTGATGTTTTCATGGCTGATATCAACCTCATGTAAAATTCTCGGAAATAGCTAACTGTCCTCACCAGATATTTTCCTGACTGCTATGAAACCATCTAAAATTCTCGGAACTACTTAACACTCCTTTTCTGGCTGATATGAATGCTCATGTTAAATTCTCGGAAAAAGCTAACTGTCTTCACCTGATGTTTTCCTGGCTGATATCAAACTCATGTAAAATTCTCGGAAATAGCTAACTGTCCTCACCAGATGTTTTCCTGACTGCTATGAAACCATCTAAAATTCTCGGAACTACTTAACACTCTTTTCCAACCGAGGCTAATTGGACTAGAGTGAAGGCAATTGTAGATTCGGAATCTGTACGTCAACACCTTTAAATAGAGTATATGGACGGAGGTCTACGGTCAAAATAACAAAAACCAAGATGGCGGCCCCCATTGTCATGACGAGCTGAGATGACAATTAATTGTATAATATTACGTAGTAACCGTCGGCGATGTTTACCGGCACCTATCTGTTGTAGGTAAATTGAAAAACTCGAAAAACATGTCCGGAAAGTTTCGAAGGGGCGTCCAGCCGTCCCTAATTGGACTAGAGTGAAAGCAATTGTAGATTCGGAATCTGTACGTCAACACCTTTAAATAGAGTATATGGACGGAGGTCTACGGTCAAAATAACAAAAACCAAGATGGCGGCCCCCATAGCCATAACAAGCTGAGATGACAATTAATTGTATAATATTACGTAGTAACCGTCGGCGATGTTTACTGGCACCTATCTGTTGTAGGTAAATTGAAAAACTCGAAAAACATATCCGGAAAATTTCGAAGGGTCGTCCAGCCGACCCTAATTGGACTAGAGTGAAGGCATTTGTAGATTCGGAATCTGTACGTCTACAACTTTAAATAGAGTATATGGACGGAGGTCTACGATCAAAATAACAAAAACCAAGATGGCGGTCAAGATGGCGGCCCCCATTGTCATGACGAGGTGAGATGACAATTAATTGTATAATATTACGTAGTAACCGTCGGTGATGTTTACTGACACCTACCTGTTGTAGGTAAATTGAAAAACTCGAAAAACATGTCCGGAAAATTTCGAGGGGCCGTCCAGCCGACCCTAATTGGACTAGAGTGAAGGCATTTGTAGATTCGGAATCTGTACGTCTACACCTTTAAATAGAGTATATGGACGGAGGTCTACGGTCAAAATAACAAAAACCAAGATGGCGGCCCTATTGTCCGGCCCTGTGTGATCTAACATAAAATTGATTTGCCATATCTGTGCATTTTCAAGGGGCGACTCCGACTTTGTTTGGCGCCGGGAAGAAATAATAGAAGTAACTTTGCATTTTCAAAGGGGTTCGACTCCCCCCTGTGTGTCCTAAAAACAGAAAAAACAAAAAAAACTGATTGCTTAAATTTTGTATTTTGCAACGAGTCCACTCAAACCCTGTAAAAACGGATTTGCCATATGTGTAGGTCGACTCTGATTCTGTTTATTTAAAAAACAGACGCAATTACAATAACGCTACATTTTCAACATCATCTATTTCACAATGTTCTTTCTCAGACGTTCTGTGAGGACTTAACAAGGAAGTTGGTTTTGCAATTATATCTCCATACGTTTATTATCTATCTGGATGGAACAAGGAAGTACTATGTACATAACGTTATCAGAGTCGACCAGATGCAACAAGGAAGTACTGTGAAACTCATCTCAGAACTGCAGGCCTCAGTCCCGCAATTTCCTCCTTGTAAATCTGTCATGATGTAATAAAGAACTCCAGCCACCGCAGTTTAATCTCTTCTACAGATTTCCGCGTAACACGCTTGCTAATGACTTAAGCATGTAAGGAAGTCTGCAGAACTTCTGAAACAGATTTTCCTCCACTCATTCTGTTACTTCGTGTTGGATCAAGAGGAACGTGCGATGGCTGATGGAAATTTGGTACGTACCTATTTCATATTCGTATTAAATAACATATTTTCTGTATACACCATATATTTTTATTACAAAAAACTATTATACATATTTCATTATACCCATTAAATGCAACAAATGTAGACGTTATATGTACAATCTCGGGTTCGATTCCCGATGGAAACCTATGGTTCTGTGCATAAATTTAAAATCAGATAAATTGTTTAATTATCCCACAACTGAACGAAACGTGTTAGTGTATTAGTAAGATTAGTAATGTTTATTCGTTCAGTTTTCTCTTTTTTAACATCTCCACCATCCGTTCCTCTAGCTCTTTCCCCGTTCCCCCTGTTTTCTTATTTTCTGCTCTTTCATTCCTTACACTTTTAAATAGTTCCATTAACTCGAAACAGATTCTTAACGATAAATGCGAGGGTACATATTGGACTCTCTGTATGTTTTCTACAAAATCACCAAACACTGCCGCGTTTCTTTTTTTTCAATAATGAAGCTGAATATTTTCACCAATGTGTCCACCTTCACTTCAAAATCTTTACACGTTTCTTCTAGTCGGTGCAATAAATCTTCGGACAACCCGTTTTCTTCGCAGAAATTGACGTAGCTGGCTACATGCTTTTCTACTTGTCGTGCGTGAACTTTGCTCCACAAATTTCTTCTCTCGTCTGTTGTAGTCCCCGTCTCCTCTTTTACGTCACCATACAGTAGACTGAACCCTAGTGGCAGCGTAGTCATCTGAAAATAGACAGAAAATATATTAGTTATATATATATTTTACACAAACTGTAATCACTGTTATATATTAATTCACACATATTTTCAGGAACGTAACATGCAGCAGGGGGAGGCTCTGCGGAATGCTTTTGATCAATATCAAATAGGAATAGAAGAACAAGAGCACTTCGCAGAGCTCACCAGGGATGTTAGGAGGTGCCTGGAGGAGCAGGCGGACATCCATCGGCAATACGAGCAGACGTTGGCCGTATTCGCACTTCGGCGTCGACTCAATCGGGAAAGAATGGACGACACTTTCCGTTATTATCGCCAAAGGTAATTATTTTAATTTATTTCTTATAACATTGTATATTTTGACATGATCCGACAACCTATCGACTATCCTTGTAGCTCAATTATGGACAGATGGAAATTTAAATCTGAAATATAAAATCGAAAAAATAAAATCGAAAAATAAAATCGAAAATATAAAATCGAAAAATTAAAATCGAAAATATAAAATCGAAAAATAAAATCGAAAAAATCGAAAAAGTTTAAAATGTTTTAAACAAGTTTAAAACGTTTTTGAACAAAATTGAAATAAAAGACCCTCAGTCACAATCCTGTTTCTCCCAGACCTCACGTTTCAAAATGCCCTCAGTTGCGGCCTGGTTTCACATGCATGTTCACCATTTTCCGATTATATATGTCACATACCACTTTTTCTTTTATAGCCAATATCTACATGGAACCGAATATATTTCTTTAATTATTATATATTGTTTTTCAGAATGGATCGACGCAATGCTCGTAGGGCCGACAACCTGCTTCAGCTGATACCTCCTGCGGTCCTCAGAGGCTATGTTCGTCCTCCTTCTCCTGCTCCGGAAGAGGAGGAAGATCCACCCCTCATTAATTTGGTGCAGCGGGAGGAGGAGGAGGAGGACGGACATCGTACACCTCCATTACCTCCACCAGAGGACCGGGAACAGCCAACCCCCCCACCATAGGCTGTACATCTCCAAAATAAACCTCTGCTGCCACAGGTAATGATTTTTATTTTCTCACCTTTCAAGCTGTATCGTTTTCTGCTTCCGACGTGTCAGTCTCCTCTATTATTTCGGGGAACTCACGATGTGGGCCTGTACCTCTCGAAAACTGCTCTTCAACTTTATGGACACTGGAAATAAAAGCATATTTTGATCTTAGATCGTTACGCCGTAACGGGTTGTAACAATAGTCGGCTAACTCTTCTAAATCTAATGCAGTACCTTTTACTCCTAATGTATCGCTTACCGACTCCTGTAGGGGTACACTACTGTTAAACCACTGAAATATTTCACCCAGTGATAACATAGACTCCCGATATTGTTTTCTAAATATCTGCATCAGAGTTGCAACATCACTATAATCCACTATCATGTATTTTTTGTGACACCCCACTCGGTACAGCAGGGGAATCTCCTCATTCAGTAAATGTTCCAAATTTTCGTACCGTGTCAATTCGACAGCGGCACACCCACAATTTAAACTCTTATCCGTCATCATGATATATTTTGTAACCAGACAACGTGGAGGAACATGCAGATCGGATATATCTACATGTTCCGAATTTAGCTCCGATTCTGTCTCCATACAGATGCAATCTTTTGAGGAAATTCCCGATACTACAGTAAAAGGTCCTGCATTATATCCGTGAGATGCTATCTCACCGGCTACACGATTGCTCCACACATGGTACGGCAAATGACCGTATACAGGTGCTCTCTCGAAAAGGTAATGTGTCTCACATAATCCTGTTCTACGACTCTTGATGTACTGCATGCTGATCGGAAAACCATTACTTTCAAGTTCCATAAAATTCTCATTCACTAGATCTCTATTGTAAAATGTTATTAAAAGAGATTCCCTGTACCTTACCGGACTATCAAAAACCAACACTTTGGGACTATTACTCTCAAATATTTTCGATTTAACACCATGCAGTCTTTTCGAATCGGAGACTGTTACAGGGTATTCAAAACACATTGCCTTCCTCGGAGAACGCTCTATGTAACCGTACAAAGGATTATACTGCATATTTTTATCAGCATCATGTTTTCTTTTCCTCAACGTTTCACCCCTACCACCACTACTTTTCTTTCCACAGCGTCTCAACTTCTCATATTTGTGTTGTGCAGCATTCTTTGCTTCCCAAGCAAAGAAATTGCTGTTCCGTAAAATACTTAGGAACGCTCACGTACGGGCTGTCATCCTTAAACATTTCAGGCTGTACCGACGACCGTGGTGTCCGTGGAGGAGACGGCAGTAGACGACTACTTCGTGATGTCGTCGTCGCTGGCAACAAATCTGGAGCAGCAGGTTTCATCCCCATTACACTGCCGACAAATTGCAATATCCAGCCCCCTATACCCATTTTACACTTCTACTCACCTCAAGATAACCCACTATATATATATATATATATATATATATATATATATATATATATATATATATATATATATATATATATATATATATATATATATATTAGGGTGTTTCATTTTGTAAGGCAAAAAATAAAATGTAAAATCTTTGCAGACTTTGCTTACGCCCCGAGTCTCAGTGATGTAAAAGATATATATGCCAAATTTCAAGAAGATTGGATAATATTTAGAGGTTGCACACTTTGATCAGTTTTGTAAAAGTAGGCAAAAAATACGATTCTTCAATGTTAATTACTTTTATTTGGAAAACTAGAAATCACAAACTTAAAATAATATTAAAACTAGACACTAAGATTAATAGGTAGTATGATAGGCAAAACATGTGTTATATTAATCAACTTTGAACGATGCAATCCCTTCTTTTGTTCGCTTGGTGACTACTTTTCTGTGATGCTCGTCTACCCTCAACAAGAATTGTTTTTCTTGTTCGTCCCTGACCGATTCGTTAAACTTTTTTATCAGAGCAATTCCTCTTTCTGCGGTATCATTGACTACCTTAAGAGCGTTCACATGGCTTCTTAGAGAATCACTGCAGTATTCTGTCACGTCGTGGATCCCAAACTATTCAAAGAACGTCTTTGTTTTATTAGTAACGAAATGGCTCAGGTCTTTTCCTTCAAAAACTAGGTTTTTACCCTCTAATCGTTTTATTTCCTTTTTCTTTCAGGTTTGGTTTCTAAATTTTAATCATATTTTCCTTATCAGCCCGAGTAATACGTTCGTCCAAAAAAGCCAATCCTACGTTTGTTTCTGACAGATACCAAAGGTGTCTCTTAGCAACTGTGAGAGCCCATCGACTTACAATTGCCTCGTGCCAAAAGCGAACATATATGAGGCTGACAAAATGTGCAACCCGTTTCATTCCTTTCAATTCTCATTGAGGAATATTCAACTGTTTAGTGAAGAGGATAATTTTAAGTGCATATATTGCCTTTGCCATCCACCTTGCTTGATGCAGAGCCCCTGGGATCCTGAAACTGAAGTCGTTTTGAGACCAACCTCCTAAGTACAGGAGTGAGAGTTGTAATTACTCTTTGTAGTCTTTTCTTGGATGACTTCCGTCTTTTAGGACATTTTGGATGTAGTTAACCATTTTCACTCATTGTCGTATATGACTTCTTATCAAGTGAAGCCCACAGACTTTGGAACTTCCGAAAAATCTGGATGTCAGGACCACTTGATGGTACGCCACAATACTCCTCAAACACTCCTTACAACATTGGTTCATGGGTGTGATGACGGCAAGCCAACCACAACAATGTTCGTCCGAATTCCCTTTCAATTCTGGTACATGCCCCTTGGATCACTCCTGTATTAGATGCTGTAGTATGAAAACACATACCGATGATATTGTCACGTAGTCCAAATCGGTCCACTTCCCGAATAACTACTTCAGACATCTGCTCACCAGTGCTTTTCAGGGCAACAGGTACGCCAAGAAAATGCTCAAAATCTTTGCCAGTCACTAGAACTGCAACTCTATCTTCCAAAGTTTTGACACTCCCGTGGGCAACTGAGGGCAACAGTTTACTATCCCAATGCAAGACCAAATGAGGAGGATTTTCAAAGAGTGACTCTTCGATTTTCTTTGCCATTTTACTTCTATTGATCGCCCGAGCTCGGTAAACGGTAGCTGGAGATACGGAAATGTTTCAAACATCGTGGCCAAGGCTCTTTGCAGTTGCTATAAATGAAGTAATTGCTTGTCGAATAGAGAGCTGTTCTCGATCCCAAGTAGACGTGTCTGATCAAGAGATTTTTTCGTTGCTGGAGGCGAAAACTCGGCCTCTTCGTCACTAGGTGCTGATGATGAAGGAGACGAGTCTTCCAGTATAACTGTCTTATTGATTTCAGCTATAGCTTTGTAATGTTTATTCTTATATGAATCATTTTTGTCTTCTTTTGTACACTTAGTTCTTATTTTCGAGGCGAAAACCTTGTGTACTCCACTCATTGACGAACTCATACGATCTTCTCTTTGTGACCTAAGAAATTCTTTATCTTCTTGTGATACGCTAGTCATGTCCATCACATTTTGCCGGGAAATGTCAAATAACTCGCCGAGATCACCTTTCCAAATCTCCCGTTTCACATTTGCTTTATCCATGTTTCTCGATTTCTCTTTGCCCAGATTGGTATTCTTTGTACAGCTTCTGTATACCAGCATGGGTATTCTCCTCCGTCTTAACAGGGATATTTGCTTTCCTCCACACTTCCTATAGTTTAGTACTGGTAGATTTAGCAGCATCCGAAAGCGTTTCTTTCATTTCCTTGTGATGGTAAATAAAAACTAAAAGTACTTGTTCCTTTGAAGGAAGCCGAGCTCCTAAAAACTCACCACTAGGCACCTTTTCTAGCAGCCAATTTCCTCTTTTGGTTCCCATTTTAAAGTTCAATTACTTGCAAAAGATGAAAGAAATACATGAGAAGCCCATTAGTACGAAGCACTTCAATATTAGAAATTTCACTAGTTTGAGATAAAAGTGATCAATGTGTGCAACCCCTAAATATTATCCAATCTTCTTGAAATTTGGCATATATATCTTTTACATCACTGAGACTCGGGGCGTAAGCAAAGTCATATGAAAATCACATCTTTGGAAAAATGAAACACCCTAATATATATATACCAGGTAGGATTGATCCGTTGAAACTGATCACTTTTCTCACTATAGTATCTGCAACCTGACAGGCGATTGTGCTGGCTGAGCTGTGGACAGTTATCCGGCGGACGGTTGTACCTCTTATGATGCATATCTGGTTCGTTCCATTTTATATACCTTCCTCCCGACGATCAACACAGTCATATTCGATACGTAATGTCTCGCGCAGAGCATCCAACGCCCACGTGCCTCTCCTATCTTCTTCCTGTCCTGGTACACTGTACACACTCAACTCTTCCGAGAATCGTACTTTTTTTACTCTGTAAAATTTATCTACATCCGTCTTCTCCGGCACTTTTTTCTCCTTATGCTCTTTCTCCATCACGTGCTATCCCACATGCTTTGCAGAGAACCCTCCTTCCAGCACAGCATTCAACCATTTCGCACATCATTCATCCGGTCCACGCATATCACTCTCAACCCCACACACACACATATCGCTCACCAATTCCTGGAACCACTTAACGATAATCTTTCTCGCAACACCAAACCAATTAACACCAGACATCAAACATTACTCATTCCCCGAAACCCTACTCTCATCCCACACAATTCCTAGAACTCGAACACTCAACACTTCAACGTCATCTGCTCGAACATTCACCAGACCCTGAAATAATCTCCCGACAAAATTCCTTGTAAAACAGACCTTAAAACACTTGACTCAAACACGCAAAAGCAATTACCATTCCAGACCCATTACCCAAACCACATCCATTAATTCTCACAACATTTCCTCGAAACAACACTCGACAAACCCCATTTTCCAAGGAAAGGCACTTAACATTCACCGCACGCCTTAAAAGCCTCATCAACGCCATCTGTTTTCAGACGCCGGAAATTCCGAGAAAACCAACCGTCACCGGAAAATCGTCGATACTTTTCCTCCTCCCCAACCCACATTCCCAGAATTTCAGAATCATCAACGCCATCTGTTTTCAGACGTAGGCAAAACGGGAAAAACCCGAATACTTTTCCTCCTCCCCAACAACCAATCAAAACGCTCCTCACAAAATTAAGCCCCACCCATTTTAAAACAGCCCACCAATCAGAATCATCCTCACAATTAAGCCACGCCCATTTTATGACGTCATCGCGAACAACAATAACCCTTGCTTGCCCACACAACTACATCATCAATTGATCTTTGATCGATCTTTTCCAATCAATTGATTTATCGACTTCAAAAGGGGTGCATTACTACTATGATCAAATGCATTATTGCCTAAGCGCGGCGTGCTACGTGTTTTTTAATTATTGCAAAATTAAATTTAGCAAGAACAAAAAAGTAAAACTATTTTCCTGCGATTTGTGTTAGCATTTATGTAAATAATTAAATAAAACTGTTAAATATTGTAAATATTCGTTATTTTTATTGGTACGTCAACACTAAGGTTATTTGAGCTGTCATATGTCCGTTCTTTTCAAGTCTGTTGCGGACATTAACCCCCCGCAACCCGCGGGGCGGCACTCTGTCGCCGTTTCTAAAATTTTGAATTATTCTCCTTATCAGTGCAAGAATGGTCTGGAAAGCACTAGGAAACTTATCTACACTATTCCCACGAAAACATAGAGGCGTTCCAACCTTTTTTCTGGCTTTTTTCAGTTGTTTACATGCCTCAAAAGTGACCGGTTACCCTTAGGCGCTGGAACATTTCTTATCTTACATCATAGCAGTCCAGCCATGAATTTGGCGGATATAAGAAAAATAAAACGACGGTACCTTGTTCCGAATACTAATTAATTGTATGCAGAAACCATTGCAGTACCCATACGAAATGTCGGAGTTGTCAAAATGTATTGAAAAGTGACAATATTGGGCCCGTTTTATTTGAGTTTGTACATCTCTTTTCACGTATATCTTGTAAAACAAGAAGAAACATATTGAGATTTGAAAATTTTAATATCTTGTATCTTCGAGTTGTATTTAAAGCCCCTTTCACACGGAATTGGATTTCTAGTAGGAATGCCCTAGTTGGTGCTGGACTGGCTACCAATTTGCTAGTTTTCGCCTCACACGATACTTATCAGCGTACTTGTCCATAGACTTTTGTTCCCAAACGAGGGAAGTTGTAACGGCGGCAGCGTGAGATGTAAACAATGTATCACTTCACATTTATAAAAGCCGATAACTATTCAACCGAGAGGAATAACGTTTCGTATAAAACGTTATTAGGTACTAAACAATGGCGCTGCTTAAATACTTTACAACGTTTACTGTACACGTATGGAAGAATGTTTTAGTTGCTTCAAATGTAAACACCGTGCACACTCACCATAGTTGGTGTAACTCAACACGCCTTTCATGCTGTATACGTTATACATTGCTGTAGTAACACTCGGAAACCACAGACAAAAGCGCTCCTTTGCTTACTCACAGATTATCTTTACATGGCGAAACTTTGCTCTGATTGGCTGTTCCACAGAATCCAGTCGAGGACAGCAAGTAGCAATTAGAACATGCCAGTGGCGGAGCGTGACCTTTCCAACAGTGTAAGCCTATCATGATGATGGTTATTTCCCGTTGTGTTTATTCTTTGGCTGACATGGTTAGTGACACACATCGACCCACACATATACTACTATACTACACATATACTACATACTACACATATACTACTTCAAAGGTATACTACTATAGTGTTGTAATCCCATTTTACCTGGGATCTGAGGTCACAGGGAAGTTTCATTTAAACATTTAGGTAGAGCTTAACAATATCTGATGGCTGAACCTGCTCAGTTAGGAGGGTAGAGATATGGAAAGTTGGTGTAAAGGTTATTCACGCTTGTTCATACCTGGTAGGTGTGTGTGATGTCTTGTCCTGATGCTTCTCGCAGACCGAATCGTGAAAGTTGCCAAGGTTCTATCCAGCGACCCTCAGCTCACCAAACCGAGCGATCCCTCGTGACTTGTAGCATGCTAGGCAGCGGTAACTCCGTGTTCCATCGTCGTAGTTCAGCAGTGTAATGTGTTGTAAAGTAATTAGACTAATTATCCATGTAGCGTCGATGAGTGTCAAGTTCTAATAGAGAGCGAGCTCCGGGTAGGAGCTTGCTTTTATAATCTCAGGCGTCGAAAGGTTGTTAAACCTTTCCAACACGATGGATCTTGTTTAGATCCACGCGTTTGCCTTTCAGTTCCTTGTTTAACGGAAGTTACAAGTTAGCGCATTCTTGGGATCACTCGCTGGTCGGACAAGTTCAGGAAATAAACAAGTGTGAATATTAACATGACGATGTTTTCTCGGTTTAATAATCTCCATATCTCTACATTCCCCTTGTTGAGATAATCGAATCACTCTGTGATGGTCGACTACCTTCCTCCGGAGTAGGTTATATTTAAAAATTATTATTTATTAACATATCAAACTCGTAAAAAAAACCAATACAGCAAGTCAATCACCAGAAGATTCACACCACCATAAAAAAAATTGAAATCATCAGAAGAGTCATATCATCATAAATATCGTAGCACCAATCACCGTTGAGAAAAAAAATATAAAAACACGTAGAGAAAAAAAAAATAAGTTGTAGGTCATAGCCTCTTATAAACTCAAAAAGTACCAGCACAATAACTAAGTCTTGAGGCATGGATAAAAATAATTACATAAGTGTGACACTGAACTAGTTTTGATTGAATGATGACAGCACGATAATAAAAAAAAAACACATGTCAGCACAGCGTGAAGAAATGCCGTAAAACGCACGTGGTTGTATTTACTGTTTGCTGAGTTCAAAGTACACTCGGCATAACACACGATGCTGGGCGGAGCCTTGAGGTAAGTTACCACGGCAACGCTGTAGACTTCATGTCGCCATAGGCTGGACGTTCTTTGCAGCGGACGATAATAAAAAAAACACAAAAGAAAGAGACGTATCTCTAATCCAGTATGGGTAGCACACATGGGCACAAACTTTGGCACTGTAAAGGACATACGTGTGCACTAATTGCGTGTGCCTGACGGTAGTTGAAGTAGCTGAGCACCGGAACACTTTGAGCCGATGAAAAATAACATATGCATCATATGACGTCAGGAAACAAGAGCAGGATGCACTCAGTGGGAGGGGCCTTGGCGATGTAGGTCGCCGTGACGTCAGGGAAGTTGAGTCTGGAAGTCAAGTTTGCGATGGCGCTTCGGGGCAAGAAACGTCCTGAGTAAGGCGTTCCAGTTCCGGGTCGCGGCCTGGGAGATGGAAAAATCAGCCATGCGGTCCAGACGGGAACGGGTCCTTTGGTGCTGGAATTCCACAAGATCGTCGTCGGTCTCTGCGATGAGCCTAGGTCTCTCGCTCAATGGTACAAGCCGGTGGTCGTCATGAGTCCGGCAGCATCCGTGGCGATGAGAATGAAACAAGCGCAAAAAGGGAAAAATTAGGAAAAAGCAAAAGGTAGTGGAGCAGAGTTACAATAAATGATGACGGGTTATAAAATCGATTGAAAAAGGACTTTTAGATAAAACTGGTGAATTATTTTGGGGGAGGGGAGGTAATATCTAATCGTAGGGACGGCGAAGGGGCGTTATTACTGATATGTCGTAGAGTTTTTAAGGGGACCTGTTTATGATTAACAGGTTTACCTGAAAAAAAGTTCGCCGGGGCAACGGGGGGGGGAGTAGGTGGAATAATTCCATGTTGTAAGGAAAGTTCGCCGGGGGGAATGGGGGGGGGGAAGTTAGAATAGTCGGCTTAGCCGGGAATGAAATGAGAAAAGAAAGGAGAATTCAGCGATAATAGAACGAACTAAGTGATTACGAGACATTTCCTTCTGTAATATGTGTAAATGTCGTTTATATAAGCAATTGCAAGAATTTTACGTGTCTTGTGGACAAAGGTTTAAGCGCCTTCGATTCGCTGCTAATAAAAAAATTGAAGAAGAAGTGGAAAAGAGTAAGTAATAGATTTGTGTAAAAGTTAATTGAAAAATAGAGTAGGTTTTAATTTCATGGGATATGAGCTATACCATGTTGTATGCTATCAATATTTGAACAATAAAATTAAAGGAGAGAGTGGGAACATTTGCCTATATTTATTATATGCTTTATTAACATATTTAGTGCATTGCAGCTTTCAAAGAAACAGTTCGCGTTACACCTAAGCGTAAATAAAAAAAATTGCTATGGCCAAAAAGCCAAAAGTTCAAGCAAGTTCTACGCAGTTCATTTGTTCTTTAAATCGTTGATCTTGTTCTATCTTAGATCTTTCTTTCTTTCTTTCTTTGTACTTTTTTCTTCATTTGAGCGTATATGTACCAGCAAATGGGGAAAAAAAATATTTGCTAGTTAGAATCATAAACACACTAAGTACTTATTAGTCAAATCAGCTAAGTGATATGTTCTGACTATTACTATGCGTTTAATCGCAAATTATAAAATAACATTAAAATATCAGTAAAATTAATTATTAGGCAAGAGATTTATTATAAATGTTCCGATGATTGAGATAGCATTCCATAATCCTGATCTTGTTAAAAATAAAAATGAGTTCGTTCTAACGAAGAAGTGCAGTGCGAGCACGGGAAGTGAAGAAAAAAAAGGGGGGAGTGAGTCGATGAGCGTGAGAAAATGCTGGATCATGGGATGTTAGCATGTGCAATGTACGCAACGAGAAGGCTAAAGAGAGTGATAACGGAGTGGAGTGTTAATGAATGTTAACGTATATGTTAGTGGGGTTTTTATGGCACTAATCGTAGCGGGCTTTAAGTCTAGAAATAGTAATAGTGTCAGTCTCTTGTTTATTCCTGCCGTCGATGAAAGTTACTTCGTAGGAATTCTCGTTAACTTTGCGAAGAATAGTTCCTTTATACTTATAAGAGGACGCAAAGGCTTTTGACACGCCTGGAGTTGGAGTGGCATCTAGAATCCATACATGTTGTCCTGGTGAGTACTGTATTTATCTAGAAGTGCGCTCTGTGTACTTTTTCTGCTGTTCGTAACGCTTGTGTAAGTTGTCGTGAGCGGTCTTTCGTATGGATGTCAGTAGTTCAAGTCTCTGTGCGTTCGTCTGGGAAACATTGTCGGGGTTCGAAGGAAGGACTGCGTCAGCTAAGATCCTTGGGTTGTAGCCAAATAAAGTAAAATACGGGCTCTGGAGGGATCCAGAATGGATTGTAACGTTGTGGCTGAACGCTGCGCGAGCTAAATAGTCACACCATGAAGCCTTCTTTTCTAACACAAAGACTCTCATAACTTTCTTTAAGTAACTAAATGAACTTTCAACTAATCCATTCGTGAAATGGGCACAAGTATCTACATATTTTAGTTGTACGCCTGTAATATTAGCTAACTCTCGTAAGATTAAACTTGAATTGGGTGTTGAACGATCTAAATAGATCGTCTCTGGGATGCCATGGACTAAAAAGACTTTCTCAACTAAAGCTGTTGCTATGTTTTGTGCATCATGATTAGCCAAAGGAGCTGTAATTACATATCCTGTACAACTATCGACTACTGATAGGAAATATTTGTATTTGTGCGTTTTTGAAGAGACTAAAGGACCACATACGTCAATATGAATTAGTTGGAAAGGAATTTGGGCTGGTTGAAATGTTTGCAGCGTATGCGGTTTAGAACCTTGTGGTTTCTTTGAAATCTGACAAGGGATGCAATGTCGAACCTTATCGTACACAAATTTCTTCATATTAGGGAAAAAGTAACGCATAAGCATTAAATTATATGTCTTTTGAGCACCTTGGTGACTTCCGTTCATTTTGTGTGCATGAATAAGATCGAAAACTTGATTTCTTAATGCATGGGGAATACAAAGTCTATCCCTATTACCAGTTTTGATTTTATTAGTCCTGTATAAGACTCCATTTTTGAGTACATAAGAATACGAAAGCTTTTCTAGTTTAGGGTTACTAGCTTTGTCTTTGTTTTCTAAAACGTCAATAATATCTCTTAAATAGGGGTCTTTACGTTGTTCTGAACTAATATCAAAATCTGCTGCTTGTGCATGAAATACTTGATGAAAGAATAAGTCATCATCATCATCATCATCTTTCTTGTCATGATTAGTCTTGTCAAGCGGTAAACTTGCACGGGAGAGTGCATCCGCAAGTTCATTTTTACTAGCGCTGACATGCCTTATTTCGAAATCAAAATTCTGAAAATAAAGGGCTCTTCTTCCTAAAATAGAACTATGGTGTTTAGTTGAACGAAGATAGGATAAGGCTTTGTTGTCTGTGAGAACCACAAAATGTTGATTCATAAGAAAAAATTTGAAAGTTTTCAGTACATAATATGCACCTGCAATTTCGAGTGAAAATGTGTCAGCTCTTTTCTCTGTGTCTGTTAAGGCTCGTGAACAATAGGCACATGGATGTAAATTTCCTTCTTCATCAGGCTGTAACAAGGCTCCTCCAATGCCAATTCCGCTCGCATCAATGTATACATATGAGGGGCGTTTAGGGTCATAAGGGCGGAGGATAGGGGCGGACGTGATCATTTCTTTCAGTGTTTCGAAGTTCATCAGTCCATTGAAACTTAACATTCTTTTTAAGAAGCTTGAATAAACATTCTGTTGGTCCTGCAAAACCTTGCACAAATCGTCGAATGAAATTTCCAAGTCCTAGAAAACTACGAAGCTTGCGTTTGGTGGTAGGGGTGGGATATTCCAAAATAGCTTTAAGAATGTGTTCTGAAATCTTAACTCCCTTTTGAGATACCAAATTACCAAGGACTTACTTCGGTAAAAGCTAGCCTACACTTAGAGGGTGATAATTTAAGGGATGCTTGTCTTAACTTTTGAAACACTCTGTCCAGAATGTTGATCATGTGTGGGAGATTTGAACTGTAAATAATAATGTCATCAGTGTAAACAGAAAGTTCTGAACTGTCTATTCCGCTAAGGGCAAGTTCGCTTACGCGGTTCATTACACCGGGGGATGTTTTCAATCCCTGGCATAACCTAGCATATCTAAAACTACCAAGATTGTTAATAGAAAAGGCGGTAATGTCCTTAGAACGCTCTGTTAATGCAACCTGAAAAAAATGCACTGGACATGTCTAAAATTGAGTAATATTTCTTTCCAGCCATCTCTGTCATGATGGTTTTTATGTCTGGGGATTGTAAGGAAATAGGAGCTATTATCCTGTTTAGGTCGCGGAGGTCAGAGATAAAACGGTAAGTCCCATTGGGTTTCTTAACTAATAGGACTGGGTGTCGATAGGGACTCCCTTCACAGCGTTCTATAACACCTTGGTCTAGTAATTTCTGAACTTCCTGTTTCATGGGTTCTCGGTAATGAAAAGGAATAGGGTAGGTCTTGGCATACACTGGGGTGTCATCTGTCAGTTTGATATCATATTCCAAAACATTGGTTTTAGTTAATTTATCCCCTGACCAGAGAAAAATATCTGCATACGTGTATGCGAGCTTTAGGATTTTTTCTCTTTCTTCTCGGGGAATATCAGGGTTAACTGTGAGGAGGGAGGGGTCAAATATCTTTTCACTTTCACTGATTTGTTGCTTTACTGTACTATTTTCATTACAAGAGTATGAAAATACGACATCTTCGCTTTTATGTTCCCAAACGGAAGTAACGTCAGTTAAAATTTCACAGGTCGATATTTCACCTAATATTGTGTCACTTTCCAAAGTGATTGTGGTTTCCGTAGGGTTGTGTATGTGAATGACAGGTGACTGCGGGTTTACTGCAGCATTAGGAAGTACTACTGGATGCTGGCTCATAAGGGAAGCAGATGGTGTAAAAAGTACAGGCTTAGGGGTATTAGGTGTCGTAGTGGTAATGTTCAAATTGATATAAGTCTTGGATCGTGGACTTAACTGAACTGTGTTTGAAAGGGTAGCTTTTCCCTCATACACATTTACATTTTCAATTTGGGTGAATATGTCATGGGACAGCTGGTGAGTCTTGTACTTTGATCTTAAAATACTATAATTTGGAGTACGTCCTAAATGATAAAGAGTTATTGTGTTGTCTTTTAATGACATTTCGCACCTCTGCGTTCGTAAAAAGTCATTTCCTAAAAGGGGAGGGACATTAGTTGAATCTACTATTCTAAATGGGTGCGAATATTTACGCTTTCCAATTATGATAGGAAGAACTACAATTTCAGACACACTCAGTTTCGATCCGGACACACCTTGGATTGTGGATTGTACCTTGTATGTTTTTCTTTCAGTAGGAAGAAGGTGGGAAGGATAAATTGATATTTGGGAACCCACGTCAATAAGTAAATCTACTTGTTTCCCTTGTATGCTACTATTAATAAAGTATAGGCCATTTCTCTCAATGATAGGAACTTTGTCTAATCTGGTATTATCTTCGATTTCGTTCCTGCAAGTCGAAGACGATTTTAGTTTAAACCACTGTCTCGTTGTGGCTTGTAAAAGCAGTTGTCGCTCTCGTGATTATAACGACCACAGAACTTACAGGCTGATGTATTTGCTTCGTCGAGATTACCCTGATCTCGACGTTGAAACCTCTTGTTACTATTACCTCTGAATTGGCCTCGAGAGTTCGACCTATAATTACCTCTGTGATTAGCTTTATGATTATTATTATTCCTGTAGGAAGAGGAGTTATTATTCCCCTTGTTGAAACCTCTGTTATGTGCGTTTTGATTAGCCGTTTTCGCAAATTCCAGTACATTTGAGCAAAGATTAAAAAGAGAAGTTGCGTTCATCTGTTCGGTTGAATGCAAAGCTAAGTTCGACATTTGTGACGAAAGTTTATTTATTTCATCACCAGAGGCGGCATTTGGAGCGTGTTCCACTGTGGCTACGGCTGGTGGCGCCGCGCAGCGGGCACTATCAGAACTCGGTACAGCAAACATGCCAGATTGTAACGCTGAGAAACTGGGTGCTTGATAGGTCTGGGAAGGAATTACAGGAGCGGGCTGTGATTGTAGACTTTGGACTTGATGAGTCGATGGTGGGAGAAAAGGAGATGGACACTGGTTGTATGACACAAACTGCTGAGTCGGGTTCAATGGATTACTTGGGAGGGGGGAGTAGACCTGTGCATGCGAACAGCTGTGAAGTGGTGACGGGGTGAATGTCTGGGGTAAGCTTGCCTGTGCAATTGCCTGATCTATTTCCAATTTCTCCTCCAACATACGGGAATTAATCAATGACTGCTGGCGTTCGAAATTTTGTAGGTGGGCAATTAATTCTTCTGTTTTGGCGAAATGCTTGTTGGTTAAACAACCAATGTATTTGGCTCGCAGTCCCGTGATGATGTAAGAGAGAGTTTGTTCTTCAGTGGCGTTCGGGAAGTATTGCTGGACTAATGCCTTTTTAGCAATAACGTAGGTGTGAATGGGTTCGGTTATCATTTGCTTTCTTTGGAGTATTATCTGTACGGGATCTGCTGATAGGTATGATCCCTTGAATAGCGTACTTAGCTCGTCTTTGATATGGGTGTATGTCAAGTCTACAAAATTGGGTCGTTTCTGTATGTCATGAAAATAAGTTAAAGCGGTGTCAGTCAAAAATAAAGGTAACATCTCTTTACGCTTAGCTTCCGACCATCCTGAGGCGTGTGCTACATTTTGAAACTTGAGGAAAAATGAGTAAATGTATTTTGGGTCATTTCCGCTAAATGGTGCCGGGTATAATGCAGTGGGGATTGGGGTGGCCATGTTAGTGGTGGAAATTTCTACAGCTACGTTACCAGAACTATTAACAGTGTTAGAGGGAGTTGAAACGGGAGCTGGGGTACTTGCTAAGGGTTGGGGTCGGTTTCTGTCGGGTGTTGCTAGTCCAAGGACAAATTGAGGGTAATTTCTATTAGCAGACCTTAACCGTGTTAGTGGAGGGGAGGGAATTGGGGAGAAAGGACGTGAATTTATTGGATTTGCCGTGATTGCAGTAGCTAACTCTATGATTTGGTCGAGGGAGGAATCTAGGTGTTCGTGCACCGCTATCTGTGACGTATTCATAAACGAAGGTTCGTCGTGCTGACCAAAGAACAAATGAAAGTATGGGTATACAGTTATTTATGTCATTAATATATCGCTGGTCAAATAAGTATAAGCAAGTGTTCTCATTCCTGTGTGAATGATGCTTGAATACATGTTATGCAGAAGAACTAGATTTTTGTTGAAAAAGGGGGGGGGGGCTAGGCATAAAAGAAAAAGAGGGGTTGTTTTCCATAGGGTAATACACAAAATTGTCACTGGGTCTGACGCATCTTAAGCGTACTGTGGGAGTATGAATTAGAATTACTAAAAATTTACATTAAAAATGCTCCCAAAGTGGGAGGGAGGGGGGGGGAGAGAATAATTTAATGTAAAGCAATTCGTACAGGAGGGTACTTAATTGCAAAAAAGGGCCTGAAGCACCTCCACCATGTTGTAATCCCGTTTTACCTGGGATCTGAGGTCACAGGGAAGTTTCATTTAAACATTTAGGTAGAGCTTAACAATATCTGATGGCTGAACCTGCTCAGTTAGGAGGGTAGAGATATGGAAAGTTGGTGTAAAGGTTATTCACGCTTGTTCATACCTGGTAGGTGTGTGTGATGTCTTGTCCTGATGCTTCTCGCAGACCGAATCGTGAAAGTTGCCAAGGTTCTATCCAGCGACCCTCAGCTCACCAAACCGAGCGATCCCTCGTGACTTGTAGCATGCTAGGCAGCGGTAACTCCGTGTTCCATCGTCGTAGTTCAGCAGTGTAATGTGTTGTAAAGTAATTAGACTAATTATCCATGTAGCGTCGATGAGTGTCAAGTTCTAATAGAGAGCGAGCTCCGGGTAGGAGCTTGCTTTTATAATCTCAGGCGTCGAAAGGTTGTTAAACCTTTCCAACACGATGGATCTTGTTTAGATCCACGCGTTTGCCTTTCAGTTCCTTGTTTAACGGAAGTTACAAGTTAGCGCATTCTTGGGATCACTCGCTGGTCGGACAAGTTCAGGAAATAAACAAGTGTGAATATTAACATGACGATGTTTTCTCGGTTTAATAATCTCCATATCTCTACAATAGATATAATGTGAAGGCATCGGAAATATTCCATTTTAGAACAGCACACGAATTTCCTGTTTTTTAAGTAAAAATTGGCATAAATAATTTTTATTTCTTTATTTTCCTTAGGATTTATGGTCATTTTAAAAACAGATTTCAACCAGATAACAATTTCGAAAAATATAAAGCTCTAGACCTTGTTCATGGGCTCATTTTGAATTTAACGAAACTGAATATCAGGATTTCGAAATGTGGAAATTGCGACCAAAAATACATCTATTGATTTTTAATGCAGGGTGATATTAAAGGGGGTGAGGAGGATTCCCCCTCCCCTCTATCTTCAGCCATCCCAACCAGGAATAATCGTCTCTCACAACTGGATATAGAAACCATATTATTGAATATATCATACTTATAGAGTCCACAACAGTTCAGTTCATTTTAATTTTAAAGTCCCATAGCTAAGCATAAAAATATCTTTAAACAATTTATGGCAGATGTGTACCACATCCAATGCCTTTTAGAAGCCATGTATTCGGTATTTCCTCATACATCTATAGGGTGCTGTATTTTTTTTAAAAAAATATTGAGTTGAGATGGTTCCCGATCAATTCGTAAGAGGTCGAAGTTTGGAATATTTGTAAAACATTTGACAAAGCATTTATTTGTAACATAATTATTTGTACACCTAACGACGTTCTTCAAGCACTGAAAGTACTATCATTACATATACAAAACCGAAATCCTTCAGATCTCAGAGCAAGCAAGGAAAGCCAAACTCTCGACAGTTGTTTTATTTCTCTTTTCAATCTTCGGTGGATAATATGAAGAGCCGGCCAAGGTTTCTTTTCGTATTTAGTAGTATTAAATGCATATACATGCATGTTTTAAGGTGACTTGTCAATTCCTCGTTTACGTAAAAAGGTGAACTTTAATGTAAGCAAAAGCATGTGCGCATCACAGTTAAAGATTTTCGCATGTACAAAGAAAATCCAAAACACATTCCCACCTCGCCAGCCTCCGTGGCGGAGGTGTTAGCAATAGCATAGCGTTCTACGACGCCAGAGGTCCCCGGTTCGAATCCCGGCCTGGGCATGGGTGTTATTTGTGAGTGTCCCTTCATCAATTACGTCATACCATCACTCATCCTCATCTTCGCGATTAGCCAGAAGTGGCAGAAATGCGAAGTAAAATTAACCAAATCACTCAATCAAACATTCCCATCTTGCTCAAAGACCTTGTGAATTCAATCCAAAATCTACCAATATCTACGATACCAGCTGAATGTGAAATGTCATAAACCTAACCTTAACTGATTAGAAAAATAATTTAGAAGTTTTAAACATACTTTTACTTATACCCCCAGTGCATTGCTTTCATGCAGAAAAATTTGCAAGAAATTGAATGAAGTCTAGTCTAGATAACACAGTGCCCTTGACAAGTCAACTGGAAAACCATAGGACCTGCAGTGAGTCTCATTTATCCCGTGCATTCATTTGACTAATGTAATTTTCTTCCAGTTTGACTTTAGGGTTTCATTGCAAATGGCGTTGTGTTTGTGTTGCATTCGATATCAAAATTTGATTTTAAGCGATTAATGTCCAATTCTAAGTACTATTTCTAATACTTAGGTAAAATTAAGTTGTCGTCCTCTGATAAAATCACAAATTGCACCCTGTTGTAATGTTTAGGAAAAGGGAACCTTTCATTTGACCTAGGAATGACATCGAGATGAGACGAGTCGAGAATTGTCACAGCCTCATCTCGTCTCCTGTGTGGTGAGTTTGAGTTTGTTTGAGTTGGTGTTTTAAGTCCACTTTATGCACAGTAAGGCTAATCGGGACTGGACCTACGGTTTAAAGTGGAATCCGAACCACTGTGCCATATGCTTCCACCGGGTATCGAAACCGGGATCCCTTGATTACAAATCGACGACGCCACTGCGCCATCGGGGAGGCCCTCCTGTGTGGTGAGGTCCTTCTCGTTCTTGTTTGTGGTTTTCTTTTGTTTCGGTGTCCACTCAGAAGTTGTTAAAAGTTATTCTATGTGTATTCACTTCATGGGCTAATCGGGACTGAATCTGCAGTTTAAAGTGGAATCCAAAGCTCTGTGCATGTTGGACCCTTCAATTACAAGGCGAGATCTCGTCCTGACCCACGAAATGTTTAGTATAAGCAACACGTACATTGTGTCACCACTCAAAGTTTCACAACGTATATGTCATTAAAGCAAAACTTTTCTTAATAACGTTTTTCGGCTTTATGTCTTGTTTCGATGCTGTGAACCGTCGAAATACGGAATTATATTGTAAATAGATTATACCGGGCAGCACAGACTCGCAATTGTTACTAATGCATTAACTTTGCAATTACAGTAAACAAAATACACATTTTGAAAAAATGAAGTCAATACATTATACGCTTGGTATGTCGGATAAGACACACAGTAATTTAAATTTATTTTTACCAATTTCTTCAAATATGATACCAGAGTTACGAACGAGATCATCTCTGACATCAAGTATCGCCTCGCTTTGATTTTCCAGAGATTTATTTCAGTCTTGTTTCGAAATTTGAGAGGAAACACAGACTTTTCTTGTGCCATCTCTATGTTCAAAATCTCTTAATATATAGCTTTAAGTATAGTTTTCCCTCTTACAAAGTTATGAAGTATAGGAGTACATTGTACCCCCCAATGTCTCGTCTCATTTATGTAAGTATTTCGTTTCGGAAAATTCAATTTGAAATATTCAAAATAAAAGGTCAGTCATATACTCTTCTTCTGAAGGAGATATTTATATTAACTTTGAATCGACGCGACCACTTCTTTAGAAAAGTATAATCCCCCCTTACGCAAAGGAGCATTCATCTGGAGTGTGATTTTCTGAGAGTAGACTTTATCTGATTCCATCGTTTCACAGAAATATTACAAAATTTCCATCTTCTTAAAGAGGTTGCCAAGAACACAGGTCAATGAACTAACTACATAGTAGCAAGCACAATGTAGTAGAATAAGTTTACAATGGTTTGAATTTCTGTGGTAGCTAAGTAAGATAAATTAGATAATGCTTGTAAGTTATAAACAATATACCTAAACCTTTTTTATTGAGCGAATTGAAAATATGTTCCTTTAACAGTAGCACCTTGCATCTGTCAAATTATCTAAGGGGGGTACAGGGGGTAAAACGGGATTTACGGATTTAGGGGGGTACGGTATCCCCCTTCAAAAATTTGAGGGGGTACAATGTACCCCTGTACCCCCCCGTTCCTGCGCCACTCTCCACAAGTTTCTTCTTGGCAGCAAAATCCTTGCTGGATAACGGCGTCTTCAACAAGTTCTCCACCATACCGCACAATCACACTCATTTTATTGCATAATGCACTTCACTATCACACCACAGCAGTACCGAAGCGTAGTCTTACGAAGGAGGCAAGCAATGTTTCAGTACAACAAAACATGTAGTACAACGACATGCCGAGGGGAAAGATTCAAGGTTTATAGCCTCATTTACCCAGTCGCTGGATTTGTCAAAATATCGTAATAAAGTGACTGTACTAAAAATAAACCATATGATCCGCAAACGTCACATTTACTTTTTTAAAAAAATCCAGGTAACGTTATTCATATGATATTAAACGTTTTGCATATGCGAACTTTCCGCATACGACTAAAGGGAGACGGAATTTCTTACTTACTTATTAGTACCTTTATTTGTTCATTATTATATAATATGGTCAAACGGTGACCAAACCGATTTAGATAAAAAAAAAATGGGAATCATTTGTTTATTGTACGCTGCATGATGTAATTTAGTATTTTTGGGCACCCTAAAAACCGCATTGGAGTAACTTAAACACTAAATAAAAAGTTAAACACAAACTATAAAAAATTCATTTCAAAGCAAAGAAACACATGCATAGACGATGTACTCACCACAATAAATTTCAAACTCTTGGTGTTGGTCGACCCCCTTCCACGATTTTCATTTTAACACTTATCTCTCTCGAGCTAAACGAAGCAATTTTCAATTGCTCAATAATACACCCGCACTTCACATCAACCGTTCCTAAATACGCGTTCATTCCGATAAATTCACAGCACAAAACACGAAGCAACAAACACTCACACTATCCCACGCGCTTTCCACAACTGCAAATGCAAGCATCCACACAAGATCACTTTGAAAATCTCTGAAACAACAGAAAGTGATACCAACCTATTTCCTTAATTTTATCCGTCACAAAGGAAAGATATATCAGTTTGGAGATAAAAATTACGCGGAGGAATCAGAATCATTTCAGCAGAACGAGTATGTACATTAATATTTAAGTAATAAAGTGTCATTCAATGGCGTGCCCGGGGCGAAGGGGGGGGGTGGATGGTAGACATAACCCCCTTTTGGCCCAGTATATCTAAGAAAAAACGTCAAAGGAAGAAAAAGATGACAAAATGGGGACCGTAAAAAGACCCTGGGAACACCACTTGCGTCATAATAATAGAACTTAAAACATATTCGGGCCTCCCCGATGGCGCAGTGGTAGTGTCGTCGCCTTGTAATCAAGGGGTTCCGGGTTCGATACCCGGTGGAGGCACAAGTGTTTCAGATCCCATTTTAAACTGTAGGTCCAGTCCCGATTAGCCTTACTGTGCATAAAGTGGACTTAAAACAACAAATCATTAAAACATATTCTTGTGCTCATAATATGCAGAATGTATACGATTTACTTCTATGCCATGTACAAATATCAGTAGATAGTTCTTTCTCAGATAGCTTTATTTTCACCCCAAGTTTTATTCAAAAGCAGTCAATTTATTGATTGTAAAATTTGTGAAAGAGCTCACTTGAATTACTGCGTAAATAATTTGGCAGTTGCAAACACTGGTAGCGGTCAACACTTCTGGCGTAATTTGAGCTGGACCGACCAGGAAGCAGGGTGCAGGACCAAGGTCCGTCCAATCTTCCCTCCCTCCCTGAGAAAACTCTTCACGGGGGTGCAGAAATTCCACTGCGTTTTACGCGTTTTACATTTCGCGAAATCTAAAATAATTTGTAATATAATATGATATATATGGAATTTAGAACAGTGATAATAACTTCCTTTAGTTATTTTATGACTAACAATTATTATTATATTTGCGATCTTGTTTACGTGTTCATGAAGACAAATATTCGTTACTAGTTTTTGCTGGCAACGTACCCATAGATGAATCCTTCTGCTTTCGGTTGAACTCGGCTATTTTCGGGAATCACGCAAGCTCGGAAAGCACAGCTTTTTGTAGAAGCTTTGTGGACGGGTTCCACCAGAATTTCACGCTTCGCCATGTGACTCCTTCGGAGGCCTTATTTTCCCGCAGAACGGCTGCAAGCATTGAGGCTGGTGCTTGCTACAGAGCTGCTGGGGGAGTTTGCGGCCGCATTTTTTCGCGAAATCGAGTGCGATGGAAACTAAATACGGTTAGAACATTAAGTACATTAAATGATATTCGAATTATGCAAGCAGTGCTTGCATTGCTTGTACTATATCTTCGCCTCTGCACCACAGCACAGGGCCGACAGTCCGCTTTCAATAGATGGAATTCTCAAAAGCAATACCTCGACAACAAGAGCAGGGAAACAAAAAGAAACCAGATCCAAAATTGGTCACTGCTCAGAGCAGTGATCTTTAGGACTGTGAGAGGAATATCCCTTTCGGATATAAATAAATTCCCTCTCTTGCCTTAAAATGCCCTATATTTAGTAAAAAAAATACAATATTAATTATAAAAGAAATGCTCACTGATTGTAGGGACATATCTAGAAATTCCTATCAAAGGACATGTAAGTGCTTTCTTAGGATACTGTAAAAGCAAATCTAGCACCTAAAAGATCATAAACAGGCTTTTCGAACGCTGTTCGAAGAGTGTTTGAATCACGGACTACGTAATTAATAATGTTTGGTTCACATTTGACATGAGATTTGCAAAATTGGTTTAATCTTCAGCTTTCATTAACATTTATTTATTTATTTTTGCACTTTTTAGCTCAATTATTACCAGCTGAGTTCATACATAAATGGAAAACAGAGATCTTAAAATTTCTGATGTTTATGCTCTCCTACAAGCTAAAAACAGAAACAAGAATTTAGCACATCAATGTGTATCTAGTTTTCCCGTATCCCGCTCATTTTTAGGTTTCTCCTTTTTCCCCTTCCTGTTAGATTTTTGCATCAGAATTCCCTGTTCCTGGGAAAAACCTCCTTGAAGCACCATCGGCTCAAATTTCCTTTGCAGTCAACCATTCATACCCGACAACGCTGAAGCCCCTCCTCTTGCAGGACCTGTGTCTCGCTGGCGCGTATTCAGTGAAGCCAACCCAAGCATAATGGTGCTAAATCTCGCACAAGTTTAAAAAGTCGTTTGTAAGTTGGGGATATAACTTAAATAAAACAAGAGAGGCACTTTTCGTTGTGGTTGAATTTTCTCAAACTTTTCACGTATAACGTCGAAACCATACCGTTGGTTGAGCCATTCGAATTTATATTTATGTTTTTGTTATAAATTAATATTAATAATATGAAAATCACAGAACAATTTAGTAGTATGTAGCATAATTTCGGAGTTTAAACAACACCATGGATGTCCAGAAGGGGCAAGGCAAGGAGACATTTCCTGAAAAACGAATGTCAACCATTTTCACACATACAATTTCATTTCAGTCACATCAAATTGTTAATTATTGTAAGGGCGTTGCAGAAAAATGTTAACTTCAAATTGAATTAGTAGATTTTGAGAAGGGAAATATACCTAGTTTACCCCAACCCCTGAAAAAAAAAAATACTTTGCTTAATCCTCCCTGGTGGAAAGAAATCCTGCGGACGTCCATGAACAACACTTTTTCTGAACATGAGGTTTGCAACGCTGCTGTAAGCCTGTGGCCGTAGGTTTACAAACGTAGGGTTTGGCCCGCTCTTCTCCCTATATTCCTTGCTCTTCTTCTCCATCCAGATATGGTAGGTACTGCTCCTTCGCGGTCAGAAATTTGTAAGGCAACATTCAGACGGCTTACAACTTTCCGCAAGCAGAAGGCGGGAGTTCCCATGTGCCTCCTGGTCCTGAAGTGTTGCAATCTAACAAACAGGATCTCGAAGACTGGTATCGGGCCGAGTTGAACTTTGAAGTTTTTACGAATTTTGCCATATAATTACATAAATTTTACTAGAACTAATAAAGTGTAAGCCCGGCTTACACGGCTTACATGGACGCTCCGCGCCTGGAACATGCCCTATTCCTCCAAACCAGTCAAGCAGTCAGCCAGGCGGCCATGATTGCTACCTAGAAAGTTAGTTCAGCGCCAAATAGGGCATTCCTACTAGAAATCCAGTTCCGTGTGATAGGGGCTTTACTCATTTGATTGCTTTTTCAGCGAGTCAGCAAGATTTTGACTGAGAATTTTGGAACAAATTGTTCCTTTTTAAGCCCATATAAGTTGTATGATTTCAATTCGCTTTGAAAAATATGTTGAACGTTTTTGAAAACTACGTTGAAAATTTTGTGAATGATGAGTTCATTTTTTAGTTCCTTTATTCTATGGCAAAATTTTAATTACGTGTATTTTGGGAATAATATTTCGGTGCATTTGCTCTAATGTTTTTAGCTTATATAGTTTTAGTTTTAGTCTAGCTAATAAAAATGTCCGAAATGGACTGTTTGCTTTCATATATATATCGTCTGATTTCCAGTAAGCGCTAGGGTAATTGAACATCAATTTGCATCAATAGTTCATCTAAATAAAGTTGGTTTTGATAGGGCGGCACTGAGTGCCGCGCGGGACATTTGTACTATTATGAGGGCGCAGATGACGGAGGGTTAAAACACACCCATGCACTCGCCGGGACTCGAACCCGAGACCTCCGGTTCAAGAAGAGTTCAGTCGACCAGCCAACACGCTCGGCTACGGAGACCAGCATAAAACTATTAGGTTGGCCTCTTAATGTAAATACATAGCCTACTTTTCAATAAAAATGTTAATTGTTATCTAAAAAAACAAATGAGCAGACACAAGAGACATAAAAAGACTTTGAAACATTTTCTAAACGTTTTTCATGTTACATTTCATTTGCATGAGGAATATAATAGCTGCTTAAAAACTGCTTTACGAAGACGTAATTTTTATTTTTTTTAAAAAGGGAGGGAGTGAGTCATTCATTCATTTATTTCAGTGATCAGAGGCCCCCCCAATGATTTTGACAAATCGGCGCCACTGGCTACGTC
Source organism: Lepisma saccharinum (assembly GCF_977018435.1). Taxonomy (NCBI): domain Eukaryota; kingdom Metazoa; phylum Arthropoda; class Insecta; order Zygentoma; family Lepismatidae; genus Lepisma; species Lepisma saccharinum. Next base: position 25,902,067 of record NC_139242.1, on the reverse strand, counting down.
TCCTATTGAAAAGAAAATTCAGTAGTTTGAATCTGCAAACTCACAAATGCATGACATGATTCATTCAAGCTACATGCTCAAAATGCAACGAACGTTCAATTCCCGTTTCACAAACGGCTTGTCGGATAGATCTTTGGAGATTTGTAAGAATTTCCACAGCAGTCATTTTTCCCTGTAGAGATCATAGACCTCTTCTGACTTCTGAAATGTTGTACCATATCTTAGAAACTTGCAGCGATAACAAACTTATTTCTAATTGGAGTAGTGGTATAACAAGTTGTAATTTCTTTTCATCAAATCTTAGACTCGTTTCAGTTATTATTTCAAATCAGTTATAGAACGAGAAAGACAGAGACTCGTAGTGGGTTACGAGCTATATGAACGTTGTTTTTATACCCCCGTGTACATGGACGTAAGGGGGGGGGGGTCAACTTTTAGTATGATGAGGGTTGCTATATTTCATAAGTGAAAATCCGGGACACTGTTGACCGGAAGCTTGTTGGGGAGCGGGAGGGAGGTGCTGGACCTGACAAAGTTGTGTGTATGTACAAATCCATTATCATATTCTTTACTCTTCTTAAGAAAAAAACAACAACAGAAATCCACTTCGAAGTATATTATTAATCTTGCAATTCCTTTACGGTGTCATAATGAACTCACAATTTAAGAACTGAGGACTGAACAGGGCGGGCACCCAAGCACTGACTGTTTACAGTAAACAGCTTACTATGCAATGAAAGAGATTTGCAACTGAAATTCAGTGCTGCTAGTAGACGGCGGCGTTATCGTGAAGTCAAATATATTTGCAACACCTTCTTGTAACTGGATAACTCTTGTATTATCGAGAGGGGGCGGTTCAATGTAGTTAGATTGTTTAGTAAAATGAGCATTTTAATATTACCATTTAAATATAAATATAGTTAAGGAAAGTAGTCTCTTAATCATTTCTTCTTTCCCACCCGATTCCAGAACATTTATGCCGGCTCCCTTGGCGGAGTGGTTAGCACATCGCGCTACAACGCGAGGAGTCCCGGGTTCGAATCCTGGCCTGGGCATGGATGTGTGTGTGTCACAAAGAACACCCATGCGCAGGCTGACATTCGAATCCGGGACCACTGGCGATGAAGCGCGCTGTGCTAACCAGTTCGCCACAGAGGTCGGCTCAAAATTTGTAGGATGTAAGTATCACAAACCATGGCGTAAAAAGAAAATATCGAAGGACGCACATAAAATGTCAGTGCTTGGTAGTGCGGGGGTGCTACACCACAATCCTGCCTAGGGCGTCAAAATTCTGGCTGCGGGACTGCCATTCATCAATTTCACCAATGCTCATCGTCCGATTAGCCAAAAGTGGAAGAAAAGCGACGCTAAATGACATTCTATTATAGGTCCAGTCTCGATTAACCTATCTGAGCATAAAGTTTCCCAGTAACTAATAGTTATCTTTGTTGCAGATATGAATACCATGTTTCTAGGTTTGAGGAGGGATGTAAAAAATCAACTGTACCATGCAAGGGTTAAGTTACTTCGTATAGCAGAGGGGTGAGGGTTCGAAGGCATCTCACGCTTCGGTTAATTCGAGGTCTACCACAGTCAACATCGTCGATAAATCGTTTCAAAGTTACTTTTCGTTGAGCGACGACATGCATGTTGGTTCCCGCTACGATATCACGGGTAGCGCAGGCTCGGTGTGGAACCTTGTATCTTGTGGACTCGTTGCTATGGCAACCACATATAAATGGCGCTCTATCTGGTTAGTTGGTTTGTTCCTGGCTTTGTGACCTGGAAAACAACTCTTGATTTCAGGTATGTTAATGTATCATACATGCGTATGTGTTTGGTGAGTTCTCTTCTGAAGGAAAGAAACAAAAGAAGATATTAGTTAAATCTGATTTGATTCGTGAGAATTGTCTAATTTTCACTGTGACGACAGATGTACAGTAGCATGCGCATCTTCACAGTGTAAAGGGCTTTTTGCACACACATATACGCACATATGTACAATGCAACGAATGCCGTGGCGGCAAAGAGGGATGTGGATGTAGGACCCCACACATTCACAATCGCTGCCGTGCGGAAGTGATGTGATCAGCACCACGCTGCGGCTGCCTTTACTAGCCAGGGTTATCACCGGGCGGGTGCCCATTTATTAGAATCTGGGTGGACACCAGAGCGACCAATGTATTATATATTACTGGCTTCGGTAGCCAAGCGCGTTGGTTTAATGCTGTAGTACAGGCAACGGAAAGAAAGTAATGGTCTATCATGGAAATAATTGCAACACAAATTGTTTCTGTACTAGATTTTGCGTAATGTTATAGTGAACAATATATTAAAGATCCGCCATCCAAATGTTTGGGGAAAATCCGCCATGTTGGAAAATGATGGCAGAAACGGCTTCTTGGGATATTTGAGAATTTTGTCATACGTTTATTAATTTTATTGTTTATTGTTGTCTATTGATTTGGTGTTTAAAGTCAACTTTATGCACAGTAACGCTAATCGGGATTGGGCCTACAGTTTAAAGTGGGATCCGAACCACTATGTGCCTCCACCGGGTATCGAACCCGGGACTCCTTGATTACAAGGCGACGACGGAGTTTATTTATTTATATACAATACATGTTTGTGTGTAAAGCATATAACTCTAATATGATTCATATTGAAACTTTGAAACATTTTTGTTCCTTCAAGCGCAATGCTGAAAGGACGTGAAGCAAAGAGGTGAAACTATGGCGAAGTCCAGCTTAACTTCCCAAGTATTTCGAGTTTCGACTGCAATAAGAGAGCAAAACTTGGAGGTTGACCTTTGGGCCCTTCTCGAGTCGAGGACGGAAGCCCAAGCCGCAACCACATGGAAAGATGGCCCTTCGTTCGCAATAAGAGAGAAACCTTATTGATCGATTGATTGACTTGGTTTATTTTACTTCGCTTTTCTGGCACTTTTGGATAATCGTGACGATGAGGATGAGTGATGATATGATGAAATTTATGAATGGATACTAACAAAGAACATCCATGCCTAGGCAAAGATTCGAACCTGGGAGGGACCCTTGAGAAAGTTTAACTTTGTATGCAACCAAGCATGTAGATCAGTGGTAGCCTACCCAAACTTTCACACCTCACGGTGCTCTTTGAGGGCATGAATAAGAATTGCATTTATGTTAGTGCTTTTAAGTTAAGTAAAATATGACACATGTATACCTAATTCATGAAAGTGTTTACATAATTTTGCAATTTGGAATATTTTGTTCAGGTTAAACAAACCTTAATTTGCATACCCTTGTACAAAAAAGAGAATTATTTCCAAAAATAAGAGTAGTATGTGGCGCTTACACTCATCTACCTTGCAAACATTTAAGCGGAAAATACAGTCTCCGCTAGGACTCAAATCAGGTTCTCTGACACACCGTCACATAACAGACTCGTCTCTGTGAGAAACCCAAGTTCGAGTCCTGGTCGAGCCTGTATTCTGGCTTAAAATTTCTACGTAGTACCGTCTCCTGCACGTGCCAATTATAAAGTAACTCATCTCGTCGTAGCCTACGCACTTATCTTCACTATTTAAGTATTGGCTCATTTATGTAGGGACGTTCTTCTTTTCACAGTTTTGCTTCACTACTCGCTTCGTGCATTCTTTCTCTGTTATATCAAGTATTAGATGTGAACAAAATGTAGGGGAGGGAGTAGACATTACAGAATAAAAATTAGCACCTCTCCCTCCTTTTTTTTTAAAAAAAACACGCTTTTGTAATATTGGGGGACGTGTTCTCTGTCCCTCTGCTTCCAATGGCAGCTTTTACAGCTGCTTGCAACGAAATTACATCAAAATTTCTGTCCCTGCGATTATTAAATAGCTTACAGGAAGGTTAATATACACAGTGACCAGACAGTGTGATCAGTAATCACACAAAACTAATTGTTTTGCAAGCACAACCTGCTAGCAAAATAAGTCAACCAATCGCTGATATTGAAAGATGAAGGAAGGAGCCATTTCCAGCAACTAATATAATTCCATATATCATAAAATATATACACATTTTTGTAGAAAAATATTTTATTCTCTGTGTGAGCATAAATTTAAAGTTATTGTTACGATTATAGGGTACTTTGCTAATGATTCCCACTCCTTTGAGCTCTCTTTGTTTTCATATTGACGAGATACACGTCATGTATTGATTGGTGTGGGTAAACCAATGTCAAAAACATTGCGTGACTGAGTTCATGGCTGTGATACATGACATACTTTTCTCCAAGTTGTTAGTAGGTAGTGCATATATTATGTTTGTTTGTATGTTCATGCATTGCTTATTATCTTCAAAATGTCCCTTTCCTTGATTCCTTGCTCGTACAATGAGTACCATGGACTCCGTTGCTACCTTTTCCGTCTCTGTCTCTGTGCAAGCATATTTTCATCCTGAACATGTATGTATAAATTAGAAAAAGATACTGTTTTTATGTAATTAGTCTTTTCTGTTTCAGCAAATAGTGCAACTAGGACTCCAGCATGGACGATCATACGGTGGATCGGATTTTTGCTGGACTATTGCTGGAGCTTCCTCCAGTCAGTTCCAAAATTGTCCGGATATTCACCAGCTCTACCTTCACGGGTAAGTTTACATCATTAAAGTACCTTTTTTTACGAACCTGACAATTAAAATGCATGTTATTCAGCTTATCCATGTATCTATCTATCTATCACTTATTTTGGACCTAACAGTTTTTAAGCTTTTTTGTCCATGAGTTCTTTCTAGAATATACATGATTGCTTTACATTTAATATATCGTTACAAAGTTATATTAAGACTATTTAGAACAAAAATAGAATCATTCCCCTTTACTATTGTATGTTACATTTTCTTAGGAATGTTAACGAATAATATCCCAGTCGAACATCTGGATTGGCTACCAAACTTGCCACATTTATTAGAAATTGAACTTTTAAACTGGGCCTCTCCAATGGCGTAGTAGTAACGTCGTTGCCTTGTAATCAAGGATACCCGCTGGAACACATAGTGGTTCGGATTCCACTTTAAACTCTAGGTCCAGTCCCGATTAGCCTACCTGTGCATAAATTATGTAAAGTTGTGTACAGTTATTTATTTCCCTATTATATTATTTACGTATATATCCTTTATATATATATTATTCTTTCCCTATTTCCCTATACATTCCAGTATTATATGACGCACGTCTGCATTTCCCCAGCCACATTCACACCTCTTACTGTTCGTTACTCCAATTCTCAATAAATGTTGTTTAGTACATAAATGTCCTGATCTCAGGCCGTTTATTAACACAATTACATTTCTTGTACCACCGACACGATGAAACCTTATCCCTGTAAGTATGCATTTCTGAATCTACTTGATTTCCCCCGTACAAAGAATTACGCTGCTCTTTATAATCTAGAGTGCTTTGTTGATATATAGCTGTTTTAGCACATTTTCGTGAGATAATTATCAAGTTCAATTAGCTTAGTGTAATTCACTGTGAAAGAGGAAATGCAATGGTGAGTAGATTTAATAATCAAGGGATTTCGGAACTAGGGAAGCTGAAAAATCATTTATTACCTTCTTTCCCCTTCCTCCCTTTCAATCATTCCACACGGCTTCAAAGTAGAGTTGATATGTGCTGAAAGCAGCAATGCACATAAATCATGATGGATAGAAAGAAAACGAAGTGAGTTCTGCACAGGATTGTCAGTCTTGACGAGCCACTTCTCAATATGAAATAATATCGTTTTCACAAATGCATCATTGTGCCTTCTTCCCTTATATTATAGGAATTACAAAACAAATTATAGTACACAATAACTGACAAATGAAATTAATCGTCATGCTTTTTGAGGTGACACTGGAAAGAAAAGATGAGCTGACATGATTGTAGATATGTATTCTGATATTATGAGACCAAGAAGTAGGACAAATTAAACAGTGCTAAAATACTTGAAAATACTTAAACCAAAATAAATGATTGCACAGTCACAAGATACAAAACTCGTAGCTTATGGTTATGGAAATAAAGGTACTTGAACATTTTTGTAAAATGCAGCAGGAAACAGAGAGTATCTAAGGTTCTGTTATTTAAGCGAAAACGGAGTTTAGTACAAAACAATCTAGCTGTTGAGAGTTTCGGGAGGAGAAGAGAGTAAGATATGAACATTATTTAGAAGGCAACACCAGGAAGAGGAATGTAGCTGACGCTAAGCATGGATGTATATATACGGGAAATACGTTTGGAATGGCGTGATGCAAATTATTCGTAATAGCCAGGACTATGAATCTTGCAATCCCGGGATTTCGGAACTACAGAAAGAAGCGGGATCGCAGGATTACATTTCCTACTGTGAAACCAGGCGTGTTGGGTTCGAATTCTGTGCAGGACATTGACGATTGCGTTCATCCATCAATCGGTTAAATATTGTTAAATGTCAGATTTTGTCAAACCAAATTCGTGATTTAAAATACTGTAAATATATATACACACATGATTCATCATATGTAAACACAATTTTGGTTTTGTATTCCAGACACAGCAATGGAGAGAAACACTCTTATGGCAAAGGTGTATCCAAGACTGAAAGAATATTGCAGGGAAAAACATGGTCTTGAATTTCAAGTGAGTATCTTGGCGATTCTTGTATTACTTTCTCATTTGAGGACAGCAGAGATTTTGCCACATAAAACATAATCCACGTTCCGGTGAATGTTTTAAATTTAAAAAATTTAAAATTGGCATAGAATAGAAAATTGACACGTCTTCATTTAAGGTATCTGAACCCAATATGGCCTACCTGAGGTTTGAGATTCTTTCAAATGGTGTACAAAGTCAAAAAGGTAAAACCAATCGTAAGAATCAAAAGAGGGGACATTTCTGGACGTTTATTAAAAATTGGAGCCAATTCCAAATAATAACATGGGTGCAGGGGAGATTTTATTTAAAGTTGCGTTTGGGCCATATTGGGTACGTATGTACCTAATATGGTCTACTCATATATTTTTATCTTTCACATGTAAAGAAAGTACCACAATGTTGTTTTTATAGGTGGATAAGTATATTGATACACTTACATTTTATTTACATAATGACATATTAGATTTGCACAAAGAATAACATTGTTTACCAACAAATAAACAAGGAGTGATATGTCACAATTTGTTATCAGAAGACCATGGATTAGACATCACAGTCTGGCCAAATGAAAGGTCCTTTATCATCCTTAGTGAGTCCAACACACTCTACGTGAACAAAAGAGTAACAAATGTCACATTTGCACGTGTCCATAGCGATACATTCCTATGAAAGCCATATTGAGTCTAACTTACATAGTGTTCTTTTTTTTCTCGTTATAAGCAGTACTTTAGATGAAACTTTAAACTACGTACATTGTTGTAAAGTACAAATTATAAACTATCATAATAAGTATACTAGAGATATTAACACCTATCACTTGGAGGATGTAGTAAGTAATAACTTACAAGTGCAATATTAGATCACGTAGAACACAATCATGAGATCCAGCTATTTCGCTTCTGTGTATTCAAGTTACTGTACTACAGGGGCGATTCCTCCATGTAGGGAGTGAGGAACTTCCTACAGTTCATTTGTATTTATTTCCAGTTCTCTGCTTTTCAGGACTTTAATGCGTGTTATAAAATTATGAGCGCAATGTACGTACAATTGACTAGGTTAGCTACTGTCAAGAGTTGACTTCTCTCGCTCGCACCAGCCTCAGGTTTTTTCTGTTGCTTGCTGAGGAACCTCGGCGGTCATGCTACGGACAGATGGATGAGGAGTGGAAAGGGCAGTGAAGCGAGGGGGTTGCGATGCTCGGCGAGACCCAAGGAACCAGCAAGCCTTTCCTCACAATCAGCGATTCCAACCCCAGCAAAATTGTACTAAACCAAGCACAGTTTGATCTTTGTTGGCACTTAGCACCTGCTTTTGGCCTAATGGTAAAATCTAGCAAGATCTCCAAACGCCAATCCCTGGGAGATGGAAATCGAATTCAAAGGAATATGTTTGCAGGAAATAAAAATAAAATTGTGTCCAAATCTTATTTCTACTTCACCAGCGGACATGTTTCAAACGAAAGGGAGTATGCCGATCCAGCGGAAAGCTCTTCTACAACCTTGCCACGATTCATCCTCTATCTTTTCTTCATCCTGAACGATTTAGTTCGTCAGGAGATTTTAGAGTAAGAAATCGGTAGAAAGTTGGTGGTAAACAATTTTCAAAAACTCTTCTATGTTGAATCCATGCTGTTTGTTGCACCATTTTAAACAATTTTGGGGAGAAATTTACACTATGACATAACTATTAATAATAAGTAACGCAAATTCAAAACTCTAGAAAAGTAGATGCAAAATTACAATTATCCGAAAAAAATAATAATAATAAATCCTAGTACAATTTAGAAGCATTTAGCATAATTTAGAAGTTTAAGCAGCACTTGTTATTATCGTCAATCCAACGACGACAGGGAGGGGGAAGAAAATCGAAATTCTTACAAAATGTGAAATATCGTTAATGTTATTTTCGTCGTTTTTTATAGGTTCACATTTAAATGTTTCAAAGTTCAAAATGAGGAGCAAGGGCCCCTCGCCCTATCTTGAGCATGGACCTTCAGGTGGCATTCTAAATGTAATGGATAGTATAAGCAATACGTGTGAATGTAATCGAACGCATTTTTCAAACCTTTGCTCGGTTTACCATAACGTATTTCTACACTCCGTAGTGTTGCTCACGGGACGGGACATGTCCCGTCTCGTCTCGTGTCTCGTCTCGAAAACGAGACGAGACACGAGACGGGACAAGCCTTTTGAAATTCGAGACGGGACGAGACGGAATGCCTTTCTCGTCTCGTTTTCGAGACGAGACACGAGACGGGACGAGACGGGTTTTGAAAAGTCTCGTCTCGTCTCGAATGTCTCGAAAAAATAAAAGCAAAATTTTTAATCAGTTGGAAATACTTGTTTGCTTGGAATAAAATATTTCAATTAGAAACGTTGATAAGCGTTTATTAAGTCAAAATAAGAAGACTATTCTAGAGAGAGGCATGAATGAATACCTAAACTTATTTCCTATACTCTTTCGAAACACAGCGTTACTCCCCATTTTTTTAAAAAAAATATTCCAGGTTAATAACCTTATGTTACGATAGTACTCCAGATACTAATACAATTCTGAATAACATGAAGTAAAAGGGCAGGTAGAGAAGGTGGAAGGAGGGGCCAAAAATTCGTGGAATGTTTGCGTCCGATGTTTATCTTGTAAAAATAGTCTCAGCTCTATAGGTTGGAAATATAAACGGACCGACGGATATGGTTTATTTTTATTATTTAATTTTTACATCAAAGGGTGTACAGAAGTGATTGTTATTAGGAAGTAGGAAAAGCATTGTAGGAAACATGGCAGTACAAATTGATAAGGAGTTGTTGGGAAAGTTATTAAGGAGTCCAAGATATAAGCAAGACTAAGAAAAGGAGATAATTAGGGACAAATAATCTAGCATTATCCCACTCCGAACAGCTGAGAGCTAAAGAGGAGGAGAAAATACGGGAAATATGAAAAGAAATGATTTGGTGATTTTAGTGTCTACAGGGAACCACGACAAGGTTTTACCACATGATTATTTGCACGGGTTACGAAATTATTAGAATGTTATGGAAATTTCGGAAATGTCTTTGTTCAGAAAATTCTTGTTGTTTCCCTCAGACATTCTGCAGGTGGTTGGATTCGATTTTTTTTACGTCCGTTTGAAGATTATTTCCAATGTTTTTTTTTTAATTTCTTTATTTCTTATTTAAGGAGAATACTATTCCTTGGATTGTAATAACGAAATAATGAGACTGATATAGAATAGATTACAAATGAAGGAATTGCACTAAGTTCTGTATAATCGTCGTAGAAGGAAACTTTGTTCTATCAGGGGACTCACCGGGTACTCTGGTAGCATCGTCGCCTTGTAATCAAGGGGTCCCGGGTTCGATACCCGGTGAAGGCAAATTGTGATTTGAACCCCATTTTAAACTGTGGTCCAGTCCCGATTAGCCTTTCTGTAAATCAGAAGAAGGAATGTTGTAGCTGATCTTTTTATTCTGTAAATTTAGCCTTCAAGTTTATGAGCAAAATACATGTAGTAACATTTTTCACTCGTTATTAAACACATTTCACAAAGTAGTTTTATCGAACTTCAGAGGGAAGCTGACAGCAATGTCAGGGTGGCGGGAGCTTGTTTACGACCAGGGTGTATTCCGAGACTATTTTTCGCCGAGCCCCACTGACAAAGGTTTCGCTTTGAACAATGGACACCGTTGCTTCAGGGGGCAAACACCAAACATAGGGCGAGGTTGACCTGCAGTAGCGGGTACGTGCCATAAATCCAGGCCTAAAGTAGGAATGGAAGTTGATGCAAGGGAGGGGCAATAAAAATTCTGTAATTTGGTTTGCTTGCTGACAGCAAGTTTTGCAGGAAAAACTGAAAAGGAAAACGGCAGACTTTGAATGAAAGAGGGACAGTGAACAAAAGTCCTTTGTATTATTCGTCGACACACAAGCTTGCATTTCGAAGGTGAGGCTATCAGCAGCGAAGTTATTAGAGGGTTGGAAGCAGTGACGACGCCAGAGGGAGCAGGGGGACGCCCCATGTCAGACACTTCCCCCCCCCACCCTGGCCCCCCAACTGAAGTTAATTAAATATCGAATAATAAGAGAGTTCATTTATAAGAGTATGACGATTTTCACCTTTTCAAAGTGGTGTATTCTGCATGATATCACTTTCCTGCTTATAATACCAACTTGATTAACAAATATTAATTTGCTTCGTCCAACATTCGAGCGCCGACCTGGGCATAGGTGATTTCTCATTCATTTATGTCCTGTAATAGCCGAGATTAACCTAAGTTTTAACCAGTCTTAAGAACTGGGAAAAAGTGTTGAATGTGGATGATTTTAAAACATCACGAATATTTTCAGGACCACAAGACATCATCTGTAGTACGGGCAAATTATTCTAATCGTGGTCGTTAGTGACAACGCTAAGTATTAAAAGACATTCAAAGTTGATTCAAGATTTGGTTGGTTGGTTGATTTGGCGTTTGAAGTCCACTTATGCACAGTAAGGCTAATCGGGACTGGACTTATAGTTTAAAGTGCCTCCACTGGGTATCGAACCCAGGACCAAAGGTGATTGGAGAAAATCCGACACTACATATCAGTTATTGTGGATTCATCGCGGTTTCTTACTATTCAGGGACTTGAATTTCGAGATGATGAGTCTGAGGCAAACCTTAACAAATGGGATTTCTTCGATACTCTTGAAGCTAATGAGGGGATATTATTTGGAAATGTATTGAACGTGAACCTTAAAATGCAAATTACACTTAAAATTCGATTCAAAACATATCGCGGGCAGGTAAAAGAACGCTTATTAGGATTTGCCACTCTTCAATCATTAGATGCAGGTTCGCTCTTTCTCGTACATATCAAAATCGAAGAACTTCTTCCCACGAACTCCATACGTTCCTGTAATTGTGTACCATAAACATACGATGGAGTGTTAGAGTAAGTATTGCCAGGTTCAGAATATTTCTTGAATTAACATTTCCCTGAAAGATAAAACACAAATTTTGCCCAAAACTCTTCAGCGTTACGAAGATGGTTGTCCTTAAAATCTTTGAAAAGGCTTGCTCAAAACAGGATGCTGGATGCAAACTGCCTCATTTGGCTGTTCTTACCATTGAGAAGAAATGTCAAGTCCTGGACGTACCAAAGGTGCGCAATGTGTTCTCCAAAGCACCTAGAGCAGAATTCTCCTACAGGAGAATTGCACTTCACTAAGTGCCTCACATTGTTTCCAATACTTAAGAAGATTCATTTCTTCCAACGTCACGTTTATTTTGCAAACGTGAAATTAAACTCTTAGAAGAATTATTTTCATCATTTATATTATTATCTTATAACTTAAATATTTATATCAGTAGTTTCATCTCAAGAAAGACGATGAATTATAAAATTATGAATGTCTTTCAATACTGAAATAGGCCACTAGAGACAACGCAACTTACCAATAAAAAAGAATTAATGTCTTTATTAAAACGAATCATGTGGAGATAAACTCGTAATCAAGAAGTAAATTTAGGTTATAAACGTCCACTCTAAATAAAAGACACACACAAAACACCATACATGAATATAATAATAATTCTAATAATAATTATTATTATTATTATAATTATTATTATATAAATATATATATATGTGTAGTGTTTTCGGGCGTTTTAATGTGACTGCCCCCTTACAATATTTTGTTGCCAGCCTTCCCCCCTCCCCCAGTCAAATTTCCCTGGCGCCGTCACTGGTTGGAAGTAAATTTATTAGGACGAGGAAAGTAACATTAGCTGTTGACAGTGTTGCACCAAAGGACGTGATATGTGCTACTGTTTGTATAAATGATAGGAAATTTAAGCAAAAATTTATAATTGTTGAGACTTGAGAGTTGTTTCCTTCATTTGATCTTAGGAAGAGGTTTTCTGAGACAGAGTGGGATTGTTTTACACATACATTGAAAAGGGTGGTTGTTTAAAGATAGAGACGTATTTTGCACATTTTTTAAAAGTTCAGATAAAACGAGAATTTAGCCTTACTGTTATGAAAAGAAATAACGCATTACGGGGAAATAATAACTTCACATTTTTCGCACCTGGTGGGATGCAACACAAGAGTATTGCAGGAAGTCTATGAACGAGGATGAAGAAGGATATGTGAAATTTGACTTACCTGCGGGTGAATAGTTTATTCTAATATTCTTAAGGTTGATATTGTTTTTGTTTTTTTAAGTCCACTTGATTCGCAAATAGGCTAAATCGCGAACCGACCTACAGTTTAAAGTGCGATCCGATCCACTTTGTGCCTCCATTGAGTATCGACGCGAGGACCCTTCATTACAAGACCTCGACGTTATTACTACGCCATCGGGGAGGCACCCAATCTACACAAATATGTTGATTCCAATAACACGTTATATTCATAATCTGATAATGATGCACTTTGGGTCCATCTAAACATATTTTTTTCAACTATAGCATGTCTAAAAGAATCATTGAAGTTGGGATTTTTATAACTTCAGGAGACACGGCTCTGTAAACGTGCGATATAAAATTAATGCAGGTTTGCCTTCCATACGTGGTGGTTTTGTCACTTTTCTTCGCTTCGTAAAACATACACTTTGCAGGAAAGGCTTCTTGCATCCTCCTCGGGCCTTGCTCTAGCTAAACAAAAAATATATTTGTTTAGCATAATCGAGGGTTACATATTCCTGCCGAACTTACTAGAAAACAAGGTTTCTATTGGGATCATACTGCTTTGAATGACAGTATCAATGAAGTTTTATGTACACTACTACTTATAATAATGAGCATAAAATATTAATCAGGAACTTTATTTTTCGTCAACTGGATGTAACATATATTTTTTTTTATTCAGCAAATATTCAATTCATCACCTTTTTTGACATTAATTTTCTTGCCAGGACAGCTGTTTTTATGCAGATTTTGACGATCTTAACTACACGTAAGCTACATATTAGCTAATATTTTTGCTGTTATATTACTATTCTTCTACCATCTTTGTAACATGTCATGCAATAACAATAATAGAATTGATTAATTTACATATTCAAGTGAATAAACCTATGAATTATATTAATGCATTAATTTAAACATTTGCTTAATTGTATAAATGTACGATGGATAGACAGTTGTATGAAGCGAGAAAAGCCTCAAGGTAGATTTCATAAGATACCTAGCAATCAGTAACCAACAAACTGCATTTTTAATATTAATGTCCTCATGATTAACGAACCTTATTTATTCTCACCACGCAATGGGTAAAATATTTGGAGCATTATCCCACTTTCCGGAAAAATATTTCGTGTTTCTGCTACTTTTGACTTTTGTTGGCATGATATCCCGGATCACTTTTACGAGACGAGACGGGACAAAACGAGACGGGACGAGACGAGACGAGACAGAACCCTTCGAGACGGGACACGAGACGGGACAAACGAATATTTTCGAGACGAGACACGAGACGAGACCAAAGTCTCGTCCCGTCTCGTTTCGTGGGCAACACTAACACTCCGCAAAAGCCACGTGTCGCCACTGCTGTACTATAGGTACAGTCAACAGGTTCAATCACGTCATTCGAACAGTCTAAATTGCATACTAAATTAGCGTCATTTGTTGAATTAACCATGTAGCTACTTGAAAACAGCAAATAGGCCATATTGGGTTCAGGTACCTTATTTTATAGATCCCTCTTTTTTTTAAAAATAAAAAATAGTGATCAACCGAAAAAAATATCAACTCTAAGAATATTTTAATATAAGTACTGAAAGTGAAAATTTCTAAGTTGGGGTGGTTGGTCAGATTTGGGAATAGGTGCGGGATGTTTGTTCAACATGGAGACATTGAACTAGGTGGGCGAATGCTTACGTAAATGATCCATTCTGGGATATTTCTTAAATGGGGGAATATAATCTCCTTGCTTTCTCCCCCTCTTCAAGCACTGTTTTCTATGGAATAGTGATTGATGATGTAAGATAAGACTCCAACAATTCATTGTTATTTCGCCGTTTATGGATACAATTTTTCATATCATTTCCAACTCAGACAACTTGTTAATTCTATGAATGGATAAAGAAAATAAACACCATAATGACTCATCTAAAGCCTAGCAGTATACTTGGATATTTCAATGAACATATCGTTTCGAAAGTATAGTCCTGATCTTCACTGAAAAAGAATAGACACATCTTTCCTTTTCTCTTCCAAACTTGACGACAATCTCCAGACAAAAGGTATCCTGACATGTAGTTCACCCGCTGTACAGTACTGTTATGCGGATTGTTAGACAACAAGGCTGAAACGGCAATGCAAGTTTGAAAGGTATTTTAAGATACTTTTGATCTAATTGTGCTATTTTCAGGTAGTGGACATGCGATGGGGAGTGAGAGATGAGGCAACTGATGACCACATGACAACGGAGCTTTGCATGAGAGAAATAGCAAACTGTCAACGATTATCCATGGGTCCAAATTTTGTGGTGAGTTCAATCTATCCTTCCTTTCCATTTATGACAAGGGAGTCCGGGTTCGATACTCGATGGATGCCCATAGTGCCCCAATTTAAACTGTAGTTCAGTCCCGATTAGCCCGTCTGTGAATGAAGTGGAATTAAAAAAACTCAAACGCAAAAAAAACATAAGACTTTCTTTGTGGCTATTGTTGACTTCCCTTACATGATGACGAGTCGTCGCTATGAATTCGGTATTCATTCTCAGCGGGCTCCCAAGTAGTCCAGTCATTAACACTCTCGCCTTGGGTGCGAGTCGTCTTGGATTCGATTTCAGATGGGGACTCCTACATTTATAAAAGTTCACTTTATACGCAGATAAAACAGTTTGGACTGCTCCCGGAGTTTAACGTGGGATCAGAACCACGAAGATGTGCTTCCACCGGGAAATCTTTGCAGTGATAAAATAGCAATTTCCTTACGTAAGTTTCCGGGAAGATCTCTATTATGTACGTAACATATATTCTTCCCTTGTACAGTGTGTTGATATTGCACATATCATTTTGTACAGTGGTGTATCAAGTATTATTTCGCAACGTTTCACTTTAATTAATGACCGTTGGAAACGGAACAAAGATTTGAGAAAATCTCAGCTCAATATCTCGGTGGCCGAGCGCGTCAAGTGGTCGACTTTCGCTCTCGCTACCGAAGTTTCCGAGTTCGAGTCCTAGCTCGGGCATGGGTGTTCGTTGTGAGTGTTCCTTCATCAATTTCATCCATCGTCAATCGTCTTCACCGTCGCGGTTAACCAAAAATTGCAGAAAAGCGACGTAAAATAACAGATACATGATACACAATTATCTTAATAACAAGTTTGCGGATTCGAAACCAATTCAGGATGAGGGCATAAGTTAGAAACGCTTTATCTTGACCATTTAATATATTCGTCAAGTTCAAGCCCTTGTATTTGGTTCGATATTGACGTACATGACCCACAATAACTTGCGACACGCCGGAATGGTTCGAAAAGAATCCGAGTCACTGGTACCTGGTACAGAGTTCGATCGTCAGCAACGGAACACGCTACATCGTCATTTGCTGTCCGCTATGTGAGAATCCCTGCTGCATTTGCGTGCGATGGCTTTTAGAGGCTTTGGATGACCAGTTTACCCGAAATAGAACCATTCTTTCAGGAGACACTTCTGTCAAGAACCATAGAAAGGTTACCATTTGGAAAAACAAGCCTTTCCTTCCGCAGCTTCACGTTTTCGAACAAACACTTCCAAACTTTTACAAATCAAATGATCGTTCGAGAGAACTTTGTAGACAGAAGAGCTCTATGGAGTCAGTCATTTCCTGTTCAGATCCTATCAATGTATCACATTGTGTATCAAGGGTTAACGTCAACGAGATTTTTCAGAGCCCTAGACTAGACTATCATAAGTTTTCCTAATTAACTTGTCGGTCGTTATAAATTTTGAGGTTCTTAGAGGTGAAATTTCATTTTATTCGTCCTACTCTGCCTTATTATTCACTGCAACCTACAGGCTTTTCGATCTTGAGCCTTATGATTCATATCAGCTGAAGAAGTCAATTCTTTCGTCTGTATTGACACAACACTGAAATGTATGCTTTTATATAGGGGGAGGGTGCGCGATGCTTTGCCTGTAATCAGTTGCTTCCCCAAGTGTAGAGATCACCGCACATCACTGTCCATAGAAATATCTGCAAAAAAATATCTGATATACTCGTAATTAGATGGCACTTCGAATACAATTATTTATCCATAAAATAAGGAAAACTTACTGATTTCTCCTGATAATGACAGATCATGAAAAGTTGCAATTCATATAATTTTCATAACTTGGTATAACAGTAGAAATGACACAGCTACATATTTTGTGAGAACTGATACAAGGAGTTAATAGAATGTTCTGAAATGAGAACCGTAGCTATTAATAGTAAGTTATTTTTCGTGGTTTTATGAAAGTGAAAATACAAAATGTATTATTTCTTCACCGCCTTTCGTGTGTGTGATGCGCTATTTGTCTCTGAATTGGAAAGATTAATCACATTTGATTTCTTGTGTTATTAGTAGGTTCCATGACGTCGGTTAAACATCGGGAATCAAATTATAAAAGTTTTCACTTCCTTAGGAAGTTCCCCCTTAAGCAGATTGAGTGAAGTAATTAGTGTTACAATGTAGGGAAATCGGTTTAGGGTAGATTGCTGTCATTTATAGAGAAAGTTAAACTTGTGTGTCAAATGTTTTATTTGTATTATTAAATTGTACATTTTCATTAGTAAGAATATTTTGGGGCACACTTGGCTAGTCATGATGACGAAAAGGTAATAATGATTAGACGAAACAGGCGAAGAGACAGTCAATGTGACAATTTGACAAGAACACATTCTCTCCAAGTGGAATACATATATCTTACTTGGTCTTGACTATATACATAGCCTATATATGAATCCAACAAATTGTATTTCTACTGAAATGTTAGCAAATACATTTTTCGTTCTTTCAGGTATTTCTTGGGCAGAAATATGGATATCGTCCAATACCCACTTATATTTTATCATCAGAGCTGAAACTGCTACGGGATGAGCTAGCGTCGCAGGGAACTGATGTCATTCTTCTAGATACCTGGTACAAGAAAGACAGCAATGCTGTGCCACCCATATCAGTGTTACAGCCAATTTCCTCTATTCTCGTGAATTTTAACAATAAGGTAAACAAGGGGAAGCAAATGAATCTTGGAAGTATTAGTTTGTTTTTACATAACTTTATTAATTTAAGTAAGTACCATACACAAAATTAATTGATTTACAGTAGTAGTTCTACTAATGTCAATGCTACTATTACACTCACTAGTGAGATCATAGCTTAGTATTCTTATGTATGAACGTTTCATTCTATCCTGTTACTGTCTTATTATGTCCTGCTTCCAGAGAGTTCCAAAACTCCAACAGGCCGACCAAGCCATTTGGTGGGACACTTTGGGAAAGATGCAAAAATTGTTGAGGAAAGCTGCACTGACATTGTACAACAAAGGAGAGATTGACAAAGAAATAATGCACAACTACTTTATGTCAGGTATGTCATTCACTTTACTTTAGTTCCAAAGGCATATCTAGTGGATCATATAAAAAATTGTTTTACCGCATGACAAAACATCCAACATCCATAAAGTAGGATGTATTTCAATTGTTGAGATTTTATTCTCTCTCTCTTAGATCACAAATATTGTTGTCCTTTTCTCTCACAGATCAACTGATTGATTGATTGATTGATTAAATTGAGGCGGATTATGACGTTCTCTAAAAGGGGGGGCACTCATTACGGCGCTTCCCCCGAACTTTCGGCGCCCCAGCACACTTCCCCCACAAACTACGGTTCTACCATATGTGTCATAAAATCAGTCTTTAACTAAAACGCTGGAAGCCCAGCCGTGTGTCATGTTTCTGCCCCCCCCCCCCTCCATAGTATTTCTTGAGCTATGAGGGTGGTTACAATAATGAATTGCATGCTTGTAATGTTTTTAAGTTAGAAAATCCACATCTTGTTTGATGAAAGAAGTTTGCATTTTACAGCAAACCAAGTAATGAATTTGTATTTAATATATATCGAACAATCAAGATACAAGATGTAAGTAACAATATTAAATTCAGCGGAAAATAATTATTTGAGAAACTAAAGCATTCGTTGCGTGCTTTGGCATGATCAAAGTGTTTCACAGCGTGTTCAACGTTTAGTCATTTCGTTTGCCTGTGCTCATTGTTCAAAACGGATGTGTTTGATTATCTTTGGTGAGGAGCACTATTCCACATATAATATTTTATTGGCTGAAGTTTGGAAATTGTGCGTTCTGCAGGGGCCACAGTCACGGGTAAAGTGAGGAAAATCAACTAAGCATAAATAAACCCGGAAAAGAAGTGTAAAGCTTGAAGCCCAAGATGCTTAAAACAGCGGCAACAGAACAAAACAGTTTCGCTTCCGGCATCTCAGTGGGCGATAATCCTTAAGATGACCTGCAGACTTCAACCCGGAAATTCCGTGCTTCGATTCCGTGCGTTTCCCTGTAGTGGGCATTACACAATTTAATTTCAATAGAAGCAGACAACAGAATGTTGCCGGATATTTCCGTGTTTTGCCACGTCTCAGTGGGCGTCATGTTTAATGGTCGCGTTCCAGGATGAAAGTAGTGACGTCTTGAGTAGTCTCCAGTTTTGTGATCAGTGGCGTGCCGAAGGGGGGGATTGATGGGAGTCATAACACCCCTTTGCCACAATATTTCCTAAAGAAGAACGTTCACCACCTTTCGAAAATCCTGGGCACGCCACTGTTTATGATATCTTTCATTGACAGTGTCTGAATGTATTGGGTGTACGAGATTAGAACTAACGTCGCTGGTACACTTTAAGTTCCTTTTCTTGACAAATCAAGGAGCATCACAGGACAAAACAAAACGATTTTGTTAAAGGCCCGCAATGCCAATATTCTTCCTTCGGCGACCTGCTGCACGTAGTTTAGTACAAGCCTTGGTACTTAATAAGTAATAAATAATTAATGTATTATTGTTTTCTTCAATTTCATCTTTATTTAATAGTAGAACAAAAAAAAGTATTTTTCATCCTAATTTCTTTAAAAAAGGTTGAAGCACCGCTTGAACCTCCGGTTTTTATAGCATTGTATAAAATGCTACAACGTTTGCTGAGGACACCAATTATTTTAAGTTGTTTAACTTCAATAAAATAAAGAATGTAATAGAGTTCTCAAAAATCACAATAAATTGCTTTTTGATTAAAATAGATGTGACTGTTGGGAACAGTGGAGCAGCTTATCCTTTGTCTTGTCCCAAAAAGCACACAAAAGCATTCCTGTGTTGCTAATTTTTAGCTCTTGGGTATGTCATAGAATGCCACAATGTTTGATGGAATTCATTCCAAACTTTGCAAATTTATCAATAACTAAAAATAATAAAGCCCTTGTGGTGTACGAGAAGAATGATCGCCCCTCAAGCCTTTATTTTGCACTTCCAGCAAGCTACTAAGATTGGTTCTAGTTTGTTTATTTTTCTAGTATGTCATAAGCTCTCTCTCCCTGGGAACGAACGTCTTTCCACACAGAACGCGCATGAAAAAATGAGTGAGCAGCCAAAGGTGGCGGGAATATTTTCTAGATGTTTTGTGAAGGGGCGACGCACTCTAGTAGTAATATTATACTAGTCCATCACCTTAAGTTCATTTCTTGCTTATCTTTAGTCGCACCCCCCCCTTTTCCTTTATCATTCTTACCTTTGTTCGTCCCTTGTTTCTTGTCGCCTCCTATTTTTCGTCTCCCTCTAATCTTTCATCGCACTCTTACTTATATTTGTTCGCCTCCTGTCTCTCGTCGCCCCTATCTTTGTTCGTCCCCTTATCATTCCTCGCATCCTATCTTTCGTCATTCTTATCTTTGTTCGCCCCTGTCTCTTCTCAACTCCTTATCATTCGTCGCCCCTATCTTTCGTCATTCTTATCTTTGTTCGCTCCTGTCTCTTCTCGTTCCCTTATCATTCGTCGCTTCCTATCTTTGTTCGTCCCCTTATTATTAGTTGCGTCCTATCTTTCGTCATTCTTATATTTGTTCGCCCCTGTCTCTTCTCACACCCTTATCATTCGTCGCCCCTTTCTCTCGTCATTCTTATCTTTGTTCGCCCCTGTCTCTTCTCGCTCCCTTATCATTCCTCGCCTCCTATCTTTGTTCTTCCCCTTATTATAAGTTGCGTCCTATCTTTCGTCATTCTTATCTTTGTTCGCCCCTGTCTCTTCTCACCTCCTTATCATTCGTCGCCCCTATTTTCGTCATTCTTATCTTTGTTCGCTCCTGTCTCTTCTCGCTCCCTTATCATTCGTCGTTTCCTATTTTTTCTCATTCTTATCTTTGCTCGTCCCCTTATACTCCTCGCCTCCTTTCTTTCGTCATTCTTATCTATGATCGCCCCCTTATCATTCCTCGCCTCCCATCTTTGTTCGTCCCCTTATTATAAGTTGCGTCCTATCTTTCGTCATTCTTATCTTTGTTCGCCCTTGTCTCTTCTCACCTCCTTATCATTCCTCGCCCCTATCTTTCGTCATTCTTATCTTTGTTCGCCCCTGTCTCTTCTTGTTCCCTTATAATTCGCCGCATCCTATCTTTCGTCATTCTTATCTTCGTTCGCCCCTTTATCATTCATCGCCTCCTATCTTTCGTCATTCTTATCTTTGTTTGCCCCTGTCTCTTCTCACCCCCTTATCATTCGTTGCCCCTATCTTTCGTCATTCTTATCTTTGTTTGCCCCTGTCTCTTCTCACCCCCTTATCATTCGTCGCCCCCTATCTTTCGTCATTCTTATCTTCGTTCGCCCCTTTATCATTCATCGCCTCCTATCTTTCGTCATTCTTATCTTTGTTTGCCCCTGTCTCTTCTCACCCCCATATCATTCGTTGCCCCTATCTTTCGTCATTCTTATCTTTGTTTGCCCCTGTCTCTTCTCACCCCCTTATCATTCGTCGCCCCCTATCTATCGTCATTCTTATCTTCGTTCGCCCCTGTCTCTTCTCACCCCCTTATCATTCCTCGCCTCCTATCTTTGTTCGTCCCCTTATTATTAGTTGCGTCCTATCTTTCGTCATTCCTATCTTTGTTCGCCCCTGTCTCTTCTCACCCCCTTATCATTCGTCGCCCTATCTTTCGTCATTCTTATCTTTGTTCGCCCCTGTCTCTTCTCACCCCCTTATCATTCCTCGCTTCCTATCTTTGTTCGTCCCCTTATTATTAGTTGCGTCCTATCTTTCGTCATTCTTATCTTTGTTCGCCCCTGTCTCTTCTCACCCCCTTATCATTCGTCGCCCCTTTCTTTCGTCATTCTTATCTTTGTTCGCCCCTGTCTCTTCTCGCTCCATTATCATTCCTCGCCTCCTATCTTTGTTCGTCCCCTTATTATAAGTTGCGTCCTATCTTTCGTCATTCTTATCTTTGTTCGCTTCAGTCTCTTCTCACCCCCTTATCATTCGTCGTCCCTATCTTTCGTCATTCTTATCTTTGTTCGCTCCTGTCTCTTCTCGCTCCCTTATCATTCGTCGCTTCCTATTTTTCGTCATTCTTATCTTTGTTCGTCCCCTTATCATTCCACGCCTCCTTTCTTTCGTCATTCTTATCTTTGATCGTCTCCTTATCATTCCTCGCCTCTCCATCTTTGTTCGTCCCCTTATTATAAGTTGCGTCCTATCTTTCGTCATTCTTATCTTTGTTCGCCCCTGTCTCTGCTCACCTCCTTATCATTCGTCGCCCCTTTCTTTCGTCATTCTTATTCTCGTTCGCCCCTGTCTCTTCTCGCTCCCTTATCATTCCTCGCCTACTATCTTTGTTCGTCCCCTTATTATTAGTTGCGTCCTATCTTTCGTCATTCTTATCTTTGTTCGCCCCTGTCTCTTCTCACCCCCTTATCATTCGTCGCCCCTTTCTTTCGTCATTCTTATCTTTGTTCGCCCCTGTCTCTTCTCGCTCCCTTATCAGTCTTCGCCTCCTATCTTTGCTCGTCCCCTTATTATTAGTTGCGTCCTATCTTTCGTCATTCTTATCTTTGTTCGCCCGTCTCTTCTCACCCCCTTATCATTCGTCGCCCCTATCTTTCGTCACTCTTATCTTTAATCGCCCCTGTCTCTTCTTGTTCCCTTATAATTCGCCGCATCCTATCTTTCGTCATTCTTATCTTCGATCGCCCCTTTATCATCATCGCCTCCTTTCTTTCGTCATTCTTATCTTTGATCGCCCCCTTATCATTCCTCGCCTCCCATCTTTGTTCGTCCCCTTATTATTAATTGCGTCCTATCTTTCGTCATTCTTATCTTTGTTCGCCCCTGTCTCTTCTCAACCCCTTATCATTCGTCGCCCCCTACTTTTCGTCTTTCTTATCTTCGTTCGCCCCTGTCTCTTCTCACCCCCTTATCATTCGTCGCCCCCTTATCATTCCTCGCCTGCTATCTTTGTTCGTCCCCTTATTATTAGTTGCGTCATATCTTTCGTCATTCTTATCTTTGTTCGCCCCTGTCTATGCTCATCCCCTTATCATTCTTCGCCCTTTTCTTTCTTCATTCTTATCTTTGTTCGCCCCTGTCTCTTCTCGCTCCCTTATCATTCCTCGCCTCCTGTCTTTGTTCGTCCCCTTATCATAAGTTGCGTACTATCTTTCGTCATTCTTATCTTTGTTCGCCCCTGTCTCTTCTCCCCCCCTTATCATTCGTCGCCCCTATCTTTCGTCATTCTTATCTTTGTTCGCTCCTGTCTCTTCTCGCTCCCTTATCAATCGTCGCTTCCTATTTTTCGTCATTCTTATCTTTGTTCGTCCCTTTTTATTCCTCGCCTCCTTTCTTTCGTGATTCTTATCTTTGATCGTCCCCTTATCATTCCTAGCCTCCCCATCTTTGTTCGTCCCCTTATTATAAGTTGCGTCCTATCTTTCGTCATTCTTATCTTTGTTCGCCCCTGTCTCTGCTCACCCCCTTATCATTCGTCGCCCCTTTCTTTCGTCATTCTTATCTTCGTTCGCCCCTGTCTCTTCTCGCTCCCTTATCATTCCTCGCCTACTATCTTTGTTCGTTCCCTTATTATTAGTTGAGTCCTATCTTTCGTCATTCTTATCTTTGTTCGCCCCTGTCTCTCCTCACCCCCTTATCATTCGTCGCCCCTTACTTTCGTCATTCTTATCTTTGTTCGCCCCTGTCTTCTTCTCGCTCCCTCATCATTCCTCGCCTCCTATCTTTGTTCGTCCCCTTATTATTAGTTGCGTCCTATCTTTCGTCATTCTTATCTTTGTTCGCCCGTCTCTTCTCACCACCTTATCATTCGTCGCACCTATCTTTCGTCATTCTTATCTTTGATCGCTCCTGTCTCTTCGTGTTCCCTTATAATTCGCCGCATCCTATCTTTCGCCATTCTTATCTTCGTTCGCCCCTTTATCATTCATCGCCTCCTATTTTTCGTCATTCTTATCTTTGTTCGCCCCTGTCTGTTCCCACCCCCTTATCATTCGTCGCCCCCATCTTTCGTCATTCTTATCTTTGATCGCCCCTGTCTCTTCTCACCCCTTATCATTCGTCGCCCCTATCTTTCGTCACTCTTATCTTCGTTCGCCCCTGTCTCTTCTCACCCCCTTATCATTCCTCGCCTCCTATCTTTGTTCGTCCCCTTATTATTAGTTGCGTCCTATCTTTCGTCATTCTTATCTTTGTTCGCCCCTGTCTCTGCTCATCCCCTTATCATTCGTCGCCCCTTTCTTTCGTCATTCTTATCTTCGTTCGCCCCTGTCTCTTCTCGCTCCCTTATCATTCCTCGCCTACTATCTTTGTTCGTTCCCTTATTATTAGTTGAGTCCTATCTTTCGTCATTCTTATCTTTGTTCGCCCCTGTCTCTCCTCACCCCCTTATCATTCGTCGCCCCTTACTTTCGTCATTCTTATCTTTGTTCGCCCCTGTCTTCTTCTCGTTCCCTCATCATTCGTCGCCTCCTATCTTTGTTCGTCCCCTTATTATTAGTTGCGTCCTATCTTTCGTCATTCTTATTTTTGTTCGCCCGTCTCTTCTCACCACCTTATCATTCGTCGCACCTATCTTTCGTCATTCTTATCTTTGATCGCTCCTGTCTCTTCGTGTTCCCTTATAATTCGCCGCATCCTATCTTTCGCCATTCTTATCTTCGTTCGCCCCTTTATCATTCATCGCCTCCTATTTTTCGTCATTCTTATCTTTGTTCGCCCCTGTCTGTTCCCACCCCCTTATCATTCGTCGCCCCCATCTTTCGTCATTCTTATCTTTAATCGCCCCTGTCTCTTCTCACCCCTTATCATTCGTCGCCCCTATCTTTCGTCACTCTTATCTTCGTTCGCCCCTGTCTCTTCTCACCCCCTTATCATTCCTCGCCTCCTATCTTTGTTCGTCCCCTTATTATTAGTTGCGTCCTATCTTTCGTCATTCTTATCTTTGTTCGCCCATGTCTCTTCTCACCCCCTTATCATTCGTCGCCCCTTTCTTTCGTCATTCTTATCTTTGTTCGCCCCTGTCTCTTCTCGCTCCCTTATCATTCCTCGCCTCCTATCTTTGTTCGTCCCCTTATTATAAGTTGCGTCCTATCTTTCGTCATTCTTATCTTTGTTCGCCCCTGTCTCATCTCACCCCCTTATCATTCGTCGCCCCTATCTTTCGTCATTCTTATCTTTGTTCGCTCCTGTCTCTTCTCGCTCCCTTATCATTCGTCGCTTCCTATTTTTCGTCAATCTTATCTTTGTTCGTCCCCTTATCATTCCTCGCCTCCTTTCTTTCGTCATTCTTATCTTTGATCGCCCCCTTATCATTCCTCGCCTCCCCATCTTTGTTCGTCCACTTATTATAAGTTGCATTCTATCTTTCGTCATTCTTATCTTTGTTCGCCCCTGTCTCTGCTCACCCCCTTATCATTCGTTGCCCCTTTCTTTCGTCATTCTTATCTTCGTTCGCCCCTGTCTCTTCTCGCTCCCTTATCATTCCTCGCCTACTAATCTTTGTTCGTTCTATTATTATTAGTTGCGTCCTATCTTTCGTTATTCTTATCTTCGTTCGCCCCTGTCTCTTCTCACCCCCTTATCATTCGTCGCCCCTTTCTTTCGTCATTCTTATCTTTGCTCGCCCTTGTCTCTTCTCGCTCCTTTATCATTCCTCGCCTCCTATCTTTGTTCGTCTCCTTATCATAAGTTGCGTCCTATCTTTCGTCATTCTTATCTTTGTTCGCCCCTGTCTCTTCTCACCTCCTTATCATTCGTCGCCCCTATTTTCGTCATTCTTATCTTTGTTCGCTCCTGTCTCTTCTCGCTCCCTTATCATTCGTCGTTTCCTATTTTTTCTCATTCTTATCTTTGCTCGTCCCCTTATACTCCTCGCCTCCTTTCTTTCGTCATTCTTATCTATGATCGCCCCCTTATCATTCCTCGCCTCCCATCTTTGTTCGTCCCCTTATTATAAGTTGCGTCCTATCTTTCGTCATTCTTATCTTTGTTCGCCCTTGTCTCTTCTCACCTCCTTATCATTCCTCGCCCCTATCTTTCGTCATTCTTATCTTTGTTCGCCCCTGTCTCTTCTTGTTCCCTTATAATTCGCCGCATCCTATCTTTCGTCATTCTTATCTTCGTTCGCCCCTTTATCATTCATCGCCTCCTATCTTTCGTCATTCTTATCTTTGTTTGCCCCTGTCTCTTCTCACCCCCTTATCATTCGTTGCCCCTATCTTTCGTCATTCTTATCTTTGTTTGCCCCTGTCTCTTCTCACCCCCTTATCATTCGTCGCCCCCTATCTTTCGTCATTCTTATCTTCGTTCGCCCCTTTATCATTCATCGCCTCCTATCTTTCGTCATTCTTATCTTTGTTTGCCCCTGTCTCTTCTCACCCCCATATCATTCGTTGCCCCTATCTTTCGTCATTCTTATCTTTGTTTGCCCCTGTCTCTTCTCACCCCCTTATCATTCGTCGCCCCCTATCTATCGTCATTCTTATCTTCGTTCGCCCCTGTCTCTTCTCACCCCCTTATCATTCCTCGCCTCCTATCTTTGTTCGTCCCCTTATTATTAGTTGCGTCCTATCTTTCGTCATTCCTATCTTTGTTCGCCCCTGTCTCTTCTCACCCCCTTATCATTCGTCGCCCTATCTTTCGTCATTCTTATCTTTGTTCGCCCCTGTCTCTTCTCACCCCCTTATCATTCCTCGCTTCCTATCTTTGTTCGTCCCCTTATTATTAGTTGCGTCCTATCTTTCGTCATTCTTATCTTTGTTCGCCCCTGTCTCTTCTCACCCCCTTATCATTCGTCGCCCCTTTCTTTCGTCATTCTTATCTTTGTTCGCCCCTGTCTCTTCTCGCTCCATTATCATTCCTCGCCTCCTATCTTTGTTCGTCCCCTTATTATAAGTTGCGTCCTATCTTTCGTCATTCTTATCTTTGTTCGCTTCAGTCTCTTCTCACCCCCTTATCATTCGTCGTCCCTATCTTTCGTCATTCTTATCTTTGTTCGCTCCTGTCTCTTCTCGCTCCCTTATCATTCGTCGCTTCCTATTTTTCGTCATTCTTATCTTTGTTCGTCCCCTTATCATTCCACGCCTCCTTTCTTTCGTCATTCTTATCTTTGATCGTCTCCTTATCATTCCTCGCCTCTCCATCTTTGTTCGTCCCCTTATTATAAGTTGCGTCCTATCTTTCGTCATTCTTATCTTTGTTCGCCCCTGTCTCTGCTCACCTCCTTATCATTCGTCGCCCCTTTCTTTCGTCATTCTTATTCTCGTTCGCCCCTGTCTCTTCTCGCTCCCTTATCATTCCTCGCCTACTATCTTTGTTCGTCCCCTTATTATTAGTTGCGTCCTATCTTTCGTCATTCTTATCTTTGTTCGCCCCTGTCTCTTCTCACCCCCTTATCATTCGTCGCCCCTTTCTTTCGTCATTCTTATCTTTGTTCGCCCCTGTCTCTTCTCGCTCCCTTATCAGTCTTCGCCTCCTATCTTTGCTCGTCCCCTTATTATTAGTTGCGTCCTATCTTTCGTCATTCTTATCTTTGTTCGCCCGTCTCTTCTCACCCCCTTATCATTCGTCGCCCCTATCTTTCGTCACTCTTATCTTTAATCGCCCCTGTCTCTTCTTGTTCCCTTATAATTCGCCGCATCCTATCTTTCGTCATTCTTATCTTCGATCGCCCCTTTATCATCATCGCCTCCTTTCTTTCGTCATTCTTATCTTTGATCGCCCCCTTATCATTCCTCGCCTCCCATCTTTGTTCGTCCCCTTATTATTAATTGCGTCCTATCTTTCGTCATTCTTATCTTTGTTCGCCCCTGTCTCTTCTCAACCCCTTATCATTCGTCGCCCCCTACTTTTCGTCTTTCTTATCTTCGTTCGCCCCTGTCTCTTCTCACCCCCTTATCATTCGTCGCCCCCTTATCATTCCTCGCCTGCTATCTTTGTTCGTCCCCTTATTATTAGTTGCGTCATATCTTTCGTCATTCTTATCTTTGTTCGCCCCTGTCTATGCTCATCCCCTTATCATTCTTCGCCCTTTTCTTTCTTCATTCTTATCTTTGTTCGCCCCTGTCTCTTCTCGCTCCCTTATCATTCCTCGCCTCCTGTCTTTGTTCGTCCCCTTATCATAAGTTGCGTACTATCTTTCGTCATTCTTATCTTTGTTCGCCCCTGTCTCTTCTCCCCCCCTTATCATTCGTCGCCCCTATCTTTCGTCATTCTTATCTTTGTTCGCTCCTGTCTCTTCTCGCTCCCTTATCAATCGTCGCTTCCTATTTTTCGTCATTCTTATCTTTGTTCGTCCCTTTTTATTCCTCGCCTCCTTTCTTTCGTGATTCTTATCTTTGATCGTCCCCTTATCATTCCTAGCCTCCCCATCTTTGTTCGTCCCCTTATTATAAGTTGCGTCCTATCTTTCGTCATTCTTATCTTTGTTCGCCCCTGTCTCTGCTCACCCCCTTATCATTCGTCGCCCCTTTCTTTCGTCATTCTTATCTTCGTTCGCCCCTGTCTCTTCTCGCTCCCTTATCATTCCTCGCCTACTATCTTTGTTCGTTCCCTTATTATTAGTTGAGTCCTATCTTTCGTCATTCTTATCTTTGTTCGCCCCTGTCTCTCCTCACCCCCTTATCATTCGTCGCCCCTTACTTTCGTCATTCTTATCTTTGTTCGCCCCTGTCTTCTTCTCGCTCCCTCATCATTCCTCGCCTCCTATCTTTGTTCGTCCCCTTATTATTAGTTGCGTCCTATCTTTCGTCATTCTTATCTTTGTTCGCCCGTCTCTTCTCACCACCTTATCATTCGTCGCACCTATCTTTCGTCATTCTTATCTTTGATCGCTCCTGTCTCTTCGTGTTCCCTTATAATTCGCCGCATCCTATCTTTCGCCATTCTTATCTTCGTTCGCCCCTTTATCATTCATCGCCTCCTATTTTTCGTCATTCTTATCTTTGTTCGCCCCTGTCTGTTCCCACCCCCTTATCATTCGTCGCCCCCATCTTTCGTCATTCTTATCTTTGATCGCCCCTGTCTCTTCTCACCCCTTATCATTCGTCGCCCCTATCTTTCGTCACTCTTATCTTCGTTCGCCCCTGTCTCTTCTCACCCCCTTATCATTCCTCGCCTCCTATCTTTGTTCGTCCCCTTATTATTAGTTGCGTCCTATCTTTCGTCATTCTTATCTTTGTTCGCCCCTGTCTCTGCTCATCCCCTTATCATTCGTCGCCCCTTTCTTTCGTCATTCTTATCTTCGTTCGCCCCTGTCTCTTCTCGCTCCCTTATCATTCCTCGCCTACTATCTTTGTTCGTTCCCTTATTATTAGTTGAGTCCTATCTTTCGTCATTCTTATCTTTGTTCGCCCCTGTCTCTCCTCACCCCCTTATCATTCGTCGCCCCTTACTTTCGTCATTCTTATCTTTGTTCGCCCCTGTCTTCTTCTCGTTCCCTCATCATTCGTCGCCTCCTATCTTTGTTCGTCCCCTTATTATTAGTTGCGTCCTATCTTTCGTCATTCTTATTTTTGTTCGCCCGTCTCTTCTCACCACCTTATCATTCGTCGCACCTATCTTTCGTCATTCTTATCTTTGATCGCTCCTGTCTCTTCGTGTTCCCTTATAATTCGCCGCATCCTATCTTTCGCCATTCTTATCTTCGTTCGCCCCTTTATCATTCATCGCCTCCTATTTTTCGTCATTCTTATCTTTGTTCGCCCCTGTCTGTTCCCACCCCCTTATCATTCGTCGCCCCCATCTTTCGTCATTCTTATCTTTAATCGCCCCTGTCTCTTCTCACCCCTTATCATTCGTCGCCCCTATCTTTCGTCACTCTTATCTTCGTTCGCCCCTGTCTCTTCTCACCCCCTTATCATTCCTCGCCTCCTATCTTTGTTCGTCCCCTTATTATTAGTTGCGTCCTATCTTTCGTCATTCTTATCTTTGTTCGCCC
This sequence comes from Lepisma saccharinum, assembly GCF_977018435.1. Classification (NCBI taxonomy): domain Eukaryota; kingdom Metazoa; phylum Arthropoda; class Insecta; order Zygentoma; family Lepismatidae; genus Lepisma; species Lepisma saccharinum. The sequence goes on along the minus strand of NC_139242.1, from coordinate 25,871,989 downwards.
ATGTCTCTTCTCACCCCCTTATCATTCGTCGCCCCTTTCTTTCGTCATTCTTATCTTTGTTCGCCCCTGTCTCTTCTCGCTCCCTTATCATTCCTCGCCTCCTATCTTTGTTCGTCCCCTTATTATAAGTTGCGTCCTATCTTTCGTCATTCTTATCTTTGTTCGCCCCTGTCTCATCTCACCCCCTTATCATTCGTCGCCCCTATCTTTCGTCATTCTTATCTTTGTTCGCTCCTGTCTCTTCTCGCTCCCTTATCATTCGTCGCTTCCTATTTTTCGTCAATCTTATCTTTGTTCGTCCCCTTATCATTCCTCGCCTCCTTTCTTTCGTCATTCTTATCTTTGATCGCCCCCTTATCATTCCTCGCCTCCCCATCTTTGTTCGTCCACTTATTATAAGTTGCATTCTATCTTTCGTCATTCTTATCTTTGTTCGCCCCTGTCTCTGCTCACCCCCTTATCATTCGTTGCCCCTTTCTTTCGTCATTCTTATCTTCGTTCGCCCCTGTCTCTTCTCGCTCCCTTATCATTCCTCGCCTACTAATCTTTGTTCGTTCTATTATTATTAGTTGCGTCCTATCTTTCGTTATTCTTATCTTCGTTCGCCCCTGTCTCTTCTCACCCCCTTATCATTCGTCGCCCCTTTCTTTCGTCATTCTTATCTTTGCTCGCCCTTGTCTCTTCTCGCTCCTTTATCATTCCTCGCCTCCTATCTTTGTTCGTCTCCTTATCATAAGTTGCGTCCTATCTTTCGTCATTCTTATCTTTGTTCGCCCCTGTTTCTTCTGACGCCCTTATCATTCGTCGCCCCTTTCTTTCGTCATTCTTATCTTTGTTCGCCCCTGTCTCTTCTCGCTCCCTTATCATTCCTCGCCTCCTATCTTTGTTCGTCCCCTTATTATAAGTTGCGTCTTATCTTTCGTCATTCTTATCTTTGTTCGCCCCTGTCTCTTCTCACCCCCTTATCATTCGTCGCCCCTTTCTTTCGTCATTCTTATCTTTGTTCGCCCCTGTCTCTTCTCGCTCCCTTATCATTCCTCGCCTCCTATCTTTGTTCGTCCCCTTATTATAAGTTGCGTCCTATCTTTCGTCATTCTTATCTTTGTTCGCCCCTGTCTCTTCTCACCCCCTTATCATTCGTCGCCCCTTTCTTTCGTCATTCTTATCTTTGTTCGCCCGTCTCTTCTCACCCCCTTATCATTCGTCGCACCTATCTTTCGTCATTTTTATCTTTGATCGCTCCTGTCTCTTCTTGTTCCCTTATAATTCGCCGCATCCTATCTTTCGTCATTCTTATCTTCGTTCACCCCTTTATCATTCCTCGCCTCCTATCTTTGTTCGTCCCCTTATCATATGTTGCGTCCTATCTTTCGTCATTCTTATCTTTGTTCGCCCCTGTCTCTTCTCACCCCCTTAACATTCGTCGCCCCTATCTTTCGTCATTCTTATCTTTGTTCGCTTTCGTCTCTTCTCGCTCCCTTATCAATCGTCGCTTCCTATTTTTCGTCATTCTTATCTTTGTTCGTCCCCTTTTCATTCCTCGCCTCCTTTCTCTCGTGATTCTTATCCTTGATCGTCCCCTTATCATTCCTAGCCTCCCCATCTTTGTTCGTCCCCTTATTATAAGTTGCGTCCTATCTTTCGTCATTCTTATCTTTGTTCGCCCCTGTCTCTGCTCACCCCCTTATCATTCGTCGCTCCTTTCTTTCGTCATTCATATCTTCGTTCGCCCCTGTCTCTTCTCGCTCCCTTATCATTCCTCGCCTACTATCTTTGTTCGTCCCCTTATTATTAGTTGCGTCCTATCTTTCGTCATTCTTATCTTTGTTCGACCATGTCTCTTCTCACCCCCTTATCATTCGTCGCCCCTTTCTTTCGTCATTCTTATCTTTGCTCGCCCCTGTCTCTTCTCGCACCCTTATCATTCCTCGCCTCCTATCTTTGTTCGTCTCCTTATCATAAGTTGCGTCCTATCTTTCGTCATTCTTATCTTTGTTCGCCCCTGTCTCTTCTCACGCCCTTATAATTCGTCGCCCCTTTTTTTCGTCGTTCTTATCTTTGTTCGCCCCTGTCTCTTCTCGTTCCCTTATCATTCCTGGCCTCCTATCTTTGTTCGTCCCCTTATTATAAGTTGCGTCCTATCTTTCGTCATTCTTATCTTTGTTCGCCCCTGTCTCTTCTCACCCCCTTATCATTCGTTGCCCCTTTCTTTCGTCATTCTTATCTTTGTTCGCCCGTCTCTTCTCACCCCCTTATCATTCGTCGCATCTATCTTTCGTCATTCTTATCTTTGATCGCTCCTGTCTCTTCTTGTTCCCTTATAATTCGCCGCATCGTATCTTTCGTCAATCTTAACTTCGTTCACCCCTTTATCATTCATCGCCTCCTATCTTTCGTTATTCTTATCTTTGTTCGCCCCTGTCTCTTCACACCCCCTTATCATTCGTCGCCCCTTTCTTTCGTCATTCTTATCTTTGTTCGCCCCTGTCTCTGCTCACCCCCTTATCATTCGTCGCCCCTTTCTTTCGTCATTCTTATCTTCGTTCGCACCTGTCTCTTCTCGCTCCCTTATCATTCCTCGCCTACTAATTTTTGTTCGTTCCCTTATTATTAGTTGCGTCCTATCTTTGGTTATTCTTATCTTTGTTCGCCCCTGTCTCTTCTCACCCCCTTATCATTCGTCGCCCCTTTCTTTCGTCATTCTTATCTTTGCTCGCCCCTGTCTCTTCTCGCTCCCTTATCATTCCTCGCCTCCTATCTTTGTTCGTCTCCTTATTATAAGTTGCGTCCTATCTTTCGTCATTCTTATCTTTGTTCGCCCCTGTCTCTTCTCACGCCCTTATCATTCGTCGCCCCTTTCTTTCGTCATTCTTATCTTTGTTCGCCCGTCTCTTCTCGCCCCCTTATCATTCGTCGCACCTATCTTTCGTCATTCTTATCTTTGATCGCTCCTGTCTCTTCTTGTTCCCTTATAATTCGCCGCATCCTATCTTTCGTCATTCTTATCTTCGTTCACCCCTTTATCATTCATCGCCTCCTATCTTTCGTCATTCTTATCTTTGTTCGCCCCTGTCTCTTCTCACCCCCTTATCATTCGTCGCTCATATATTTTGTCATTCTTATCTTTGTTCGCCCCTGTCTCTGCTCACCCCCTTATCATTTGTCGCCCCTTTCTTTCGTCATTCTTATCTTCGTTCGCCCCTGTCTCTTCTCGCTCCCTTATCATTCCTCGCCTACTATCTTTGTTCGTTCCCTTATTATTAGCCCCTGTCTCTTCTCACCCCCTTATCATTCGTCGCCCCTTTCTTTCGTCATTCTTATCTTTGCTCGCCCCTGTCTCTTCTCGCTCCCTTATCATTCCTCGCCTCGTATCTTTGTTCGTCTCCTTATCATAAGTTGCGTCCTATCTTTCGTCATTCTTATCTTTGTTCGCCCCTGTCTCTTCTCACCCCCTTATCATTCGTCGCCCCTTTCTTTCGTCATTCTTATCTTTGTTCGCCCGTCTCTTCTCACCCCCTTATCATTCCTCGCCTCCTATCTTTGTTCGTCCCCTTATGATAAGTTGCGTCCTATCTTTCGTCATTCTTATCTTTGTTCGCCCCTGTTTCTTCTCACCCCCTTATCATTCGTCGCCCCTTTCTTTCGTCATTCTTATCTTTGTTCGCCCGTCTCTTCTCACCCCCTTATCATTCGTCGCACCTATCTTTCGTCATTCTTATCTTTGATCGCTCCTGTCTCTTCTTGTTCCCTTATAATTCGCCGCATCGTATCTTTCGTCAATCTTATCTTCGTTCACCCCTTTATCATTCATCGCCTCCTATCTTTCGTTATTCTTATCTTTGTTCGCCCCTGTCTCTTCTCACCCCCTTATCATTCGTCGCCCATATATTTTGTCATTCTTATCTTTGTTCGCCCCTGTCTCTGCTCACCCCCTTATCATTCGTCGCCCCTTTCTTTCGTCATTCTTATCTTCGTTCGCCCCTGTCTCTTCTCGCTCCCTTATCATTCCTCGCCTACTAATCTTTGTTCGTTCCCTTATTATTAGTTGCGTCCTATCTTTCGTTATTCTTATCTTTGTTCGCCCCTGTCTCTTCTCACCCCATTATCATTCGTCGCCCCTATCTTTCGTCATTCTTATCTTTGTTCGCCCCTGTCTCTTCTCACCCCCTTATCATTCGTCGCCCCTATCTTTCGTCATTCTTATCTTTGTTCGCCACTGTCTCTTCTCACACCCTTATCATTCGTCGCCCCTATTTTTCGTCATTCTTATCTTTGTTCGCTCCTGTCTCTTCTCGCTCCCTTATCATTCGTCACTTCCTATCTTTCGCCATTCTTATCTTTGTTCGTCGCCTTATCATTCCTCGCCTCCTTTCTTTCGTCATTCTTATTTTTGATCGCCCCCTTATCATTCCTCGCCTCCCATCTTTTTTCGTCCCCTTATTATTAGTTGCGTCCTATCTTTCGTCATTCTTATGTTTGTTCGCCCCTGTATATGCTCACCCCCATATCATTCGTCGCCCTTATCCTTCGTCATTCTTATCTTTGTTCGCTCCTGTCTCTTCTCGCTCCCTTATCATTCGTCGCCTCCTATCTTTCGTCATTCTTATCTTTGTTCGCCCCTGTCTCTTCTCACCCCCTTATCGTTCGTCGCCCCTAATTTTTGGTCATTCATATCTTTGTTCGCCCCTGTCTCTTCTCACCCCCTTATCATTCGTCACCCTTATCTTTCGTCATTCTTATCTTTGCTCGCCCCTGTCTCTTCTCGCTCCCTTATCATTCCTCGCCTCCTATCTTTGTTCGTCTCCTTATTATAAGTTGCGTCCTATCTTTCGTCATTCTTATCTTTGTTCGCCCCTGTCTCTTCTCACGCCCTTATCATTCGTCGCCCCTTTCTTTCGTCATTCTTATCTTTGTTCGCCCCTGTCTCTTCTCGCTCCCTTATCATTCCTCGCCTCCTATCTTTGTTCGTCCCCTTATTATAAGTTGCGTCCTATCTTTCGTCATTCTTATCTTTGTTCGCCCCTGTCTCTTCTCACCCCCTTATCATTCGTCGCCCCTTTCTTTCGTCATTCTTATCTTTGTTCGCCCGTCTCTTCTCACCCCCTTATCATTCGTCCCACCTATCTTTCGTCATTCTTATCTTTGATCGCTCCTGTCTCTTCTTGTTCCCTTATAATTCGCCGCATCCTATCTTTCGTCATTCTTATCTTCGTTCACCCCTTTATCATTCATCGCCTCCTATCTTTCGTCATTCTTATCTTTGTTCGCCCCTGTCTCTTCTCACCCCCTTATCATTCGTCGCCCATATATTTTGTCATTCTTATCTTTGTTCGCCCCTGTCTCTGCTCACCCCCTTATCATTCGTCGCCCCTTTCTTTCGTCATTCTTATCTTCGTTCGCCCCTGTCTCTTCTCGCTCCCTTATCATTCCTCGCCTACTATCTTTGTTCGTTCCCTTATTATTAGCCCCTGTCTCTTCTCACCCCCTTATCATTCGTCGCCCCTTTCTTTCGTCATTCTTATCTTTGCTCGCCCCTGTCTCTTCTCGCTCCCTTATCATTCCTCGCCTCGTATCTTTGTTCGTCTCCTTATCATAAGTTGCGTCCTATCTTTCGTCATTCTTATCTTTGTTCGCCCCTGTCTCTTCTCACCCCCTTATCATTCGTCGCCCCTTTCTTTCGTCATTCTTATCTTTGTTCGCCCGTCTCTTCTCACCCCCTTATCATTCCTCGCCTCCTATCTTTGTTCGTCCCCTTATTATAAGTTGCGTCCTATCTTTCGTCATTCTTATCTTTGTTCGCCCCTGTCTCTTCTCACCCCCTTATCATTCGTCGCCCCTTTCTTTCGTCATTCTTATCTTTGTTCGCCCGTCTCTTCTCACCCCCTTATCATTCGTCGTACCTATCTTTCGTCATTCTTATCTTTGATCGCTGCTGTCTCTTCTTGTTCCCTTATAATTCGCCGCATCGTATCTTTCGTCAATCTTATCTTCGTTCACCCCTTTATCATTCATCGCCTCCTATCTTTCGTTATTCTTATCTTTGTTCGCCCCTGTCTCTTCTCACCCCCTAATCATTCGTCGCCCATATATTTTGTCATTCTTATCTTTGTTCGCCTCTGTCTCTGCTCACCCCCTTATCATTCGTCGCCCCTTTCTTTCGTCATTCTTATCTTCGTTCGCCCCTGTCTCTTCTCGCTCCCTTATCATTCCTCGCCTACTAATCTTTGTTCGTTCCCTTATTATTAGTTGCGTCCTATCTTTGGTTATTCTTATCTTTGTTCGCCCCTGTCTCTTCTCACCCCCTTATCATTCGTCGCCCCTATCTTTCGTCATTCTTATCTTTGTTCGCCCCTGTCTCTTCTCACGCCCTTATCATTCGTCGCCCCTATATTTCGTCATTCTTATCTTTGTTCGCCACTGTCTCTTCTCACACCCTTATCATTCGTCGCCCCTATTTTTCGTCATTCTTATCTTTGTTCGCTCCTGTCTCTTCTCGCTCCCTTATCATTCGTCACTTCCTATCTTTCGTCATTCTTATCTTTGTTCGTCGCCTTATCATTCCTCGCCTCCTTTCTTTCGTCATTCTTATTTTTGATCGCCCCCTTATCATTCCTCGCCTCCCATCTTTTTTCGTCCCTTTATTATTAGTTGCGTCCTATCTTTCGTCATTCTTATGTTTGTTCGCCCCTGTATATGGTCACCCCCATATCGTTCGTCGCCCCTATCCTTCGTCATTCTTATCTTGTTCGCTCCTGTCTCTTCTCGCTCCCTTATCATTCGTCGCCTCCTATCTTTCGTCATTCTTATCTTTGTTCGCCCCTGTCTCTTCTCACCCCCTTATCGTTCGTCGCCCCTATCTTTCGTCATTCTTATCTTTGTTCGCCCCTTTTTCTTCTCACCCCCTTATCATTCGTCACCCTTATCTTTCGTCATTCTTATCTTTGTTCGCTCCTGTCTCTTCTCGATCCCTTATCATTCGTCGCTTCCTATTTTTCGTCATTCTTATCTTTGTTCGTCCCCTTATCATTCCTCGCCTCCTTTCTTTCATCATTCTTATCTTTGATCGCCCCCTTATCATTCCTCGCCTCCCATCTTTATTCGTCCCCTTATTATTAGTTGCGTCCTATCTTTTGTCATTCTTATCTTTGTTCGCCCCTGTCTATGCTCACCCCCTTATAATTCGTCGCCCGTATCTTTCGTCATTCTTATCTTTCTTCGTCCCTGTCTGTTCTTGTTCCCTTATCATTCGTCATTCTTATCTTTGTTCGCCCCTGTCTTTTCTCACCCCCTTATCATTCCTCGCCCCCTTATCATTCCTCGCCTCCTCTCTTTGTTCGTCCCCTTATTATTAGTTGAGTCTTATCTTTCGTTATTCTTATCTTTTTTCTGCCCTGTCTCTTGTCACCCCCTTATCATTTTTCGCCCATATATTTCCTCATTCTTATCTTTGATCGCCCCCTTATCATTCCTCGCCTCGTATCTCTGTTCGACCCCTTATTATTAGTTGCGTCCTATCTTTCGTCATTCTTATCCCTGTTCGCCCGTCGCCGCTTTATCTTTCGTCGCCCCTATTTATTTATTCGCTGCACTCGCCGTTAAGCTTCGTGCTCCCCATAACGGTAGTTCTTCGTAAAACACCACAATATTTGCTTTATTGCATTTCAACAGTGCATATTATTAAAGAAATAAAATAAGGTCCTTGAGGGGGGTTAATCACCTATCGGGTTGTGGGGCACACTCTCCGCTCCTCTTTATTCCGCTCTTGTATGTTTCTTAATTGACACTACCTGTGCTATTTTTCATTCCAACTGTGTAAATTATTTACCAATATATGAAAAAATAAAATAGGTCCTCTGCGGAAGTCGCCCACGACGCCCCCTCTGCCCCCTCCGCCCCAGATTGACGAAGGTACACTCACGAAGAACATCCATGTCCAGGCTGGGGTTAATGCAAGTAATAAGTGGTTATGTTAGTTTCCGAAATTCCATGAAGGAGGGGGTGGGGGTGTTACAGCCTAAAAGTCAATAATAATAATTATAATTTTGACGTTTGTGAAAGAGTGGCTAGCACAGCAAGCTACAATGCCAAAGATCTCGAGTTTGAACCCCAGTCTGGGCATGGGTGTTGTTTGTGAGTGTCCCTTCATCAACTTCATCATATCATCACTCATTCTCATCATCACAATTAGCCAAAAATGGTAGAAAAGCGATACTAAATAACAAAAAAATAATCAATCAATAATAATCATAAGTAACAACTAGCTGATTATTATTTTTATCTAACATAACCATTCTGTAGGAAGGTCATCAAACATAAAAATAAACATTATTAATTACAGACAAAAATGTAACACAATTCAAAATCCAACCCAATAATTAATAATAATTAGTTAATTGTTCATTCCCTTTGTTCCAGTGACTGAGCGAGAGGTGATAAATGGCATTCTGAATGTAAAGAACACAAAAAATCATTGTCTTGGATATATCCGTTACATCAACAACATCAATCTGCAGAATCTAAAAAAGGCTTCCCTTTTTATTGATATCTTGAACAGAAGTTTGGACACAGAAGCAGTGAAGCTTCTCTCCAACCTTAGAGATGAAAGGCTTCCAGCAAAGATAGAGGCTTCTAATCTCCAAAGGTACGGTTTTACTGTCCTACACACGACTTTTTTCCAGAGCAGGATGTGATGTCAAGCCAATGAGAGGATGTCCTACTTCAGTGATGTAGGATATGAGTTTGAAGGCGTATTTCTCAAGAACGAAAACAAATATTTGCAAAATAATATACAGTTATTTTAAGTGGTTTCTATTTTATTTTTCTTGCGACACTTCATCCTGGTTTTCCCAGAACTTTCTCAAGCCAAGATAAACACACACAACCTTCTGTGTAGAGAAGTGTAGAGTGTAAGATTGTGTTTTGTGTGTGTATTTATCTTGGTTGAGAAAGTTCTAGGAAACCAAGATGAAGCATTGTAAGAAAAATAAAATAACCACTTAAAATTAGGTTTTGATTCTATAAAAAGTGGTTATGCAAGCTATTAAGAGCAACTTAGGAAACAAACATTGCTGAGATATTTTGTATGTCATTTCTGTATGTGTAAAATGAATGGATTTAAAACATATTTTTCATGTTTTTGTGAAAATGCCCATTAGATTAGATTAGATTTATTTCATCCATGAATCACGTTTGCATCTACATGTTGTGATATTGTACATGTCAGTCAAACATTACAATATACTAATACAATAAAATAAAATAATGTAATATACAATGAAATTATACCTTACTCTATTACAGTTTTATGCTGGAACATGTGTACTCGTATTAGTGATACAATCTATATGTACATAAGAGTAACACCAGTAAAACATGTTGAGGTTACAATATAAAAATAATATGCATTCTGTAATGTATTAAAAGATTAAATGAAATATTGTGATGGATTAAAAGATTAAATGAAATATTGTGAGATAATATAAAGGTTAATAATATTTTTTTTCTTTATTAAGTGGGCAAGGGCTGAACATCATAAATAAACTTATAATATCATAAAATGATACTAAAAATTTCACTCATGTGATATAATAGATACAATATGTAAGATGGCATCTAGCCTATTGTGGGCCATATGTTGGAACTACTGATTACATTTTCAATTGCACTCTTGTGGATGAATCCATGATCCTCCAATCCATTAACCCACAAGTGACCCAGATAGCATGTAAGTTAACTGCAAGTTAAATCGAATGTCGATTTAACTTGCAGTTAACTTACGTGCTATCTGGGGAGTTGATGGATTAGAGGTTCATAAGTTCACCCACTGTAAAGGTGAATACTACATAGCTGCTTTCTAGGTGGGTGGCATACACAATAAGATATTTCATATATTTAGAACTTTCCAGTCTCAAAACTGGCAATCAGGGGGTCATTTTAAGAGAGTTTGTTGCATTTAGCACTCTGGTTTTTCCCAAATTCTTCACATTGCTCTTATTTGAAAAATATGATTTTCTTAACATTTTTAAGGGTTCTGTAGCCCCATCAGCACCCAATCCCCCTCTACGTTCACCATTGTACATATTAATATGGTAGTCAATTTGCTAACAAATGCACACTTAGATAAAGTAAAAGTAAAGTTATCCTTCATATAACAGTGAATTTGTGTGTTTTTGATTCAGGTACACAGTTGAATGGATTGGCAGGGAAGGGTTAGATGTAGACACACACGAAGAATACTTGCAACACTTTCTTGCACACTTTTACAAGAACATCTGCAAGTTGGTGGACAGAGCTATGAGGAAAGAAGATTCCAGTGCACAGGGCCAGATTGTCACAGAGATTCTACAGCATCTGCATGCCTGTAACAATTCTGTTAAGGTTAGTTTAATATTATTTACAGTAGTAAGCAAGAAAATGTTAAACAAATAAAATAAATAGATTAAAAAAAAACAACAGCATAAACTTTTCAAGACAACAGCAGAAATGCAATAACAAAATGTATTAACTTAATTGTATTTTTGCCATGTCCAACATAATAATAAAAATAATATAATTGTTTATTGTTACTTAATTCTGAGCACAGCAAAGGCCAGATACAGCATCACATTCAATATTTCTACAATTAATTCAGAACACATCATCTTTTAAATTATCTATCAGAGATTTTATCAGTTCACTACCATTATTGTTACTATTTACTGAAATAAAGGAATTGAGTTTAGACCTGTATTTAGGAACCTTGCATGAAATAGTCACTATGAATCTTTGATAAGAACAATTTATGTACAAATACACTTATTGTGTTACTCTTTCTTAAATACAATGTCTGTAAATTAAGAGATTCCAACCACTAGTCATATTTAAATGTTACATAACAATTTTGACTTTTCATACACAGTAATATGATAAATAATTTCTGAATTCAATCTATTTTTTCTGTGTGGCATTTAGCTGCTGAGCTCCACAATTCACTACCATATTCTAGTATTGGATATATAATTGTGAACCATAAAACATTAAATTTTCCATTCTGTTTAAAGAAGTCCAATAAAAAATATAAAACCTAGTAACTTTTTAGGTTGTTTACAATAATAATAATAATAATTTGCATAGCCAGTAGTAAAAACTGTGGAAGTAAATTTTTTCGTGTTTTGATTAATTATTTCTGTCAGGAAATTCAACCTTCATTGTTTTGTGCACAAAAAGTGTAAGTCTCTCTCCACACACATTTTCTTCCAAAGAAAAAATTCTCTGACAAAATGAAGATGATGTTCCCTCTATGATAGAATTAATGAGTCGGTTATGTATATTTTTTCTATAACATGATCATTTATTCAGGGAATGTTTTCAAGAGAAATACTTAACTATAATTCCTTCCAAAAGATATTTGGGGAATTGCGCCTTAATAGAAATACTTTGTACGTATGACCATAACATCTTTGCACAAAATCTCAAATGATGCCCTCTTTTCATTTTCAGGTATTTTATGGGAGGGAAGAAAGTCTTCAAAGAATCGAAGACTACATGAAAGATGACTCAGATCAGCCAATAGTGTTGTATGGTGAAGGAGGCTGTGGAAAAACCTCACTGCTTGCAAAGTCTGCTGGCAATAGCACTGTGTGGTTCAAAGAATCCAAACCCATTTGTATCATTCGGTTTCTTGGTACAACTCCTGACAGCAGTGCCCTCACTCCCACTCTGATATCTATCTGTCAGCAGGTACAAATGTTTAATTTACGATGATCATTATAATATAAGGGTTGCCCAAAGGAAAGTGTTGCTTTTTTCTGGCATGGTTTTTTGGATAGCATATTTGAACATACAGGAAGTAACAGCAATACATGGGCTACATATCCACTACACATAGTCAGCTTGCTGGTTCAAGGAAGTGTACCAGCATGTCATTATATTGTAGATACCCTGAGTGAAGAACGTCTGTGGTTGGCTGCAGAACCAGTCTTCGATGGCATCCTGGACCTCAGCATCGTTAGCAAATAGGTGGCCCTTTAGATATTTTTTAGTTGCCCAAAAATGTGACAAAGGGCAACAGTCTCACTCATGGCATAGTGGTAACTTTGATGCCTTGTAATCAAGGGGTCCTGGGTTCGATACTTGGTGAAGGCACATGACACAGCAGTTCAGATTCCACTTTAAACTGCAGGTCCAGTCATGATTAGCCTTTCTGTGATTAAGTGGACTTAAAACAAAAATTCAGATTAAAAAGAAAAATCAAAGGGTGACAGGTCGGGGCTGTAGGCGTAGGGAGCTAGTGGTTGAGGATCTCCAAGCGGAAAAGCTGCAGCAGATCTTTGCACACTCATGCCACTACTCCATTTGAACACTATACACCATGACAGACACTCATTCCCATACACATCCTTCATACGATCATAAATTTCAGCTCCACTAGTAACACCTTCTGCCATCAAAATTGGAATAACTGCTCACTGGGTAGTTTGGACGAATTCATATGTCTATGTAGTCAATTTGCTTCAGCATGTGGACACAGCATACTAACACTTTCTGACAATAACAGCTTATGCTGACACTGACATACAATGCCATGTACTGTTGGAAGCACAAAGCTCTGTGTATTTAAACAATGATCCTACTAGAGTCTCACTTTCACTTGAACGAACCTTATATTTTAAAAGTGCATTTTTATAGACTGTCTACAATCTCAATCTCCTCTTTACTTCCAGATTTCGTACAATTACATGCTTCCCTTTGAAGATATACCTGATGATTTAGTCCCTTTGACTGCATTTTTCAAGCAACTCTTAACTTACGGAACTGCAGAGCAGCCTTTGCTTGTCTTTTTGGATTCTGTGGATCAATTGACTGGTGCTCAGGATGTTAACAAGGTGTCATGGCTACCAACACGGTTGCCTCCACATTGTAAGGTAATACTTTATGTCCGTCCATTGATTTCTTTGATGAGAGAAAGAATGAGAAAATAAAGAGACTGGCCAAGACAGAAAATGAGGGAAAGAAATAAAATGAAGATAATAGCAAATAGATAAAAACAAAATGGGAGTCAAAATAAGAGAATGAGATAAAAATACAGAAAAAGGATATATAATGAAGAAGAATGAAAGAAAAGGAAAGGAATGAGAGTGTGTGAGAGAGAAAGGCAGAAAATAAAATGGAAGAAAGGTAAAAGGGTAAGAAAGAAATAGAGACAGTGGCGTATCCTGAAAATTTGACCTGTTCTGCAACAAGTCTTATTTATTGTGTATATTTGAATTTGAATTTGAATTTTATTTTTTCTTCCGTTGACCCTTGTTTAAAAGGGCATGGAAAACGTCAAGATACATAATGAAATAATAATTAGTTAAGTACATCATAACAAAAAAGAAGAAACATTGTGTAGTACATTACATCACTACACCAAAGTAAAAATGAAAAAATACACTTCATTACACTACAATAAAAATTTAAAAAACACATTATCATTGTTGCATGATTGAAATAAGAATACAATTAAAATACATATTTTTTTAGTACATTGGCCTTGTATTGTCTTGTTCCATGAATTCTCCGATACTGTAGAGAGCTCTATCTGTCAAATATTTTTTTATTGTTTGTATTTGATTATCTTTTGGAGATATCAGTTTTATGTCATGAGGCAGCTGGTTGTAGAATATTTTTCCGGCATTGATTGGTGATTGTTTTGAGATATTGAGTCTGTGTTGGTTCTGGTAATAATTATCTTTCCCCCTTGTATTGTGGTTGTGTAATTGGTTATTTTTAGTCATGCTTCCAGTATTTAGAACAAACATTATAGCCTTATAGATGTATAGGGAGTATATTGTCATTATTTGTTTTTCCCTGAATAACTGTTTGCAAGATTCCCTACAGCCTAGTTTGTACATTATTCTAAGTGCTCTCTTTTGAAGTCTCAGTATTCTGACAGTATTATTATAAAATGATCCACCCCAAGCTATTATGCCATATTCAACGTAGGGGTAAATTAGTCCATAATATATGCATTTGTTAATTTCTGTTAAATTATATTCAGCCATTTGTTTTAGCAGGTATAGATTAGATGATAATTTACTGCAGATGTTGTTAATTTGTTCTTCCCACGTTAATTTTTGATCTAGTGTTATTCCCAAAAATTTTACTGAAGATACAGTTTCTATGAGCACATTGTCTATGCATAGTGTTTGTGACTCAAAATCCATGTTTCGGATTGTATTGAATATCATAAATTTTGTTTTATTGTTATTTATTATTAATCCATGTGAAGTTAAGTATTGTGCCAGTTGGTTTATGGTGATAAAAGTGTTGATTTCAAGCTTCCTAGGGTCGATACCTCTGGCAAGAACAGTTGTGTCATCGGCATAGGTGACAATTTTTGTGTTTGGGTATTCTGGTACATTGTTTATGTACAAAATAAAGAGCAGGGGCCCCAGGATTGATCCTTGGGGTACCCCCATTAACACTTTCCTACTTTGTGATTTAAAGTTAGTGACTATACCATGCATGTTGTAGCTTATTTGAGTAATTTGCATTCTGTCCTGTAGATAAGATTGTATAAGTTCATAAGCTATCCCTCTTATTCCTATATTGCTTAGTTTGACCATAAGCAGGTCATGTTTTACCCTATCAAATGCCTTGGAAAGATCTAGATATATAGTGTTTGCAGCTTCGTGTTTCTCTAATGTTTCGGTTACATAATCGATTAACTGTGCTAGAGCTGTGTTTATTGATTTCCCTTTCTGGAATCCATGCTGGTTTCTGTTTATTATGTTATATTTGTTACAAAACTTTATAATATAATTTGATAAAATTTTTTCCAATATCTTTGAAAAAGCAGATGTTAGGGAGATAGGTCTGTAGTTCTCAATGTCTGTTGCAGCTCCTTTTTTGAATATGGGTATCACTGTGCTGTGTTTTAGAACTTTGGGGAATGTACCAAATTTTATTGAATTGTTGACTGCATACAGCAGGGGTTCTAAAATAGATTCTGAGCAGGATTTAATAAGTTCAGCTGACCATTCATCAGGTCCGTGTGATTTTTTGTTTTTTAAACCTTGTATAACTTTTTTTAACTCATTAGCACTTACTTCTGGGATATATATACTGTTTGACCGATATTTCTCGATTGGGATCTCTAGTGTTTTGTCATTATTTTCATTCTCTCTGTTTGTGTTGGTTAAGTTTATAAAATATTCGTTGAATAAGTTACATATGATATTCGGGTCAATTACTTCAGTGTCATCCTTGATGACTTTTATGTTTGCTTTATCATTGTTTGTGTTTGATACACGGTGATTGTTTACTATTTTCCAAATGGCTTTTTGTTTATTAACAGACTTTTTTATTTGTTTACTGAAAATATTTGATTTTTGATTCTTTATGGCTTTCTTGAATAGTTTTTTTACATTTTTGTACTTTTCCTGGTGCTTAGTGTCTTTTGTAATTCTAAATTTTTCATATTCTATTTTCATATTACTTTTCAAAAGTATAATTTCTTCTGTTAGTGGCACTTTCTTCTTATTAGGGTATATTCTTTTTGTTGTTTTGGGACAAGCTACATTTAAATAATATGTTAAGTGGCTTATTAGCAATTCCCAGATATCATTCGTGTCAGTTAGTTGGTAAAGGTCTATCCAATTTTCCTGATGTAAGAGGTATTTAAGATAATCTATATTTTGCTCACATGTATCCCTACATTCTATTGTGTAACTTTTTGAGTATTCTAACCTTTTACCTTGTATTGTAATTTTTTGAGACGTGTGGTCAGAGATAAGCGTATGTAGGACTTCAGCTTTAATGTGATTTGATTGAATGTTTGTTATTACATGGTCAATCAGGGTTTCTGTACTTTCTGTTATTCGAGTTGGTTCTTGAATATCCTATCTATATAAATTAGATATAACATACATAAAACACCAATGCAGGCATGCAAGTAAAATAAAAACAAGAGTCTAACAAATTCCCTTTTCATTGAAAATTGAACCTGGATTTCCGTTCACAAGGGACATTTCCCTTCATGTAGAAACACTGCCTCTGCCAAGCACGACACAGAGAGCAGGAAGAAACATGGGTTGTAGTGTTGAAACTAAACCCACAGATGCATGTTTTAAATAGCCACGCACTTCGTCTCACTAAGTACAATAATAAGTTTTGGATAATGTTGCATGTTTAAAAACTCCTTTTGCAGTTAGTAAGTAGAAAGGCAAGTGCACTGTTCACATCTCCATCTTTAAAATGTCAGAGAAATCATTTACTTCATTGGTTCTGTTGAAAGAAACTGCATGACAATGAAAAAATAATATAAGACAACCAGTATTTTCATGAAAAGCTTTTTTCGTCTCTGCGATGACATAGTGGTAAGGTCGTCATCTTGTAATCAAGGGGTTCCAGGTTCGATAACCAGTGGAGGAACATGGTGGTTTAGATCCCACCTTAAACTGTAGGTCCAGTCATGATTAGCCTCTCTGTGCATAAAATGGGCTTAAAAAAACAAAACTCAAACTCATGTAAAGCTTTTTAGTTGTTATTTTCCAGTTGATTGTGTCATGCGCAGCTGAAGCAGACAACCCAGAAGTGTCGCGGGACTACCATCTTTTACGTCGAATGCTTGATGTAGATGAGCAATTTATTGAGGTCAAGGAACTTGGAGAAGAACTTGCCATGCAAGTTATGAAGTAAGTATCCGATATATAACAATACATTGAACTGTTGCAAGGGTTGTTCATGCATGCTTTGAAAGTATATTTGTTCCTTTAGATAACCCGATAGGAAAGGCCTCCTTTCAAACGATGTCAGAAAGTGAAAAATGTCAACAATCTCCTCTTCTTGTTAAAACTTATGTCATAACATTAACTAGTTAGATTAGCATTTACTTTTCCATTATAAATTTCCATGGACCATACCTTCTAAGAAATTTAAATAGAGAAGATTTCATGACTGTCGTAACCCCTGTGTATGACAAGAACACTGTTCCTTTACATGTCAATTTCTCCTGAATGAAGAATGTGGATGAAAACTGGACATCGAGATCTCACCAATTACCAGTGGCGGTTGGTAGCTAATGCAATTTCTAGTTGTTCGCTGCCAATATTTGTGAAACTAGTGTTTGCAGAGGTTTGCAGATGGCGCAGCTATACTAAACCTAAAGACACCATACTAGCTTCCACAGTGATGGACTCCATCATGATGCTCTTTGAGAGAATAGAAAAACAGGTAAGAATTTCTCAAGTACATAAATTTTCTTGTAAATAAAGTGTTTAACTTCATTTCTTGTAGAACCAACAGTGGCGAAGCTAAGGCGTAAATACTGGGTAGGCTGAAAAATCTTATATTTTTTTATATACAGCAGGTCCATACGTCGATTCTTGCTGGTCGCAAAAGTATCAATTACTCTTTCCTTGAAGCCTTGATCAATAGAAAGTTCTTTAACCAGTTTTTTTTAATGGCTATTGTACTGAGAGAACGTAATCTTTCATTTTTCATTGAATTATGGAGATAATTTTTTACTCTCTTGAGGGTCCTCATACTTCTTTCGGAGGAAGCTGTTGTAACAGGGAATGTCAAGACCAACTTGATAAGTTGTGTTACTTTTTTGTAGATTGTTTGAAGGTCATTGGTAACTATGAATTTTCGAAGATCTGCAGGAGGTAAATGCTTTTCTTCATCAGCATAGATATTCTTTAAATCATTTTCTAATCGTTCTTTGTTGAAAAATGGATATGTGGGCAGAAGGATACTTAATTTCATCACAGGAAAATGTAGTTTATATTCCCCAAAGCTATTTTGGTCTACCAATTCAACAAATTTTATCTTTTTCAAGATCTCCAAAACGTATTTCCAGTTGTACAGTCAGTGTGTCCAAGATTTTGTAGGTTAAGCATTTGAGAGTCACGAAGTTTTTTTCACTTACATTTATTTTTCTGCATGTGGATGTAGGGCCTCAGTCATTTGTGGAGATGTGATCAACATCATGCTCTAACTGCCTTTACTCAGGGTTGCCTATGGTACCTATTTAAAAGAGGCTGGGTGAATCCTAGAGCTGTTTGAATCAGGGACATTGCTGGAAAAATTCACACCTGAAATCATATACCCTTGGAATTCAACTCAAGTTTCCCATGTGGCTGTGAGATGCCCTACCGATTGGACCACTGTGAATCTGTTTCATTAGAATAACTCTAAGCAAAACAAAGACAGATTAATACAATATAAGGCATTCCATTGAAAACAAAGATTAAGTTAAACAACTACAAATAGTTGTAACAAACGTATTATGAAATTAAATGTTTTAACAAAGGAAAATATGCATATGTATTTATGATACATTCGATTTAGTTAAATTTTCTAAATAAATTTTGATTACACATTTTTCGTTCGTTCATACATGAAATTAATATACCTCTTACTGTCTGTGCTTTGATCTTCAACACTGATTTTTGACAATATTCTTGGATGTGGATATGATAAACGTTTTTTGATATGTCGTTTCAATTTGTTTTGAATATTAAGTAACTTTCTTTCTGCCTCATTCAACTAGCATGGGCGAATCCTTGTGTTCCATGCACTGGCATATATTACAGCTGCAAAAAGTGGACTTTCAGAGTCAGAATTAGAAGATCTAATATCCCTGGATGATCGTGTATTGGATGATGTGTATCAATACCATCTTCCACCAGTGCGTCGAATACCTCCTCTTCTGTGGACAAGAATCCGAAATGACCTTCCCAACTACTTGTCGGAGAGAGATGCTGACGGGGTTAGTGTCATGAACTGGTATCACAGGTACAGATTTTATTTCTCTCTCACAGGATACTTTTACATATTTTAGTTGCATGTTTCCAAAGTAAATTAAACTTACAGAAGCAGATACTCGTATGAGGTGTGAATAAAATTGGAGAAATTTGAAAGCATTACAACTTAAAACGTGATATTCTTAGGCACTGGCATACTCTGGATTTTCTTTCCGGAGGGGGCTGGAGTTGTAAAGGTAGATATTACATAGCTGCATTCTAGGGGACCGTGATGCACTTTAAAATATTTCAAAAATACCATTTTTAGCCTTTGTCCTAAAAGTTGTTTAAGACAAAAAATTGCAATGGAGAGCCACTGTAAAGCAAGGTTTCAGTTGCTACTTTAAATTTTCTCCCCAAGATATTTACTGCTTTCATTTGACAATTTTAATTTTCATCAAATTTTGGGAAAGGCTGTAGCCTCATCAACCCCTCCTCTATGTATGCCAGTGTTCTTAGGTTACAGAAGAAAAATGCAATACTATATTGTATTAAATATGAATGATATCCCTCTTTTATTAAGCTTACGAAACCAGGAATTGGTTTAAATATCAGATCGGCATCAATTCCAATATGCCGATTTCAGTCAATACTCATACATCAGAAGTTGGCTTCATGACATTCCTGGAAACAGTACGTTTTAGAATTAAATGCTTAAACTTGTTAATTAGGATGAAAAGGATGTGAACCACCACTATTAAATGCAACTATTATAAAAGTTCTTGTCAGTTTTATCCATAATTTTGTGGATTAGGAGGATGTTACAAAAAAAAAATTAGGGTGTCTGGGTAAACCACTGGATTCTTTTAATGAACACAGTGGCACAGGAAGAAAAGGGTACGGTAATCCTAACTCTAATAACACAGATACAAATTAGATAGATTAATGAACAATGGTTAAATGTTCAGCAGTGAAAATGAGAAAAAAAATAATTAAACATAACAGGAGCAGAATAGTATGTTCTATTTTATCTTTTCCATAATAATCATACCATTCTCATGGCAGGCAGTTCCGTGACACAGCGAGGGAACGTTATTTCAAGAACATGAACATGGCAATGTATTTCCATTCAAGCATTGCAGACTACTTTCTTGGCATCTGGGGTGGAGGAGTTGCCAAGCCCTTCAAGTTTACTGAAATACAGAGACATAGGTAAGAATAAATTAATTACATTGCATTAGGTTCTAATCGTAGCTAATGTTGATCTACCACACTGGAACAGAAATCGGGGATATTTTTATAAGTGTGATTAAGAAACTTATGTGTCTTGAAATAATGAGAGAATAATAGAGTGGCTCAAAATGATGTTAACATTGCAAATTCCAGGTTCAATCTAAAAGAGAAAGAGGGCTCTGCTGATCGCAAGGTGCCTTTACAACCATTAGTTTTCCATTCAAAGGATGGCAAGCGTGCAAGATATAACCTAAGAAAGGTATGTTCTGATATATAGACTTAGAGACTATAAGTGAGTTAGTGACATGGACGTCCAGAAGGGGGGGAGCAGGGGTGGGGGGCCATGCCCCCCTGGAAAATGAAAGTCAACCAAAAATTATATATTTCACACATATAATTTCATTTCAGCCACAATAATGTGTGTTAATTATTGCACGAGCATGATAAATTCAAATTGAAGCAATGTTTTTTGAGGCAATGTTTCCCATTGGGGAAATATGCCATGTTTGCCTCCCTGGAAAAAAATACCTTCCTTGCCCCTCCCTGGGAAAAATCCTGCGGACGTCCATGGGGGGGGGAGAGAGAGAGAGAGAGAAAGAGAGAGAGAGAGAGAGAGAGAGAGAGAGAGAGAGAGAGTGAGAGTGAGAGAGTGAGTGAATGAGTGAGTGTGTGTGTTAGTTTATTAAAATTTACAAGTTAATAGTGCTTTTTTAAAACCTCTGCAGAGCTGAGAAGTATTTTTTTATGATTTCACAAAGTTAATGATTACCAAGAAAATACTCTGCACATGCATATTTATTGTAAACATGAAATAAATCCTACATACATAATGTTGTTTCTCTATTCCAGTTTGGGGAGTTGCCGTTCCATCTCATAAGAGCTCGTCGTTTCAAAGATCTGTATGAAAATGTACTTTTCAACTATCAATGGTTGCATGCAAAACTTTCTTCCTGCCCTCTGCAGGCTGTGTTGAGTGATTTTGAAGATGCCTGTAATAACATTGAAGACAGAGAAGCAACAAGGTAATAGTAAAGAAGGCCTACTTTTCTTGCCAAATGACTGAAAACCTACACTATATTCTAGGCATGCAATTGTGAAGAAAAATATCAGTTGTAACCTACACATATCGATTTTATAGCATCAAATTTAAGAAACCCATATCAATCAAATTATTATTGGGCATGCCCAATGCTAATATTGCATTCTGAATCGTGATGCAACTTTTAATGTATCACATTTTGTTTTCAGTTGGTAAATAATAAAAGGTACAATAAAGTAAGGAAATTGCACGGGGTGGCGAAGGAGGTTTGAAGGTAGAGCATCACACATTCTCCATCTCGGACATGTTGGAGGTGATGTGACCAGCACAATGATGCAGGGTTGCCCCCATATACCCATTGATTGGAGCCTGGGTGAGACCCAGAGCCACTTCATCCAGTAACATTGTGAGAAAAATTCAAACCATGGGAATTGAACCTGGGTCTTGTGTGTGCCAGTTAGATGCCAGACAAATGCAAGCTAGAGAACAGCTCTGTGTACCCACACCTGCTTTGGTATGTGGATATTTTTTAACCTAAGAGATGGCAGTTCTTACAAATTATTCTCTGGTGTGGAGTCCCTTTATGCACAATCAAAAAATGTCAAGTGCTATCAATTAAGTTTTCCTACCACATCAGGCACGGCTCGTGCATTATTTTCTTGTAGGTTCACCGAAGTCATATGATACATAATTAGTTTCTGCAAATAGACTTTCTTCGCCAAACAAAAATATGGGGCAGGGGGCTTAAAAGGTTCCTCCAGAAGTATAAGGTTTCATAATAGGGGTGTGTGAATAAATTTTAGGCTGAAACTACAATAAATTGTGCCTTTATGAAAAAAATTGGGGTTTTATTAGAAAATTATGGACATCCCCAAGATTTGTTCCAGGGAGGGGCAAGCAAGCTCATTTTCCCCAGTAATAGTGTGTTACCCTGAAAAAAGACTCCTTCAGTCTGAAGTTACCATGTCCCTGGAACACCTTTATAATACATAATTACTATAAATTATTGCACCTGAAATGAAATTATATTTGTAATATATAAAATTAGGTTGACATTCATTTTTGGGGGGCATGGCTCCCCCTTGCCCTCCTTCAGGACGTCCATGCATGCAATTGAAAAATGACTAATCAGAAATTCTCGTACAGTTATTAAAGACGAATGGCAACCAATGACATGTGCACACTAGAAATCGAACCTGAGACCCTTTCATTGGAACACGACAACTTTGTTCAAATTTGGAGTTGCTCGACCAGCACACGCTTTATCTCTAATTTTCTTTCAACGGACAAGGAAGTTTGTTTACTTTAATGAAATCCATTTCTAGCGGTAATTTCTTACCTGCGCAGACAGCAACACCAATATCCACACTGCATCAAATGGCGTAAACTAGCTGCACTCACAGAATCCTTTGATACTTTCCAGTTTCCAACAATAAGCACTTCAAATTCTAATAGGCTCCGACAGGGTTTCCGACATCTTCCTTTCTTGTCTATAATACCATGCGATTATTTCACTTTGGCGTACTCGAAGTGTTTCCACCTTTAAGGAAAAACGTCTGAATGCAAGCACGAACTACTTTGGTAATGTACCTCTTATTTTAATTCATCATATCTAATTCCAGCTTTCATTCATTTCTACTCATCCATCTCTGTCACAACCTTGCATTTATTCCAAGGTGTTCGGAACAAAAATGGTATAAAGAGAAGATTGAATATAATGCATGCGCTTCAAATGTGAACCCCCATAGGGCAACACTGGAAGGGAGGAAGCAGTGAACAGTGCCTTCTGCTGCGGCTTTTGTGAGTACGAACTGCGCATGTCTGTTTCTTGGAGATGAAGGCAAATCTATGATGAAGGTTCAGCAGTATCCTTTTCCATGTATTTTCCCCTATTCCCACCATGAGCTTCCGACTGCAACCCGAAGGTTTGACTACGGCACAAGCTGTCCTGTGGGGGTTCAACTCAGGCTGACGTGCGGTTCTCTTTCTCAGCAAAAGAATTCGCCCTGTTACAGCCACAAATACATTACTTACTGTGAAGAAATGTTAGCGAATAATTGTGAATAGGTAAATATATTGTTTACTTTTCATTCTCGAGGTGAATACCATACATTACTGGGGGTTCACTGATCCTATGTGCTATAGGGCCAACTGCGCATGTACCACACCACATACCACCTTATGTTACAGAAAATAATTTATTATAACCGTTAAATTAATAACTAAATCCTTGCACTGTAATAGTGAATTATGGAAGCAATTTAAACGTTTTTATAAATACATATGCAAAGGTAACCAAAAGGAACTAAAAACACCAATGTGCTTCTAGGACACTTTTTTTTTCAGCCTTGATGATCATAACGTAATGCATAATTGTTACTTCTTACTGTTGTTTTTCCATCTTTTCATGTTGCAACACAGAATATTTGGCCAAAAATGTCCCAACAAAATTATTCGTTCAGTGTGATTAAAATCAAATATAAAGTAAATATGGTTTGGATTTTGATTGTTTAATAAAAAAGGACATGAGCTTTGCTGTGAATATTTTTGTAGTGTGTTCTTAGTTCTTTTAAAATTCAAAGGTTAATTTTATACACTGTAAATAATGTACAGGGTGTTTACAAATTTCATAAGTAATAGATTTTTCAATACAATTTCAGAAATATAATTTTGTAAATGCAACAGAGTGAAATTAAAATCGAAGTGATGAACATAGTTATTTTGAAAGCAATAATAAAGAATTTACAGGAAAAACATTAAAAAATTGTATATTTGCTACATTTTGAACAGTTTACTTCAGATTAGACCAAGTGCTGAGAAGATAAAGTAACATGCGCCCCTTTAGAAAATATAGCATAGAATAGGAGAAGATGGCAGTATAGTTAAGAATTTAAAATGCATCAAATGCTGAATGAGAAACAGAAATAAATTTTATTACAATATATATTTGAGGTTGGGAGAGGTGTGTGACATCTTGTAGCCCCCCAAAAAACTAATGAAAGATCTTTAAGTGCGATAAAAAGAAATGCAGCAACAACAGAGAACTATAAAATGTATTTCATTTGTAACACCCTGCATTTTAAAATAATGTATAAAAAACTGGTAGTGCTAATAATACTTTTTGTGATTCCTAGGGAGATGATTCGAAAAGCTGTGAGGTGAGTCATGACAGGAAGTTCGCCAAGATTCTGGAGCTAAAAATAAATTTTCTTTCTTCCTTTTTTTTTCTCTTGCTCTTCAGGATCGTTTATACTGTCTATGACACATTTACTTGCTCCTAACTTTCACAGTGTGTTTTATACATATTTTCATGTGTGAAAATTAGGGCTGATCCGATACCACTTTGAACCGATACCGATACAGATACCTACCAATACCGATGCCGATACTTGTATAATTCCAATTTAAAATAACAAAGGATATACTGTGTATATATATATATATATATATATATATATATATATATATATATATATATATCTGTGCGTGTGCTCTGTTGCAACGATGCATATCTCAAGTTTACAGTCTTTTTTTAGATCAGTGACAATCGAACAGATGTTTTAAATACGAGAGAAATATTATTATAAGAAGCTAAGAGCAAGATAATCGTGTCATCGTCCCCCCACCCCCAATGTTGAAAAATGAGATCATACCTCTTCAACCTCCTCTAAAACTATCCCAAACTAACATTAAATCATCCGTGAACACAAGAATAATTGGCGTATTACCAGCCCCTGCTGGACACGATGTCTAAAACTAACAGTAAAGCTGTAATGTAAAACCAATCTCGTCTCTTTTTGTCCTTTAACAAAGAGAATAAAAATTTGTAAATAAAATGCAAGGAGAGAATGATAACTGATTGATTAGGCTGATCAGAACTGGACCTACAGTTTAAAGTGGGATCCGAACCACTATGTGCCTCCACAGATTACAAGGTGACCACATTACCACTATGCCATCGGGGAGGCTGAGAGAATGATAGCTAACCAGTCTCTTGCTTCTATATCAGGCGATTGACTTCAGTACAGTGATATTCTGACGTGACTTTGCTTTCGACATACCTAGTCTTACCATATATACTGTCCCAAAGTTTTAAGTAAATAGACACAAAATGGTGAGAGATATTGTAATATCAGAATAACATGAGATGCATGGATGCATTATGAACCAAAATCACAAATAATTATTCGAAATGGCCACCTTTAGCACTGACACACTTCTGAAGTCTTCGTGGCCACTCATCAATGGAATTACGCAACACATCAAGTGGAAACTCCGCAGCTGCCTTCTGAAGAGACCGCTTTAAACTGTCAATATTGGGATGTCTCTTCTTGCAAGCCATCTCCTGAAGCTTGGACCACAATTTGTAGTCCGAAGGGTTTAAGTCTGGACTGGCAGAGGGCCAATCTGACGTGGAAATGAAGTCAGGAACATTTGCCTCCAACCACTGCTGGGTGGTACGTTCTTTGTGTGCTGGGGCTGAGTCCTGCTGGAAGCTCCAGTTCTCTCCATGGAATATGGTGTCGGTAAGATTCTTGCATAGTGTCTCAAGCACTGTCTGCTGGTACACTTTGGCTGATGTTTTTACCCCTTTTTCACAGAAATGGAGCGTGTCCTCATAACAAATGTTCCAGACTTCATTTCCACTTCAGATTGGCCTTCTGCAAGTCCGGACTTATACCCTTTGGACTACAAATTGTGGTCCAAGCTTCAGGAGATGGCTTGGAAGAAGAGACATCCCAATATTGAAAGTTTAAAGCGGTCGGTCTCTTCTGAAGGCAGTTGCTCATTTTCCAGCCGATGTGTTGCGTAATTCAATTGATGCGTGGCCACGAAGACTTCAGAAGTGTGTCAGTGCTAAAGGTGGCCATTTCGAATAATTATTTGTGATTTTGGTTCATAATGCATCCATGCATCTCATGTTATTCTGATATTACAATATCTCTCACCATTTTGTGTCTATTTACTTACAACTTTGGGACAGTATTTATGGTAAGACTAGGTATATACAGAGTACTTTCGGCAAATGACTTCTAAAAAAAAAAGTAAGTGCGTAGTTCTATCCATTGGCAAAAAGGAAAATCCAAACCCATTACTACATGTTCCAGAAAGTACCTGCCATCATCTGTTGTTCAAAGAACATTATTCCCCTGCCACGTCCCTGTGTCGAAACATGCCTGCTGAAACCCAGTTATTCAGGTCAGGACAAACAAAAGTCTAAAGTTGGAAAGGAAAAGGGGGATTAGCCCAGGTATTTGAATTTCCAGGAATATGTACTATGTCTAAGACATGTCCACCACATCGGCAATGACAGTTTTGACTGCAGGAGGTCTCTAAGGAAAGAGATGTCCACAATACTCCAGGTGTCTTGATGGCACTGGGACCTTATTGGGATTATTGTTACATGAGGCCGCATCTGTGGGAACAAAGCCTGGTAGACTTCAAAGGAACTCCTATGGGGATAATTTCATGCTACCCTTGATTTGCAAGATACTTGACTGTGAGTCTTATCTGTGTATGGATTCTTTGTCACGTACTTGCCGTTCACGGAACTTGAGTCCACGTTCAACTAATGCACAAATACGTATTTTTCAGTTATTTTCAAAGCCAAAGGTAAGTTGGAAAAGGTGAATGAACCTTTGAAAAGGAACAAATTTTGGTTTTGGCCACGCTTCTAGCGACTCAAAGACAATGGTATCGGCTAGTATCGGTGCAAAAATATCAACCGATACTGATACCCTTGGTGTATATCGGTATCGGTATCGGCTCAGCCCTAGTGAAAATATATTTATACCTTCATCACGCTGACTTTGACACAGATGTTTGTGAGCTATCTGTTAAACTAATGTACAAATTTCACTCTTCAAAATATGTTTTGTCTACTAACATTTTGCATGGCATGAATTACAACTGTATGTTTAATTTGGCTGCTTGAAAGTTCATTATTTTCCTCTTTTTAATTCCCTAACTATTCTTAACTAAATGTCTAAAAATGCACCTATGCATTGATAAAAACTGTAAGTACATAATTTACAATAATCTTAGAAATTTGTCTTTACTTTTGAAATTAAACAATATGAAATACAATATTAAAATATATGTTATTTTATACATTTTAAAGAACTTATAACAATAATGTATCTTTGATTATAAGTACATGGAAACTAAAAAATATATTTATATATTTCATATGTACTTCACTATTAAACTAATATGATAATCTGCGCAAGAAGCAAACATAGTTTTATGTACATATTTTGGATATGAGCTATGGGCATCCTTGTGAACCCTGCCAATGTAGTATATTGAAGAAAATGTAACAGAACTATGTGTGAACAGCCTTCAGTGGCAGCATACATTTTGGATTAGTTTTTTGTTCTTCACATACAGGCATAACTTAAAGGAGATCATATTGGTGTAATGCCTAGGAAAAAAGTTTGGGGGAAAAAATACACAAGTTAAAGATGGCTAAATCTGCACAGATTAACATTGATTAAAATCGCAGAAAAGAACAATATTTTGAAGCCTCCATCATTACATAGGTACTGCATATCTATGGTCCCAACTACTATTTTCAGGGTTTCCCTGCCAGCAAGTGTTAAAAATAACTGCAAGTCATGCATCAGACAGATTTCATGCAACTATCATGATATTTGATAAACACACTAGGTAAATTGTTGTGGGATATAGTAGCAAATCATGACAATGAACGCAATTTCTAAATCTGCATCCAAGTTTCAGATTTGTTTCATTTATACCGGTTCAGCACCATCATGAATGTTAAGATCAACTAACGTAATTCTTAATGAATGATTGTACAGTTTATTTAATTGCCTGTGAATGATTCCACATTGGTTAACTCAAGATTTCACTGCCAAATGTTCCTTGTTCAAGTCCCAGCCTGGGTTTTGTGTTTCGTTTCAAGTGTCCTTCCATAGGCAGACCCAGAATTTTAGGTAGGAGATGGGGAGCACAGCTTGTGCTGTAAGCATATGTATCTGGGGAGGTGAAAACACAAACATGCACAAACACACACACACCCTCCCACACGTATGCACTTGTAGAGAAGATGTAGATGAACAACTTCTTCACACACACATACTTAAATTCTTGTTACTTTCATACTACTACCAATGGCCTAGTGGTAACACTGTTGCCTTGTAATGAAGGGGTTACAGGCTCAATGTCCAGTGAAGCCACAATACACAGTCATTTGAATACCACTTTAACAGTCACAATTAGTCTATCTGAGCATAAAGAGGACACAAAAACAAATTTTGAGTATGATACAGAATAGACTAGTGTAAATATCCCTTATAAAACTTCAAATCATATGAAATATCAAATGCAACACATGTGCGTGCAGTGATTAGCGATTCCGTCTTGGTTACACCTCTGCTGGATGGTTTTCTTATCTTATTCGACAATGAAAACAACTGACAGTAGCAACCAAAAAGCTATCCATGGAGTTGCATATATTGATGATAGCAAATGCTCATTTCTTTAAATCTTATTGAATATTCAACACAAAGTACTAAGTTTTATTGTTTCTCATATAACCACACATTTTGGTTAAGTTAAAAAATAAAGACCAAAATATACGTTTAAATAATAAAAATCTGTAAATTTAATACCAGATTGTATTTTATACTTTAATTTTGATCTTTTTTTGCCTTATACAATCATACAGACACATAAGTATTCCACTTAATAATTTTCTAAAAAAAATTATGGATGATAGTTTTTAATGATTTTTCACACCAATTAATTTTATTCTTTAATTTTATGCCCATTCTTTATTTGCGTGAACAAAAATTATCTGAAAAAACACAAGTCTGTATCATTATATCTTGCACAGAATTGTACAGCCATAATAAGAGATACAAACCATTTTATGCTTGAACTGAAGTTCTAAATGATTTATTTGTTAATATGCTACCCCTACTAATATCTACCAAATGTTCACAGAGAGCTTATGCTGGTTGCCGATGCTCTTCGCCTTGGTGGAGCCATCCTCAGCATATACCCAGACATGCTGGCTCCTCAGCTATTGGCTCGGCTTCTTCCAGAGATTGGGTCGAATCCAAACGTGAAGATGCTTCTGAGGCAATGCGACCAGGAAGGTCCTGAAGATTGCGCTATGCTTCCATTGTACCATTGTCTACATACACCTGGAGGACCACTTAAGGTGAGAGTGGGACACAAACATGGCTGCATATACCGTATTTACGCGTGTATAATGCGCATCCTGGTTTTTGATAGGAAAAAGTGACAAACAATTATATCTCGTATATAATGCATAGTACAATCCAGGTTCAAGAAATGGCTTTCTTAGTTGTAGCAGAGCGTATAGAAGGAATAGTGTGTGCACTCCCTGAGTTGCCGTGGTCCACCGCCTAGATGGCAGTGGTGACGTTTGAGACTGTGCGGAAGATGCTCGCGTTGCTTACATAGCTAACTACATAAGAAACAAAAATGCATGTTACTTACGTTTGGAGAAAAGCTCAGCAGCTGGATAGTTTGAAGAATTTCGGAAATGATTTTGCTGTCTTCGAGGCACTTAATTCCTTTCTTATCTCCTTGGTGCGGAAGAAAAATCGACATTTCAGATAGTGAAATACGAGTTTAGGTAGCGTACGCAGCATGATCTTCACAGCATCCTAATTGCGAAGTTTTTACAGCAATTATATTTAAATTGTCCAAACACTCAAAAAATATATCCCCCCATAAACTATTAGCACATGATAATTTCTCTGCAACAACATCTTCCACTCGTAACAGCACATCATAAACACTTTTCGATGCATAGGTAAGGTATTTACAGCCGTCACCCGAACCATAGTCTTGGACAGGGTCGCCGACTTGTCAAAATTATTGGGGGGGCTCTGATCACTGAAATAAATTAATGAATGAATCACTCTCCCTTTTTTAAGTTTTGGCCTCAGTGTTCGGAATCTCATAAAAGCCCATGAATTTCTCAAAAATATCAATTTTAACAATACTCATAATTACATACTTAGTATATAATAATAAGTCATGTGTTTTGCTGTCTCTGGTCATAGCCCCCCCCCCCCCCCAAAGTTGATGGTTTAGCGGTCTCAGCCCCCAAAGTTGATGGTCTAGAACATTTCAAATATGAATTTAAAGTTAAGTTCATGGGGCACAATTAAGCCCCATGGAGTCGGCGCCTATGGTCTTGGATTAGTGTAAGTGAGGCAGGTACGTTAGTTGGTTCCCCGTGCAGAAAAGTTGTACACAGTTTACAATGCGTCACTTTTGAAATATACCGCACTGTGTATCCTGCCAAATGATACACCAAGTATTCTTTACCAACACTTTGTTCATTTAAGTACGGTATGTTGCTTTCCCAGTCCGGTATTTGAATTTCATCTTCAACAATGGAAATTTTTTCCCTTATTTTATTTTCAGGTTGCTTCTTCACCGAAAGATTTTTATTTTCGGTTGCTCTTGCCAGAGTTCGCATTTCATTAACAAAAGACGTCAGAGGACACTGTATTCACAGTTTCCGCCCGAAAATAAAGCAAGTTTTGCTGGTACGTAAATTGATTGCACATATGTAAGTGCAGAAAATCCGCTGTGGAGGGATGATCATCACAAGTGAACGACCGCAATATACCAAAATGGCCCAAATTAATGATTAAATTTTCCTGTCAAAACGTACTTGTAATTGTTCTTCCACAAATATTCGGACACTTCTAAAGTACTTTCTAAAGTCACTCTTAAGGATTCTAGCATTTTTTTTCTGAAGCGAAGGAATTTCGATTATCTCTAAGGACAGCATTCCATTTTATTAAAGTTGTATGTGCTTCTGATCCTTTATATATTGCCTCTGCAGGAGTCATATCCAGATCTACAGCCGGGTACGAAACACGTAGGCATCTTGTAGTTTTCGCTCGCTGCTGTCTCAAACACAATAATAATGCGTTGAACACAACACAAACTAGTCACAACGGATCAATCACAAATCTAACGACACTAAACTGAATAACGTAACAACGTTGTCATTAATAAAAGTACACGTTATTCTAGCACAACACAACACAACGCTCTACATAATGCGCGGCCGCACTGCAAGCAGAAGACGCTCGTCGCAAGCGAAGGTGCTGCCAGTGTTTCGGTGGGGCACCGCTCTATTCACTTGGCTTACGGGAAGAAACCGAAGTGCGCACACTTCCTCTTCTATACGCTCTGGTTGTAGGTTGAAAAGCTGTTGCTATGCTGATCAACAGTGAATGACATCATTCCTATTCAATGAGTCACCTGTTACTTACTATGTGGACCAACAGGAGAACATTAAATTACAAAGTGAAAAATTGTGGCACCTGGCCTTTAAACTTTTATAAGTGGTTTTGCTCATTTCCTCTTTACTTTTTCTAAAAAACTTCCAAATATATACTTTTTCTATGACTAATGAAACATTTATAGGAGGCACATTCAGGACCCTCAAACTAGCAGTTTCAAGCACAAGATTTCTTCCATCAAGGCATTTACACACTCCATATGTCATACAGTAATACATTTCAATTATTTTCTTTTTCTTTATCTTGTTTTTCATACAAAGTACCATAAAAATCAGAATGTTCCTTCCTTTTGTAATGAGCTTATTTCAACCGCATTGCAAATAAGTGTCGCCATCTTGAATGGAATACTGTTGCCATATTCAGAAACTGCAGAATTCAAGCTTTATATATAACATGATAGGGTTCCGTAATCATTAAAAAATTATTCCGTGCATAATACGCACCACCCATTTTGGAGGCAAACATTTTGGAAAAAAAGTGTGCATACATGAGTAAATACGGTATATGGAAATAACGGGTGGGGTTCAACTTATTATAGCCCAAGGATGTTTCACTTTTAATAGTTATAATTTAATTGTTATTAATTAATAAACAATTCTAAGTCGCGCACTGTGGCTGCATGGTCTAAGGCATCAAACTTTGAACTTGGGCTACAGGATGTGTCCTGGTTTGGAGGGAAGCGTAATAACTTTTCTCCTGAGATTTCGGCCCATGTATTGACCAGTGACCACCAACAATTATGAGGAAATTGGTGAGCTATGAATGAGTAGTGTAACCTGGTCATGGAAAACGTACAACAATAACTGGGAGTATATCCTGCTGATCACACATCACCCTGTAACATCTATCGTCGAGGGCTGTTGCACTACAGCTTACTATCATTATACAATTCTAAATTGTAATAAAAATAAAAATCTCTCTAAACAAATTTAATATAAATATTAGCTTGATATACCTTAATTACGTATATTAACCATAGCAGTGTTGTTTTTACATTTAAGTTTGTTAGAGTAAGGCTTTTATTTTTTAAAAAACTACTCTTATGTGTGTGTGATATTAATAGAATTTTTGAAACCTGCACACAACATGTTGCAGTGTTCAAGGAATATCTTTGCCTATACCTAAACATAATCTTTCTTTTTTAAATAAAATATATAATAACAGATACGAGCTTCAAAGAAAATCTTCAGTCATGGGACTAAACATTTTCTTAGTGTCACCCCCCTCTCACAAGTTGTAAGTAAATATAGCTTTATTTTGTTTTCAGTATTCCCTCGAAGGTCATCAGTTTGCAGTGTTTGGTTTCTGCCTGACGTCAGACTACAGATACATAGTGTCGGTGTCAAACAGATTTATCACCTGGGATCTTTCCACTAGTGACCTCACAAGGGATGTCAATCCTGGCATTGAGGGCATCATGCAGAAGCTGGTTCTTAGCCCAGACAACAAGTTTGCAGCTGCATTCACCAATAACTATCAGGTAAATACCAGAAAAGTTCAACTGTGCCATAGCGTACAAAATAAACAGGAACAAGAGTGAGTTTAACCATCATAATTAAAATAATGCTTACATTATATGAATCTTGTGTTGATTTTGTTAAATAATTAAACAACGTAGTTTGACTTTTGTTGTAAGTCCATTTTATGCACAGATTGGTTAATGAGGGCTGGACCTACAGTATAAAGTTGAATTAAAGCACTATGTGTCTCCAATTAGTATGTATTCATCCCAGGACTCCTTGATTACAAGGAGGCGACATTACTACCATGCCATCAGGGAGGTACAATAAATTACAGTACTAGACAATATGTATCAATTCGAGTTATGTTTCTCAGGAAGCCTACATGTTGTTAGAAGTACAGGGTGTATATAAAGTCTGGAACCAATGGTGGTACTGCTTTCTGATTACTGGATGACCCTGATGCTGGACTGGGAGAAGGAACCCTATGGAATGAGCACCATGGTCTCCTGACCTCAACCAAATGGACTTTGCCATATGGGGAATTTGAGGTGTATGCTGTGAAAATCCGGTCTCTGCATAATCTCTGAAAAAGGATAACCACGACTTCTCTGGATCATTTTGAAGAAAATTCAAGGAAACATGTTGAGACATTTGAGAACGTGTGTTGAGATGGTTGGCGGACATGTGGAGCATGTTTTGCACTAAGGAAAAGTGCTATTCATCAGTTCTCCCATTGGTTCAGACTTTATGGACACCCTGTCATTGAAAAGTCGTGGAACCATGAGTTGGCCTGCTTAATTAGAACTGCCAAAATTAGTCTATTTTCATAACTTTTTAAATACAGTTAGTGCCTTAACTACAGGGTTTCCCAAGGAAGAAATTGAAAATAGGTTTGAACTGATTGAAGATAATAGTTAAAAACTACAAATAAGTACAAATCTACAAATGTCTATGGGCTCTTTATTCATACAATTAGTGGATATATTAGTGTTGATGTGACCAAGCTTGATTTCTCAAGTATTTTGAAGCAGGAAGTAAGCGCATACAGAAAATCAAGTTCTAGTGGCTATTTACAATGCATTTTTGCTTATTGCTATATACTGTGACAAATACATATGTACTCACTGAGTTTTGTTCCTTCAACAGCCACATTCAGCATTACTCGTTATGCACAGTCATATGTTCAGATTCACTTGACAATCTTGGTCGAACTGAAAGAGCCAATAGAGAACATGTATCTTTGAATGCATACACAACAGGAACCAAAGCATTAGGAAAATCCAAGTTTTCTTATCCATTTTGGTTACTTTACATCCAGTGGTGTGTCCAGGATTTTCTATATACACTTTATTAGAGTTCAGTTCTCATTTTGCCACAATTTCCTGCTTTTCACGATCTTTTTTTTTTTTAGGAATACTGGGCCAAAGAGAGAGGGGCTATGAGCACCACCAATACCCCTCCCCCAGGGCATTACACTGACCACTATACCACAGAGGCTGGCAAAAAAAACAACAGAGTTTTCGGGTGAATGCCACTGGCCATTTTTCATCTACATGTCACCATGTATTATTTGTAGTTATAAAACTATTACCTTCTGATTTGCCCCACACAGATGTAGTATGCAGAAACTCAGAGAAAAATGCAGGCTCGATCAGGACTCGAACCACATGGATAAAAGAATGATTAAAAAATCAGGCAAAACCAGGGGTAGCTCAGTTGGTAGAGCATGCAAGAGACCTGGGTTTGAGTTCTGGTCAAGCCTGCATTTTTTGCTGAAATTTCTACATAGTAATAAAACTATTTCCATCACAAGGTATTTCTCAGAATGTATTATTTTTAGTTACTTCCACAAACGAATTAGCCTTATTGGTATCAACCAGTGGCGTGCGGTGCTAATACAGGCAGGGGAACGGGTCATCTGCACCCCACCCCATCTGCCCCCCACCCCCAACCTTTGGGTGTCTTAATATAATACAATAAACCAAGTAAAATTCAACCCTTATTGAAATGAACCAAAATAAATATATGATACATATGTATATTACAAATTATCAGAAGTGAAATACATGAGGCACATCAAAATTATATGACAATAATAATTTTAAAGCGAATATGATATAAAAAAACCCATTAAAAACAAAATTGTTGATGAGAATCAAAGAAAAAATTAATACAAGCAATATATGAGTGATCAGAGAAAAAAATAATGTTTTGTTGAAACTTGTTTCATCTCTTTATTCATAGATTAAGTTTCATAGAGTTGAATATTCTTGTAATTCAAACGTCCTCAATGCAATAATGGCATACAGATGGCTGAGTTCTTCCATGACATATGCTAGATTTGTAGAATTTGTTAATGTGACAAAACCCGAACTGTTCCAAACTCCCTTCTCAGGAACACACAAGAACAACAATATAATTTGCCACTGGAAGAATATCCAGTTATTCATTTTACAGAGTTTTAATAACTCGCTTGAAAATGCATTGTGTACGATTTCGTTTTAGTTTTTAATTCAGTTAGGAAAGATGTTGGTTTGCTGTATTTTCTGCAAAGTTCAATGAACTAAAAGCTTTCGTCTTCAACCGGTCAATCATACAACACTCGCAACATTCGCTTTCTTGTCCTGTCGCTGTATGCGTTGAAACTTTGGTCTTGGGGCTGGTGGAACAGGTGGGCTGGGGCTGTTCCCTTGGAAGCTATTTCGCAGCATTTAGCCAAGGTAACTTAAGGCATTTAGCAGGCGCTTAGACTGTAGAAGGTTTTTCCAGTTCATTATGAATGTCAGACGCTTGTTCATTGTCAATTGGTGAATAATGGCAAGATGGAACTAACTTAAATTTAAAAAAAAAGATGTGCATAAAATTAGTGAACATCAGGTATGCTTTGTTCGCAAAAGATTAGGAAATTATAGACTTACAACACTCAAAAGTATCGCTATGACACAAATAAATTTCAGCACATAGCAAAAACTCGAAGAAAAGCGAATGTGCTATGTCTCTCAAAGGGAACAGGTACGGAGTTCAGCTTCCGTGGGCCGTGAGGATCGTTTACCTTTGTGCGTGGTCAGAAATACTCAGCATCAGGCCGTAGAGGGTGGAAAGATGAGACGGCTGTCTATGCGACAAGGGTAGGTGAAATAAACAAACGTCCAACCATGGTGAAAGATTTTCTTCAGTGTTACTTTTGGAAATGTTGATTTTGGGAGAAAGAAGTGTTCCTATTATTCTAATATAGATAATTAAATAGCTAAAAAGGGCGATAAGTAGGAGGGAACAGCCTGTTCCCTCTGTTCCATGGAGGGACCGCCACTGGTATCAACAGTCAATTGGTGAATATTGGCAAGTGACATCTACCATTACCCAATCAAGATGGAACTAACTTAAATTTTAAAAAAAAGATGTGCATAAAATTAGTGAACATCAGGTATGCTTTTTTATCTGTTTAGCAATAAATTGAAAAGTGTTTAAACCTTAGCAAGAAACCTGTTCATGAAACTACCTTCAATTGTGAATATATTGTCTCTATTTCAGACAATATTGCTGAACACTTTAACAAGCGAGTTTGTCATCATTGACAATCCACTTCAGAATGAAGAACCTGTACAAGGCCTGTTCTTACTGAAAGCTGACTTGTTCATTCATGGCCAAAGGAGCTGGTGCAGGTTCAACATGCGAGGGGAGTTGCAGCAGAGATACAACAGCCCAGAGCGCCTTCCACTTCTCCAGATGGAGTTCACAACTCTTCAAGAATATCGCTTCATATTCTGGAGTGGGGATCTTAACGAGCAAGATATGTTGCTGCACACAGTGAAAGAAAGTGGACCACTGGATCAGTTAGAGTTTCATAGGTAGATACGGTGAATTACACTCACTGGATGTATTACTACATGTAATTTTTGTTTCATAGTAATTAGTGTTACTGTCCTGATTTGGTCTCATATGATCACAGTTGATATCAACGACAGTCACTAATGCTTGGCTGATATTTTTTGGAAATCCTTTGAAGTGTGTAAAATGATGAACCAACACTACTGCACAGTTCAACAATCCAGTCAATTATGCAAAACTTAGAATTTTTATAAATTCTGCACCAAAATTATGCAGTAAAAATGATTTCTTTAACACTTAAACTGCTAGGCCAAATATTACATTCTCTTGTGGAAGGCTGGACCTTTTTTGATGGCGTATGTATATGTAATTATTATGCATGCAACCTGTGTAATACACCATTTTAAAATATCTTCTTCCCTAGGCCATGTGTATAACAATTAGACACACCGTAGTAACAAAGCAGTTTGATACACACATTTCTTTTCAAAGGAGCTGTGTACAAGAACTATGTACGCTGCCTGCAAGTTGGGTATCAATTTGATACACATGACCTGTGACAGGAAATGCACTGTGTATCAATTTGGTACACACGGCAGTTAAAGTGATAATGAATAAAAACTATTTTATATTCTGGTTTGCTCACAAGAACATCTATGGATTTCTTTTAGCACAACTGGTATATTTTTAATGCAATTCTTACCTCTCAAAGGTTGAAATAGGGCAATCGCCATTTATTCTTATATTAATTAATGATTACTTGTATGTTTTTGATGTCTTTGGAGGGACACAATTGCCCTCTTACCGCTCTCCATTAATCAGTTCATGATTATAACAACTGTTAGGCAAGTTTAAATTTCTATAGATATTGGTGTCAGCAAAAATTGGTGAGATAATTGGTATTGGATCAAATTTATATTGACTCAATGATCATAATGCTAAACAACAAATTAACAAGTTGAATTTTCAACATGAAATAACGTGTGTAGACTCTTTTAATTTATTTTAAAACTTTTAAAACTAGTGTCTTGATGCTGGTCTCTGAAGAAGAGGGTCGGTATAATGTGTTATGAGGCCACAGGTGCTTGGTTGGAACCCTTCTCAGGCATGAATGCACAATATGCCCATATATGACCACTCACCTTTCACTTGGCATGAGGGGACCCAGGTGAAATCCACAATGGGAATTCCAAAATTTTGGTATGACCCAGTACCATGATGACAATTGGAGAGCTATTTCTAAGCAATAGTGGCAGACATCATTCTTGAAAGATAGAAAACAGTGTCAATGGGACTCCATGCACTGACCACTCATCGGACACAGAAAAGCTGCTTAACAAGCCTTGGCCCCACAAAGGGCTGTTGCACAAAGAAGTTTAGTTTTAGGAACTAAAGCATTTTATCGTCCTGCACTGTGGCCATGTGGTCTAAGGTGTCAGGCTTTGGGCTTGGGCTATGGGAGGCATGCAGGTTCAAGTCTCCTGGTGGGGAAAGAGTAACAACTTTTCTCCTGAGATTTTGGCAGTGTATGGGCCATCCAGCATGGCCAGAAAATTGGGAAGCTATG
Source organism: Lepisma saccharinum (assembly GCF_977018435.1). Classification (NCBI taxonomy): domain Eukaryota; kingdom Metazoa; phylum Arthropoda; class Insecta; order Zygentoma; family Lepismatidae; genus Lepisma; species Lepisma saccharinum. The sequence goes on along the minus strand of NC_139242.1, from coordinate 25,833,827 downwards.
AAGAATAGTGTAACCTGGTCATGGAATCCTATAACAACAACTAGGGGTGCAGAAGGGGGAGGGGGAAGAGAAGGGGTTCATCATGCTGACCACACCACACCTCATAAGTGGTTGGATGATTGCCCACCTCTGCTGAGACATGTGGGAATGAGGTCGGCAGTTGGTAGGTAGACATTGGCCATCAAGGGCAGTTGCGCCATGGGTTATTGTGATTATTATTTATAAAGCATTTTATTATCTCAAATACAAATCATCAACAAAATATCCATTTTTCATCGAAATTTTATGGATAAAGGTCATTCTGTAATTACAATAAAAAACAAATTGAATTTAGAATTATGTAGGTAATTCCCTACTCAGTGTCAGCAACAAACTACCCCATTACTTCAAATGTTTCTCTCCACAGTGCTATGGTAATGACACCTGAGAAGACCATATTGTATTGCTGCACACAAGAAAATGGGAATAATGTGGACGTGTTTACTTTTGGTGAAACCAAGTGGGAACATAGCCACACATTGCCTGATAACGAAGAGAACATTCTTCAACTGAAACTGGACAAAGCTGAAACAATCTTGATTGGCACTACAATGAGTGGTTTCCATGTTTGGGATCTGACAGCAGAGACGGACATAATGCTTCGTCTGCCACATGGAATCAGGAATATTTCCACGATACCTCTCGTGTCAAATTCCTGTGTCCTCTCATCACAGAAGGATTATGCAGTGGCTGGAGTCAGGTAAATTTCATTTTATCACATTTTCAAAGTGTTCTATTCATTTATTCTCTTAACACCGCAAAATATGTGTACTTGATAAATTCCTAAATAAAGGTAATTTTGGAATACAACTTTTTGTAAATTCATCCTATACCCAAAACTGATGTGTTATATTTTATTAATTTTGGTGGTCATTGGTACGATCGGACTGGGAATTTCTACTTCACTGCTTGGCATATTTCCAGTTTGCACCATTTTGCTGGGTGGTTTATCTGTAACTTAAGTTTTGGTTATTGTGATAATTGTATTAAAATACCATTGTTTGCTTATTATTATTGATTTTTAATTCGTGTTCATTTGCACCATTTGCCAAAGAGATATGTATCAGTTAATATTAAAAGTGGTCAAGCACATGCGAATGGAAATGAGGTTGAACTGGTCAGTCAACCCTCCTTGGAAATTTGTATCAATCATATAATTAGAACTCCAGTAGAATATCCAAAGGCAAAAATGAGGATTCAGGCTGGAAGTTCATGCTTTTATACTCCACCACTTAATCCAAAGAATAAATGAGTTATCAAGGTTCCAAAAGTGAGATTTATATGTAACAGGTCAGTAAACATACACTTCATGAATTAAAATTTCCCTCTAAACTTTCAAAGATGTTATTGAACAGAATGTGTCAAGTTCATAACAAAAGAGAATATGCATTTCAGTAAATTAACATTATGAAATGTGAAAAATAAAGAAAAATTGTTGTTCTGGATACTTACTCATCTGGTGTATCTCTGAAAATGGCCTGACCTCCCTTACAAAAAGTTCCTGGTGATCCCCATATTTGGATACCATAACTGCAACAACTAAAACCCAAGAGTTGCTGTTGATGTTGCTACACCAGCACATCTAGCACCTAGAAAGGACCAAACCAGACATTCACCAAGCAGTGAAACAAGAAGTTCCAAAGAGAATGGTGTCAGTAGCCATCGTCAATATTGGAGCAATAACAAATCAGATTCACAGAGAGTACATACTTGTAGCAGTAACATTACAATTCAATATAAACACTGTGAGAGAGTGAGCAATTTATACTGAATATTAATGCTTAATAAGAACAAGATATAAACAAGACAGCATATTGAAACAGAACAGTTGCGTTTCCCCTCTCTTCACAAAAAAAATAATAATTGAAATACAGAATGTTAAACTTTTTTCTCTAATATTCACAAGAGTAATTTTTATTTCTCTTTCAGAAAGAATCTGTATGTTTGGAGCATGGAGAATGGGGAACTGCTGAAGGTACTTGATGCACATTTTGGAAGAATTATATCCCTTGCAGCTCTGACTGTTGGAAATTGGAATTCGGTAAGTTATGTTAATACATTCACACCTTGTGTTGCTTGCTGAGACTATACTTGTTGTAATAAATCAGCATTTTTTAAAAAAAATTCTGACACTTTCATAGTTTATTCTAGTCGCACAAGTAATAAGGAAAAAATACATGTACTCATTCTACAAAAAAAATTGAGCATAGCTGAGCCATTCCATGTAAAAGTGGACAAACAACTTTATTTTTATTTTTTTTCAAAGTGTCACTTTTTATGCATGAAATTAAAGGGAAAACTAGCAGAATTTTCAATTATTAATACAAACATTAGTTCCATGGCTTTTAAATAACATATTGTTTCAAACCTATTACTTTTTACAGTAAAAGTTGGATTTTATGTGTGGTCTCCACTTAATTTTCTTTTATGATCATTGGAAAGCTAAATTAATTCTAATTTAGTTCTAATTTTCTCATTGATTGTTTCTATATCTCAAGCTCTGAAGTATCATACTTCATTTCTGAACAAACCTTAGTTTGAAGAATATTTATATTTATGATAATTTTCATAGCCTTTGCATTGTACCATAATCCTTCAAAGTAAATAATGCATACATCACAAAATTTGTCACATCTGCCCCAGGCAAAAAATGTTTATGAAAAAAGTATGTAGAAACTAAAAGCATCTAAATGTCGAGTATAATTTGCTTTGTGAAAACAAAATAAAATTGTTTCACTAAACCTATACATTTCACAGTTTTTTTCTGAAAGTCTCAGGAAGGTCCTAAAGTTGTGTCTCAGAAGTGTCACACGCTTCACAATTACAAAATATGTATTTTCTGTAGCTGTAAATTGATATGGGGGAGAAATATTCTGAAATTAAATAACTTTGTCAAGGGAAATGAAATGACCTGAATAGATAGTTACATATTTGAAGGTGAAGGTGCTAAGAAAATAATTAAAGAATGAATGTAAATTTGTCTGAATGTTACACCCGTCACAATGGAATTGCCCAGCTAATGATAAAGAGCTACTAAGAATGCTGTGACATATTCATACATTGTACATATTTATTTATATTTGCTTCCATCATTTACAGCTATGAAAATAAAGGTTTTGGTATGGTGCACTGTTGCATACCACCAGGAAAAAATTATTGTAATAATTATCATTCATTATTTACACCAATAACGTAATATTTTGTTATTATTATTTGCATTTCTTCTTTTCTAGGTCATTACATCATCCATTGATCGAACAGTGAAAGTCTGGAACATCAACAATATCTTTGAACAGGTTCACGTAATTGACCGCCATGAACTGCAAATTGACTCCATCAGGTATGACCAGGTTGTTAAGTACCATCAGCACCAGATTGACAATTTCGAATTTGTGGTAAATGCCAAATGGGCCAGTCCTGTACAAGCATATGCAAATACAAATGACATGTCAATATACTGTGTGTATATATATATCACCTAATCCCTGTTTCAATTTCGAAAACTTTTTTGTTAATGTGATGTCGTATATCATTCACTGTGATTTCTGCTGACACTTTTAAACCAGACTTACTCTATTTTGAGTTTTGACTAGGAAAACACATGTATAACATTAAGGAAAATAGTACATACCTGGTCAAAGAGCTCTCTTGGTATCCAGGTCCTGTCGTCAATATTGTGCCAAAGTATGAATCCCATGCTGAAACGATTCATCTCTGTTGTTTTCAAACGGTCTACCTGGCATAAAATGATCCAAATGGCAAATTAGGTGATAAACAGTTGGGGAGAAGTCTCATGAATATGAAGAGCGGAGGAAGTGGTTCTTATCTTAACTCATTCTTTGTGACACGTGGAGATGAATGGTATCATATAAGCCAAAAACACTATGTCTGCTTCTGATGAAGTTGTGGGTGCATTTCTTGCAGTGTGGCAAATAATGGTGCCAGTTCATAGTTTCCAAGGGATCTAAGGGAGACATGACGAATGGTGCCAGCTGCAGACCGCAACACAAACAGAAGCACCTTTCGAGGATGGAGGGATGGTTTCAGGCAGCACCTGGAATGATTTACAGAATCCAATCTTGTGCTGATAGGTGATGATTGCTGTACCAGACTCATTTCATTACTGGTCACAATTTGATGCAAAATTGCTTCAAGATTATTCCTTAGCATGAGAGAGGTGTACACTTTGAGTTGAGGTGCCTTGACTGGAGTTAGGTCATGGAGCACCCACGTATTCAATTTTTTTACCTTTTCTATCGCTGCCACTTGTCAAACCATACTGGAGAAACATCTGAGCCATCACACAGCACTTTGCCAGGGCTAAGCTGTGTGGTAACTCACAAAGTCCATAAGGTTGACTTTCAAACGATATGCCACATGTGCACAATAACACAAGTGACAAATGGCATGTTCATGAGCCATATCTATTCTGAAAGCTGTGCTAATGTTGTCCACTACAGTGCAGCAGTATGACTCAGTTGGACCTAATACAGAAAAATCACCTCTAGGTTGTGAAGTGGCCCTTGTTCACTTTGATGGACCACTATCACATAGGAGTACAACTCACGGTCAAATAACCAGATCATCACTCAACTCTCTGCCAAGTGTGCGGCATAACACACTGTCACGGTATCTAGTGACATGTGAAACGCAGTTCGATATAAATTATTTTTGTTTATTGATTCATTTTATGTTCAAATATAAAAGTGTGAGGTTCTTTATTTTGTGGATAAATTTGTATCCGAGCCAGACGTCGGGAGTTGGGGACGGGTTTTTCTTGAGTGACAGCGGAACTGCCTTTTCGGCTTAGAACATGACATATTTGCACCAACACGGAGAAAAGGAAGGACTATTTTCGTTGCTACCGGGCTTCAAATCACAGCGGGGAGCAAACCCATTCTTCACGGATGACCAGAAAAATCAGCTGGAGCCCAAGCCTGCAAGGATCGAAGACGCGTCGGCCACCGCGTTTCAAGACAATGGACAGAGGTCATTTCCATCCCCTGGGAAACCGAAGCGAAGCCACCTTAGCGTCATTCCCAACGGACAAATTCGAAAGGGACATATAAACAAGAGTACCACGATTCCAGACACAGTTTTGACCCGGATTTCATAGAGAGAGCAGCTCCGCGCTACACTCTCGTGTGATTATTGTTTTGTGTCCGTGAACTTTGTTTCCTTACGTACCGTGAGCGAATCGCAGATAGAGAGTTACCAGTGTGCACCTTATTTTGGTGAAGATTACGCGGTGATTTGTTTTTGCCAAGCGTGGACTACATAATTATGGGCGGCTAAAGAAGATAGAGAAGGGAGTCCGTCGACTCCCCTGACGCCTGCAACGACGCAGAAGCCAGCCAGACGACGCCAAAACCAAACACTGCCCGAAACCCGTTACCAGAGAGAGAGAGAGAGAGAAGGACGTTTCCAGATCGACGTTCCAACCAAAGCCCGAAGGACGTTTCCAGATCGACGTTCCAACCAAAGCCAGAAGGACGATTCCAGAACGACGCCCAAACGAAGCCCGTCACCAGAGAGAGATGATTGCAGATCGACGTCCAATTGATGCCCGACACTGGAGAGATTCCTGACCGGTGCGTGACCACGTACACCTGACGCTAGTGACAAGAGGAACGCCCGAAGTACTGAGGAGGTGCAAGTACACCATATCGTCGCAATTATTCTTCGTCGCGATCGACCTCGGAGAACAATTTCGCCACAAAGGAACCGTGTGCAAGTCCCGCGTCCAGGAGGGATGGACGACCACGCAATGTAGCAGAGTCCGGTAGAGTATACTTCAGAGGGTCAATGTCCATGTAAACGTGCATTGTTAGTATCAACACCGTACTGTTAATGCCGAAGTCTCATTTATTTGCAAAGTTACTCAGGAAACCCCGAACCTAATTTCCGTGTCTGATAATCTTTGGTATTGTTGTAAAAAAGCGTAATTTCATGTTCAGATGTTCTAATTTAATTGTCTGCATTCAGGATTAGAAGCTCCATTTCATTTCTTTAATATTTAGTGTAAATTGTCAAAGTGTGCTCCATTTCTTGTGTAACCGACCACCCCGTCGCGCCATTTAATTTGTCAATAGTTGACTTATGAGTCCTTGTTAATTGTGGAAAGCGTAGTTTTTTTTTTTTTTTTTTTTATTGCAAGGTCGTGCGCATGAAGTAGTATTATTTGTTGCATAATGGTTTTTGATGTAATTTTTGCTCGCGGCGACGATTGATTTGTGTATTCCGGCAGCTGGAGCCAATTAAGTTTTTTGCATCACTATGTAATTGTGTAGTTGTTCTCATTGGACGAGAGAGGCTTATGTGTATACCCCCGTCCGAGAAACTTGTTAAATGTCGTGCTTACGACTGGATGCATACGTTCATTCGAACGAAAGATTTAACCATGCCAACCCAATTGTCTTAGTTAACCACTTTCCGAGGGCTGGCACTTAAGTTAATTTAAAAGAGCACAGGAGCTGGCAGACAAATGCCCTAAATTCACATTACGGTTTAAAACAAAAAAGGGAATGATATGTTAATGAGATCCTTCATTTGTATCTATACTTCACATGTAAAAATACCTCATGTGTGTGAAAGAGAGAAAGAGTGAATGTTGTGAGCGTTTGAGGAGGCTTTGTAAACAGTTGTTGATTGCAATATTTTTTTTGTTGTTACAATATATATTCACTTTTTACCATTCGTCAGTGTTGTTATTTGACGTTTTTTCAGGTACCAGATATTATGCTATTAGTGTTTTATGATTGTTCGAATCTACATATCAAAGGTAAACAAAACAGTGTAACATTTCAAGGTATTAATCTCAGCCTCGCAATAGTATGACAATAAACGACCGTCTCAGTACCGAACTTGAAAACCTGGACCGAGAGTCACGACCGGTTTCCCGTACACATAACGACGTTTGGCCCCGTGCCGGGGTATGATTGAGACGTCATTACGGGGACTGTGAGTACACTCGTTACAACACGACATTAGAAACTGATTCCTTTGAGCCTTCACTGGTCTTACCCACTGTGTCATGAAAATAGACATTTGAAATGTACCAACCCAATACCCAAACCATACTCAATAAGTGTCACCACCACAGCTAGTAAGGAAAATAATAAAATTTAAATGAAATGGACAGAAAACCTGGGACATCTATACCCATCCTCGTAAATCAATTGAGTAGACACAAGGAAAAGCCTAATTAACTCTGGCAGTGTAAAAATAAATGTGCCATATTGAAAAAATCTGTTACATTAATCATTATACTTCTACAATAATAAATAAGGAAATACTACAAGAGCTATAAAATAAGGAAATTCCATAATTAATTGATTGTATTTCAGGCAGTTCAATGGCAGAGTCAACTGAATGGCACGGTAGGTTGGTAATTTTGCAAAACATTTCTTGCAGAAAAAATAGAAGCGTACAGTATATAAATTAGAAGTGGAGTTCATATATGTAGAATATGCGTTTGAACATCAGCTCAATTTTTCTTTAATGTCTTTGCAGTTTGTCAATAGAGGCAGGGATAGCAGTTACTGTGACTCGTGGTTGTGTAGGGGTCTGGAATCTTCAAACTGGACACCTAATTGCTCGTCTGGCTGACAGCCCACTTGGTGCTATTGTTACCCATGCTGAAGTTACACCCAATGGAAAGTATGGGTCCTCATTTTTTTATTACTTGCAGTAGATTTACAACTAAGCTTACAAGCTATAATTACATGTATATTTTTATTTTATTATTGCCTAACTATGTGTAACAGTGTCTTACCTTAAGCTAACTATACCAATACAGGGTAAGTCAAAATGATGGACCCGATTTCAGACATTTATTCTGTGAAATATAATAAACAAATGTTATTGTGAGACATGTGCTAAGAAAGCTAAACTGTCAAAGTTTTTTCAAACTATGTGAGCACCTCGCCTAACACGACACACATCAAGCCGATAGTCTATCTCCTGCCAAACCTTGTGTAGCATGTTGCAGTCAATATCAGCAATGGCTGCTGTGATGCGGGCACGCAGGTCATCCAATGTTGTTGGAAGTTGTGGTACGTAAACATGATCCTTGACAAAACCCCACATGAAGAAATCACATGGGGTCAAGTTGGGGGAACGAGGTGGCCAATGAAGGAGAGGTCGATCCTCCGGAGATTCACGGCCTATCCAACGTTGTTCCAATGCCCCATTGAGATGGTCCCGAACGCTGCCATGGTAATGTGCAGGGGCACTATCCAATTGGAGAATGAAATCTGTGCTATCCTCTGAAAGGTGTGGAAGGAGCCATAGTTGCAGCATATCAAGGAAAACAAGTCCTGTAAATCTTTTCATGGGAAATGGCACAAAAGGCATTCACTTTGGGGGAATCACATTTGTATTCCACAAATTCATGGGGGTTAGCAGTTCCCCAAATCCTTACGTTGTGTCTATTCACTTTCCCTGAAAGGTGAAAAGTTGCTTCATCACTGTAAATTAACCTCTCAGAGAACCCATCCGTTTCCATTAATGCGAGGAAATCAGCACAGAAGGATGCACGCAAAGCATAATCAGTGTCTTTTAAGGCTTGAACTAGTTGCAAGCGGTAGGGTTTCATTTGTAAACGTTTCTGCAGAACCACCAGACAGTTTTCTGTGGAAGTTGAAGTTCTCTCGCTGTCCGGTAGGTGGACTTCTGTGGACTCAGCACGAAACATGTGCACACTCGTTCCACTGTCTCTTCCCCAGTCGACGGATGGCCAGTCGATTTTAGTTTACAGATGCAGCCCAAATCTCTGAAATGTTCATACCACTTACGAATGGCCTTCCCCGTAGGTGGTTCTCTCCGATATTTGGTACGGAAATGCCGTTGCACACTAATCACAGACTTGTTCACATGATAATCAAGCACACAGAAAGATCTCTGTTCTATAGTCGACGCCATTTTCCTGCTTGCTGCTGACTCCTAGCGGTAGAAAGTGGAAACACTGCGTGGAAACTAAACTTTGAAAGTTAACCTTTTGAAGCGCATGTCTCACAATAACATATGTTTATTAGATTTCACAGAATAAATTTCTGTAATCGGGTCAATCATTTTGACTTACCCTGTATAATTGTTATAAATTTCAGAGAAAATACATTACTTTATCTAAAACAGGCCTTGGTACTTATTCTTATTCTCAATCGTATGTTGTTTATGCAGAAGCACATGGCACAAAAACACTTGTGGTTTTGAGTGCAAATGTTCATCTCTCTGATGCAAAATGGCTGTTCCTCACCGTAATTTGTACCTGCTGATGTGATCATATAATAGCCAATAACTTTCTGATCTATCCTATAAGAGTTTGCAGCTTCTTTCAAAATTCTGCTTATCTTCTTATTTAACCAATATTAAGGTATAATTTACTGACCATGCTTTAGTAAAGCTGTTACATATGCTGTAATTAATGAGGTGAATGAACCATTCGGGTATATAATGAAGAATTGTAATTTGAAATTGAACAGATAGAAATTTTATATTAGTATTGGCAAAAATTTCATATCAATACATCTGTAATAAAGGTTGCACCATGGGGACATTCAAGAATTTAAATGAACTTCAGAATACTACTGGACATGAGAGGAATACAGATTCTAGCTTAAAGGAAACCATAGATCTTAAGAATTAGTGTATGACAATAGTTTATCTTAAATGCCTCATAGGGAAGAGAAGATCCATTGACTGAACCATTATATCTCAGGCACTCCCATGCATGGTTGAACATATCCGACACACGTCAGCTCGAGTGCCAGTAATGCCTTGGCAATAGTCTTAATTTAATCAGATAGTCCCGTACTGTGGCTGTGTGGTCTAAGGTGCAACCTTTGGACTTTGGCTACAGGATATGCACAGGTTAAAGTCTCTGGGGATAAGCGTAACAATTTTTCTCCTGAGATTTCAGCCTGTGTATGGAACCGGTGGCCACTCACCATAGTGAGGAAAATGGAGAGCTACAAATGAGTAGCATAACTGGGGTCATAGAAAACCTACAATGACTTCGAGGTCATCGTGCTAACCACACGTCACCCTGTAACATGTTGGATGATCTCCCTCATAGGCACTGGCCTCAAGGGGTGTTATGCAATGGGTTATTATTATTTAATTAGATAGCTTGTCAATTACATGAGTCAACTTGGGAACTGGCATCGTGCACTCCAGCGAGGGTTTATGGTGTTTTTTGAAGACCTACTCGGTCCAAAATTCCTACTTCGAATCAAACTTGTCTCCCACCATTGCTGAAGCTTTGATTCTGTGTGACAGCCTGTTTTTATGGAGATTTAAGTCCATTTTATGCAAAGTTGGCTAATCAGTAGAGGCACATATTTTTGGTAAATAAAAAAGCAAAATTTCAGTATAAAAAGTGAGTCAATTTCGGGTTCAAAAGCAGTAAATAAAATAAAATATCGGTGTTATAGCGGTGAATAATCACATAAAAAATGCTACATAAAATGACATTTTGGTTTTAAAATTGTGAATATAATCCTGAATTTGATTTAAAAACTACACTTATTCCACAGAATTAACATTTCACTTCTAATAGCACATTTATGTAGTTATCCGAGTATTAAGTTTATTTCTGTGTAAAGGAGTCAATTTTTGTTTCTCCAATATTAACAGCAGAATTAATCAATTTTCCGGGAATTGAATAACTCTCAGGATAATTCAGACCTCCGAAGGTGTCGCGTCGGTGAATAAACCCTAAATTTCGTGTTTAAGAGTTAATTTCGCTTTTTGCAGTTCATTTCGCATTATTTCATGACAAAACATGGTCACAAAATGCATCTCACACCTTTCAAAAACATGAAAAATTAACACTACAATGTGTTTTTTCATCAAAAACGAAATATGCATGCCCCTACTAATCGGGGATGGACCAACAAGTGGGATCCAAACCACTAACGTGTCTCCATCGGGAACTGAAGCTGGGACCCCTTGATCATAAGGCGGTGACGACTCCACATAATACTCTTTCACTGCATGTATAATACTACTATCACCTCATAAACCTTGCTTTTGCAACTAACAAAACAAGTCCCAAATGTTCCAGCGACTTTTACATACTACATAGAAATTTCAGCTAAAAATTCAGGCTTGACCAGGATTCGAACCTGGGTCTTTGGAATATGGTGCCATTCCTCTACCAACTGAGCTACCGAGCCAGCCCCGGTTTTGGCTGAATTTTCACTCTTGCTGTTTTACCAGCGTTGAATTATATACTGTACATAAATTAATGCAAATATCTTCCAGGTACATAGTGTCTGCAGAGTCCGGAAACATCCTGGTTTGGAATCGACTGACAGAGCAGGTACTTTTCAAGGAGGAACAACAAGGAATGATGCAACTCTGTCTGTTGGATAAAGGACATCAATTCTTTGTGATCTCAAAAACAGGAATGACAGGAGACGGAAGATGCCTGTTGGTTACGCGTCAGATCCCTGATGGAACAGAACGCTACAGAGCTGAATTTTCCTCCAAAAACTTCAGGCCAGCAGTAGTTACCAGCGACGGCAATCAGATCGTAGTACCAGGTTACGAAAAGCAGAAATATACCTTGTATGTTTACAACAGTAAAACAGGCTCTCTGCTACATAAGGTGCCTCTTAAATATAGTGGTTGTAGAGAGATGACAGGGATCATTCCGATGCCTAATAAATCACAGATGGTGGCGGTGGTTGCAAATGAGAAATGCTTAATTTTAGACATTAAGAACAAGAAGCTGGTAAGAAATGTTCCTAAATGGGGTGGAAAATGCACCCGAGATGGAAAGTACGGCCTCTATGCTCCTTCCAGAGGTGGACTAGAACTAGTAGAGCTGCGTCATGGGAATACAGTGAGGACTTTCATCCCAAGAGTTGCAGAAGGTGTCTTCACAGTGATCTGCATGTTTAACAAGACTGATGAATATGTTCTGTATTATCACAGCGGAAAGAAAACCCTCCGAGTATTCAGGCAAGTCTTAATACATAAAGTAATTACCAGCACTCTGATTTATGTAACATAATAACTCGAGATATGCATGCATTGATACCCAAAAAAGTGTGAAATGAAGGACTCTGGTGTAAAACATGATAAATGAAATTTTGGTCATTTTTCAATTACAAATTAAAATGTGCCATCCTTTAATTTTCGAGAGAAATTGCCATGTCATACAATTTCCATTGGATTGAGTGAAGCCTTCTGAAATTAGTAAGAACACGAAAACAATTTACTTACAGTATAGCTTCTAATAAACTTTTTTCTGAATGAACTCGGAAATGACCAACATGTCACTTACCATGTTTTCCACCTGAATATGACCTACATAGCTGAAATTATAAAATAAAATCAGCTAAAAATTACAAAGTGTACCTTTCATTAAGCATTTAACTACATCATTACTTTTTAATTTCCAGTAAAGTACTCTTTATAACACATTGATCCTACAAGGAGATCAAATATACCAACTGAATATTTTTTGAGTAAAAAAAAAAATCATTCTCATAGCAAATTCCTAGTTAATCCACTTCTCTCTCATCACTTAATCCTAAAATTTTTAAGAAAATGGATAAAAAAAAATATTTTCATCACTGGCATTAAGTATTGCTTTATGAACATCTGGTTATAAATATTTTTTAAAAAAACAAACTAAACCTAACCCAAAAATATGCTCTTGTACTATGTTCCTGCCATGTTGTAAATTATGCATTTATATGATCAATAAAATGAGCATCACAATCTTTACAAAACCTAGAAACATATTTAAATTACCTAAGGCATGGAAAATCAGTACAGCATAAAGATTATAACACCATTAAGCCTTGTTTCCATGATTATGAAAAACTAAATATGCTGACCAAGGCAGTAATTTATTTTATTAAAAACATAAGTTTTTTAGCATAAAGATATGTCAGATCATAACAATCTGAACCCTATTTACGATCCAATATACATTTCATGATGAAATACCGCAAATTCATTATCACAGAATGAACAGGTTAAAATTAACTTCCTACATAAATCCATGCAACTTGCAAAAACCTACATTTTTTTTCACACATTGATTTAGGTGACTGTCACCAAACACAAAAGGTTGTTTGTTCTGGGCTTAATCTACTGTTTGAAATGTGCTTGGAATGAGTCAATTAAAAAGATGTACTTTGGTGATTGTATTTTTCCCTTGCCATTATCACTGCATTCTGTCATAAAAAAAAAGCTTCTAAAATTAAAAATCGTTGATTGAATAGCCTTGCCTTCTGTTGTAGGACCTCTGATGCAAAAATGATTGCCAACTACAGAGTACAAGCTGAGCTGAGTGCAATTGAAAGCACTGCTGATGGAAAAGCTTTGGTCCTTGGCACTGTGGATGGTTGTCTATCTGTGATGGCTATAGCAGATCCAGCCAAACCACAAATGAAGGAATTTCTAACAAATTTGCCATCCAGGGATGAGGAGGTAATGTTCATTGCAGTGGCATGCCCAGGATTTTTGAAAGGGGTGGTTACGTATACTTTTTCTAGTAGTCAGTCCTTATTTTTGCTGCACTTTCCTGCCTTTGATGTTCTCTGTTTTAGGAATTCAGGATCAAACGGGAGGGGGGGGGGGGGGGGAGGGTTATGACACCCACAACCCATCCTCGGACACGCCACTGGTTCATTGACATGACCAGGGCTTAAATTTTGCTTCTCTTTTTTTCCTTCACAATAAAACGTAAGTGTGCTTTATTTGATCTTGCAAATGTCCACTTCAGAAAGAAATGTCTTGCTTACACTCCCACACAATAATTGTTTATTCTTGTAAGTTTTCTATTTCTTTTTGAAAAGCAGTTACAATTTCATGCTGTGATTATTTTTATGAAAATAAATGTTCTACTTAGTTTCCCAGTATCAATGTAATTTTATTTACTTGTACTTTTCTTCCAATTCTCTCTTGTATGACTGCTCCTCTATTAGTGCCAATGTGCTTGTTCATACAATTATATACAGCAACATGCATGTATTTTGTATTTTTATCTTGCATTTCTGCCACTTTTGGCTAATGAATGAATGATTTGATGCTTTTTTTTAAGTCCACTTTATGGACAGTAAGGCTATTTAAGACTGGACCTACAGTTTAATGTGGGATTCGAACCACTATGTGCCTCCACCGGGTATCAAACCTGGGACCCCTTGATTACAAGGCAACGACGTTTTGGCTAATAAGGATGAGTGTTGATTAGATAAATGAAGGGGCACTCACAAAGGAACACTCGTGCTCAGGTTGAGATTTAAAACTGGGGTGATGAAATCAAAAGTTGACCACTTAAATAGCAAAGTGGATTAACGGATTATTTCAAGTTAAATAATTTCTTAAGAAGTACATGTATTGTTTTTTTAAAAATTCTTGCAACATAAGACCATAAAAACACAGTTTGCATATAGTATGAACTAGAAACTCAGTATAATGTACAGTTGCAATACATACATGCATATTTGTCACTAAGTATCTTTACACTGAACTGCAATTCTTATTTCAGTGGAAGAAAAAATTGGAGAAGATAAAAGCATCTACAAGATTCAAGGCTGCAGCAGCAATTGCGAAGCTATCGACTCAGTTTCAAAATAAAACTGAAGAGTGACTTGTTCACAGCAATCTTTACTGTAAATATGTATTTATGTGTAATAAATTTCTTCAAAATTAAGTGTATTAAATATCCTCTACAATAGTTACAAATAAGATGTCTCACATGCTGACTTCACTTTTCACAATTCATGTTATCATATTTTGTCAGGTGAGGTAAATAGCATATCCACCCAGAACAGGCCATAATCCCATTAAGTATTTAATTACGACATTGCATCTACTATTATCACATTACTCTTATTTAGCTTTAAAGAACACTTTATTTGATATGTGCCTCTGTAATTCTTCTCCTTCTTCATCTAGCAGATGGTGCACCTGGCAGCAAAGTAATTTGGAACCAGCTAAAGTAAATTAATTATTAAGGAAATATATCCTGATTCCCATTCCTCACCGAACATATTCCAACACATTGCCATTGTGTAAACTTTTTTTACACATATTTAAAAAAAATATATACACATGTGGAATTTTAGATTATTCCAAGAGACCCACCCCTCGAATTTTGGTGTGTGGTCCACACCATTATTCCCCTTTGTGGGGACCCCTGTAAGTTGTTGACCAACAAAAAATGTGAAACACATGCAAGACAAAGTTAAAAGCTGAAGATCT
This sequence comes from Lepisma saccharinum, assembly GCF_977018435.1. Classification (NCBI taxonomy): domain Eukaryota; kingdom Metazoa; phylum Arthropoda; class Insecta; order Zygentoma; family Lepismatidae; genus Lepisma; species Lepisma saccharinum. The sequence goes on along the minus strand of NC_139242.1, from coordinate 25,818,563 downwards.
CACTACAGTAATTTGCCAACGACACAGGTTCTTCCTGTTTTAAATGCTATGCCTGGTGTAACAAGCTGCATTTCTGTACTAAAGAGTGGTATGTACTACTGAAATGGTTCTTCCCTGGAATTGAACCCAGCACCCTTTCATTACAAGTGGCATTTCAGGCACAAACCGAATATTGTCCACGGAGCTTTACACAACCACACACCTGAAAATCCTTGTATTTTTATTTCCCATTTTAAAAATGGAAACTTTTATTAGCGAGTTCCCACTAGTACACGAACAATTTCTCCAAGCTACCATTTAAATATTCTTCTATAATTTGTTGATGAAATTAATTCAGATAAGTTATCTTTATCTTAATACAAGTTATAAACACAGTATTTCTCACAACAGCACAAATGCTGTAGATAAATCTAATTCTAATCTGAGCATTCTCTAAAACTTCCTCTATGAGGAACACCAGGAATTAGATATTGTAAGATTAAAATAGTTAACGGGTTTGTAAATACAATATAACATTAACTACTTTCACAAATAAACTTAAGTGCAAACTGTGGTAATATTTGATGCTACCACAAGAGAACATTCACATACAATGTAACCATCATTGCTTCCTAGAAATTAATGACACCAAAAATATATCTTGCAGAACAATTCTGAAACCACGTCACAGAATTTCAAACATTCACGAAGCCGGAACACCACAACTACATAACTGGCACCTACTATTACACAGGAACATTTTTACTATAAATATTATGTAGGGTAACATAAGGGGCAGGGCCTACCTGCTGACCTCACTCCCACATGTCTCAGCATGTTACGAGGTGATGTGTGGTCAGCTTGAGAAACTGACAATCATTGTTGTAGGGCTCCATGACCAGCTAACACTACTCATTCGTAGCTCCCCAATTTCCTCATGATGGTGGGTGGCCACCTGTCCCATACACAGGCCAAAATTTCGGGAGAAAAGTTGTTATGCTTCCCTCCTGCAGCCTCGAACCAGCATGCATATGAAGTCTGAGGCCAAAGCCTGATGCCTTAGACTGCATGGTGCAAGACAGTTGGGTAACGTACTGAAAATAAATTCAAAACAACCAAGTGCTGCCAAATTTATAATCAAATTTTAACAGTGACTGTAACTTCTGCATTTGCAAAACTACACAGAAGCATCACATAGCATTCACCAGGGTTTCTCAAGGGGAATGAAAAGGCATTAATTTTGTGTGATATTACATTTAATTATCTTACTTTGGTCATAATTGATGAGAACATTCATATTGCTGACAGAACGCATCATCCATAAATATCCCTAACAAAGTAAGAATGGAAAATAAAGTTCCAGCAACACTCTCGGTGCCTAACTTTCTTCCCCCCCACAAAGAACCATGAATACGGCACCATTCCTGTACACTTCTTACACTTAAATAATCAGTTCCTCCATAGCATTATCCTCAAGAGCAAACCTATATAACAATGCATAGATTTATTTGTAAATGTATTTATAACAGTCATGACATGCACGAACAGTTCCCACATGATCTTGCAATCCACAGGACTACTCAAAGCCTCTTTACACACAAAAGCTTGCCAACAAGTCATTGTAACTCAATTCACTATCACTTAAAAAGAGTGCGATACATTGAACAACATCCTAGTCACACAGTACGAGAAGTTGTCTCTGGGGAAATGTTTCCGTGTTCCTTCTCTCGGCACTCACAATGCATGCCTCCACAATTGCACCTTCAAAGTTTCGTTCTACAATACCAACATTTTCCTCACAAAGTCTTACAGGGTAATTATTACTTTGCACTACAGACTTTTTTTTAACCCAGCAGACTGCTACTTTACTCAACAATTACTGGGATGCATTTTGACCTGCACCCATTGCTGCTGCTGCTGAGGTTGATGATGATGAAGCTGCATCTGCTGCCTGATCTTTCATATTTTTCTCCACCTGCAACAAATATACAGATGCTAAGTGTCTTATGTTCCTCTATTCATCACCACATTTTCTCCTCATTCAACTCCACAATGAAGAGTTGTCATTAAAACTCCAATGTACAAATAATCGGATAGAAAAATACAGGGCACCTGGTCGCCATGGTGCCTGAAAATCTTCACCTAACACCTGAATTTTTAAATGTTTTAAAATTCTTTTTTTTTCTTTCTTTTTTATTATTTTTTTTATTGTGAGTTTGCTTACAGAAATTTCCATTTTCTTTAATAACTAGTACGTACTTTTTAATGTTAGTGTGTTTTCTGTATCATGTGTATCATTAAACCAAAATAATAAACATATCCAAGCATTCATACTTCATTTTAGATAAACATGAAATTTAAATAACACCCTGTAACGTTCATTTTTCATGTATTCGAAAGATGCAGGGTAAATTTTCCCCATGTTATATCACAAAATGATGCAAAATGAACTTTTAAACACAACATTTAGCGATACAACACTTTCTGTACTCTGAATTAAATTGCCAGTTGTGGAAAATCACGGAAAAATTATTAATTCTGCTGCAATACTCTGATAATTACATAATGTGCTAATAGAAAGGAAATTATTTTGGATAATAAGTATAATTCTTCAATCAAATTTAGAATTATAGTCACCATTTTAACACTGAAATATTATTTTATATCATGCACTGTCTTTTATCTTCAACCCTTTTAACCCAACTTATCTTCCCATTCATGTTTGGGGAATAAAAGACGTGGTTCATAATAATTAGACATAAGCTGGCTGCACTAACGCTCCTAGAGGCATGAAGGGAAATGGCAGAAACTGAAGCAAGCCCAACAGTGAATTAACGAGTTCCCAAGTGGATGGTGGCAGAGGCCACTGAAATTAATAGAACCTCTACAAGTAAGTTTCGTGGAAAAAGATAGTAACTTGCTTACGTCTAATTACCTTCCCATGTTAAACTTTGACTCTTCTTGTGTTAACTCTCGAAGAAGTCACGTGATGTGACGAAAACTTGAGTAACTTAAAAACTAAGTACATGGCTAAACTGGACTAAGCTGTTTAGAGAAATATTGGCATGTGGTGTAATTTATGCCTTAGCCAATACAACATATATTTTGAAAAAATCCTTGTTTACTGACTGATTTATTAGCACCCTTTCAATTTTTACAAAAGACTGAAACTGTCATAGTGTGCATGTACATAATCTTGTACTTTAATTGTTATAACACTGTTGTGCAGTACCTTAAGATTGGGGCATTTCAGCATTACGTGTGCAACATCACACACAAAGCATAAGGTTCTAGACATGAGATTGGGTTATAATTAGGGAGACAAATTTATAGTATATAAAAACTGAGGAGAGCGGTAAATAAAATGTTAGATCAGCGGTGGAAAAACAATGGCACACACTTTTTCATTATGAGAGGAAACAACGTACAAAAGATCTATAAATTAATAAACTACTTCATTTTTATATACTGTACACATACACAAGTACTTAGCTGTCCAACCAAAAAGAAAACATCACCACAAAATCACTTCATTTCTAAATTGCATATCTCAAGTGATTTATTCATTGTATGTATTCAAAGGATATCCTTGCTGTCCAACAAATAAAATAATCGCTACTGCACATACACAAACACATGTTGAAAATCACATGATGATAAACAAAATTCATTCATGACTGAATACAAATGACACCATTGTTTCCCTTGATGTGCGGGAAAAGACTAATCTTATCGCTGCTACAGCTAGCAAGTTCAATGAAACTGGAAGTTGAGTGGACATTCGGGGGAAGAAAGGAATGCAGCTTGAGAGGGAACAAAGTTTTCGAACTGAGATTATATGCATGGGAAATCCCAATTTGCAGCATCTTCCTGATGTGATCGAAGATAAAACGTTCTTCTACTGCAAGTGTTAGGAAACTTTAGGCAAACGTTTCATTACAAATTGACAGTTTGCGCGCACAACTTCGATTGCTGGTTTTTGCGTGTTTTCTACTTAATTTGATGATATTTCACGGTTATTTCGTGAAAAGCACACATTTCGCAATACTTCGCGAATAAAACTCATGCATATTTCATCATTGGGGGTGTAGTTACGTGCAGAATGTTCAAAATTGCATCTTGTTTTCACATTTCGCAATTTCGCGCATCGCGAAAATTCAATGTCCCTAGTTATAATACTTTAATCACTGTACGAATTAAACTTTTTGCTTTGGGGGTGGGGGTGGGATGACCACTTTGTGGCATATTTGTGATTTCATTTTGGGGGGTATGCAAATTTGTGTGTGTTACCTGTCAGTTATTGCCTGGCGGTTCTATCAGTAAATATCTTAGAATATTGGTTCTAACCTAAGCCATTAAATATTATGATAACATTTACATGTAATTTAGAAACACTTTACGTGTGTTCACATTATAAGAAAACCAAAGACTCACTCACAAAAACAGGTATCAAACTAGTAACACCACAAACATGCCCAAATTTCTATAGTCAACAAACCTACAAGTTTCATGTGAACTTGAATACATGTAAAATATCAGCACTATGCCATAAAAACTAGTGGAAAACAGCCTGCCGTTAGCTCGGTTAAGTTCTTTGTGGGAGGGGCCCCCGTTAATTTGCACACTGCTCATAATGGACTGATTTCATATAATTATGAAGTACTTTGTGGTGTCTGCTAACATATGAATAAAACTTGAGCATGATGACATAGCCTGAATGCATGAAAAACATCAATGAAAATATGTTGTGTGTGATGCTTTAAAAAATGAAGCAAAATTTGACTTCCTTTGTTTGTGAAGCATATAGGCTACAGGTGCTAATAATTTTTAAATAAATACGGAGAAAACTAGTACTCACTTTTTCACGAACGTTTTTTTTTTATATAGATCTATCAATTTCAGTGGAACTTGTTGGTGTCAGTGGCCACTGAAATTATAGGGACTAAAAAATAAAAACTCCAGTTTTGCAGAAAAGTAAGTACTAGTTTTCTCTGTGTTTATCTACTACCGTGTCTCTCATTTTCCAAATAGTAGCTATTAAGTTTTGTTGGTGAATAATGCAAATTATATGCCTTCACAAACATTTATACATCAATGGAGTAGGGCCACTTTTCGTGGAATGCCCCCATTGGGTATCAGTCCGTTCACAATACAATCTAACAATATACTTACAAGTTTTCTAATGAACATCCAGGCTTTGCTCTCAGGGTTTCCTTTCACATTATCTACTGTGTAGGGTGGTGTGATTGTAACTTCATTCATCACCACTATATTTTGCCCTTGCCAAATTACCTCCTCTATCCTAGAATAAAATACATATTTATTACACATGCTAATTAATACATGGAATACACATAAAAATATGAAGTACCATATTGGGCTGAAAATAAGCTGCGTCCTAAAAATTTAAGGGCAAAAAAGAACGATGGAAGCGGCCCCGGTGCCCACCCAGCGTCGAATAACATGGGTACCTGGGGGAAACCCAGGGGGTAAAGGCGGTCAGGGGCGTGATGCTGATCACATCACCCCCACTCACGACGGGATCAAGAAAGTGTGGGGCGTTACCCCCACACCCCCTATACTCCTTCATGGCGTGGTGCTATGCACAGGGGAGCACTTAACTTAAAAAGGAAAAGAGACAATACCTGGATAAAATTTCATATTGGCCCATCCGTAATTTATATGAATATATTTGAACTGGTAAGAAATTAATCCTCCATTAAAAATGTCCTGCCCCTAGGATTCCACATAGTAGCAGAAATATAGGACAGAGAATGATCTGCACGCATAAACTTGATATTTCATACACATGAACACAAACAACATACCAGGCTGAGTCAAAAGTTCATTCGTTTTTCACGTGGGAAACAGTGAAGCCGGAGAAAAAGCCTGGAAAGCCAACGAGCACGTGATGTGTACGCCACCTGATACATTCACACAGGCAATTACAGTGGTCCATTGCTGTACAGTTGCAGCAGATCCTATGCTCCAGAAGTACGCAACATTGATGCATGGGAAGACAACCTTGTTGCAGGTTGATAATGTCCAATGTCACCGGTCACGAATTGTTACCCAGAAACTGCAGGACATGCATTGAATTGAAGTGTTGCCTCATCCCTTGTACAGCCCTGATCTCGCACCATCCGATTACCATTTGTTTCACTTTTTGGCCTTGAAACCAGCCGAATCGTATCGTCGTGAGATTGTGTTTCTTACGGAACGTTGGCAGAAGACCATGCAACAGAATCGTCTATACTTTGCCGAATAAGTCCAACGTCACACCTTGTGTCTCCAGTCTCAATGCAAATGTGCTAAAACGAACGGAACTTTTGACTCGCCCTGATATTCTCGTACACTTTTGCATACAACATTTTAAACAAATCTTACTTATATTGAATTGGAATAAATACTGACAGGGTATTTCCAGAAAAATTAACAATACTTACTGTTTGGCAAGGAAAAGGAATAGTCTTTGTCCTTCGGGAGAAACACCAGCACTCAATGCAGCAATAAGCCGTTGCTTCTTATCTACTTGATTACGTACTCTCTTATTTAACTGAAACATTTAAAAAGTAACATCAGACAATTTTCATTTAAATAAAAATGTGTTTTGTATTATCAAGTTTCCACTAACTTGTCTATAGACAACAAATTGCTTGAACACATCAGGAAATGCTCATATCCCCATCAATATTTGTTTAATAAAGTATCAACAATTCCTACTGTTGGTAAAAATATCCATAACATTTTCAGAAATAATTAAAAAAAAAACTGTTACTATCCATCCAGAAAGTTTTCTGCAAAACAAAGTTAATAGAACTGATATCATATCCTGATAGTACGAACTTAGCAGATACTTGTAGTTGCTCGAAAATTCTCACTTTAGGGTCATTCCATGTCAAATCAAACATTGATCTGAACCTTGACATCTTAGAAATTGATAATCTTTGGTACAGTGGTAGTACCAGTAAAGTTGACAATAACTGCTAAATTTCTGATTTTTTGAGCAGTTAGTTTTTGAGTTATTGACTTTCAAAAAAAAAATAATCCCAAAATTTAACAACATTTTGAAATCTTTAAACGGCTGTAGATCAAAAACTATTTCACCTAGAGAGCTCAAATTGGTGTCATTCTCTTCGGCTTTTAATGAACTTTAATTTGAAATGCAACATGACTGTGCTTTTTGAATTTTTCAAAAAGTCACAAGAACTTTTTTTGAAAATCTCAATTTTTTTGAAAAAAATATGTTTACTAGTTGTGTGCAAAATTTCATAATGGGATGGCAATGGGTTTCTATGGAAATTAATTATTTTGTATTATAATGTGTGTGAAATTTGATAAATTTGTTGACTTCCATGTTAAAACCATAACTATAAGCTGAGTGGTTGACGCTGAAGTCCTTATAATATTTATCACTTTTAATATCAGGTAAGCAAATTGAAAATGTATATTTGTGTTTACAATTAGAATAGGATACAAATATACAAGGTTTCAATCTCAAAAACATATACTGTATGTACATAACATTCATAAGAAATTAAACAATCATTTTTATCAACCACAGACCATACATTAGTTTAGTAACAAGTAATTTCAATGAATTCACTTTAAAAGTATCACTTTGAGAGTAGGCTATAAAGTACTTCACAAAAGACATTGATTGAACCAATTGTTTATAGGTTGCTGTGAACAATTGGTAATGTTCACTGAGGGATACAGAGTCTAGCAGTGATAGATCAATTGCTCTCACATCTCTAATCGCAGTATGCCTTGCCGAAGGCAAAGTTCATAAGTGACGCTCTTTTTTACGTGCTTCTCACCCTCCGCTGCAATAAGCTGGGAGACCGGAAGGAGTAACCTCAGCAGCCTTTTCGACAACCTGAAGGGTTTCAGATATTGACTGCCACCACAGGATAACTGGAATTTCTATTTATACACCTCCACTCTCTCGCCTTTAACTCACCAGCCACTGAACATTGAAATATTTACATCACAAATTTTAAATTTTATTGAAACAACAATACAATCTATGCATATTTTTGTGTGTGTGAGCATGGAGGGAGGCGGGAGAGAATGCATGATGCATTAAAGATTATCCACAATCACCCAAGTTCCAAGGTCACCACCATGTATCAATGTAAACAATCAAGAAGTACAGCTGCTAGATTTGACATGGAATGACCCTTTAGCATCACAGAGTTACACCTCGTATAATGTAAAAATAAACAAACCTTTCAAAATATAGGTATGAATGAACAGAATAATAAAAAAAACTATAATTACAAAATTTTGGGCTGCTGAGCCACTGTATCCTAGAGAATTTTGCCGATTTTAGAGAGATTTCAATGTTTTACGTAATATAAAATTGATTCCAGCATGCAGAAAACACAAATAACGGAGATATTTCATCCAAAAGTATGGACCGTGCAATAAAAACCTGCCATTTTGGAGAACTTTCGACACTTTTTATTAATAAAAATCGGTTGTATGAACACACAAATAGTGAAAAGAACACGTCAAAATAACTATCAGTCTCTAACGTAACGATGTAAAATTATAGGTGCTGTTGTAAAATGCTGTGTTGTGTGCTATATTCACTTGTGTGAAGTCTTCAGCTGTTCTGCTGGTAAGGTGTGGGGTACTCAAGTAAATGCAATGCATACCTATAGTTTTATATTTTGACCATTTTTGACATTTTCAAACCTTTTTAGAGACTACAATTTCGAGCTTTGTGCATAAAACTTTCAGGAGCATTGTGACATTGCCTGCACTGTAAATTCACAATAAAATTATCGAAACATAATAAACGATTTAGGAGGAGCATGGGTGGGGTGGAGGGGCAAAGAAAAACAAGTCATCTATTCAGTGAACATGATAACATGTTTCTGCAGCTAGAAAACTTGACAGACTGAAATGGTATTACATGAGATTTAAATTGAAAAATGTGTTTGAAGATGGTGAATGAAAAACTGATTTTCTTCATGTTGCACACATGCTCTACGCCATGCTCTCTCTTTCCCCAAAACTGTTGGCCATGCATTTTCGTAGTATAAGGATTTAAATTCAGTCATTGTAGGTAATTCGTCGGTCCGCAATTTTGCAGTAAAACTTTTAAAATTATATTTCATAGTTGAGGAGAGGAGTGGTGGTAAAATCGCAAACATACATTTTGCCATAAACGTAAAGCTTTTGAGTTGCAATTTTTAGAGTTACAAGATAACTTAAAGGATTGGTGTCATATTGTATTTGAGAAAAATTTGTCACCATGTTTAAAGATGGTGGACGACATACTGATTTAACATACCTTGCGAGAGATTTAAGTTATGGAAATATTTGAGGTTAGATTTTCGTAGATTAACAAAACCAAGTCTCAGCTACGTTAGGACATTACTTGAGCTTGAAGTTTTTAATAAAAACTCTTGAAGTATAGTGTATGGTTTAGGAAGGGTGGGGGAAAGTCACCAATTTTGAGACCATGATATCTGTAGCAAATTTAGAGTTTTTAAGCTGACATTCATGTCTCAAATAGATACACCCAGGGAATGATTTTATTTTGCATTTGCTCAAAGTATTTCAAGATGGTGGATGTTAAATTGATTTTTCATATACTGAGGTAGCTCCAAATTCTGATGCCACTTTCAAATATCTGCCTAAACTAAATTTTTGATCATTAAGAAAATAGACTTAAATATTTTAGAGCATTTCTTAAGCTATAGCTTGAAAAATATAATTTTTAACAATATAGTGCATATTGTTGTAAAGAATAACATCTCACGGCGGATCTCTGTTACGTAAACAATTTATTTTACATACCTCCCCTACTCTGTATATACATCTTTACGTTACAATCCATTAACAACTGCTCTTGGTTGCCTTTTGCCCCAAAACAGAGAAATGCACCTAACAGGACTTCCCTCTACTAGCACACTATTTAGCATAGCGTTAACTTGCCCTCACAGTTTATCACGCAAGAGTCCCTACGCCGTCCTCTCAATCAGTAATGTACATCTTATGTGAGCTACGAGCACACTATTTAGTGTAGAGCTAACCTGCCCCCGCAGTTTATCACGCATAGGTCCCTATACATATGGTGCTCACTCTCTGTGTATCTCTATGCATCCATCTGGCTCTGAGTAACTGTAAAAAACAAACTATGTCAATCCATCTGGCATTGTGTCCGAGTCTCTGAGAGCTGGTAACTGTCTGAGCATCTGAGAGCCCATAACAAGTTGGAACACGGTATATTATATACCTCCGACAAACTGGACTGTCCCCAACCACCGGGGCAAGGCCCTATTGTTACTTTTCAAACAGGAAGGCCGTTGAGGGAAAACAACCCTTGGCTTCCCCGGGTACAAGGCAAAAAGCAACCTACGCCAGAACATTTATAAATATTCAAACTTTTACATATATATTTCCATTTTCCAGTTGTGCGTAAAAACCAAAGAGGAATATGTATATTGAGATCGAAATGGGGGCCACTAATGTTTTGTCCATGGGAACTGTAAGTTTCATAGCAACCAGATATTTTTTAGGATGGATACGGTATTTCATTTGGATGAAATCAGTCAAGGCAGTTAAATATGTCAGCCTTATAATTTTGGCATGGTTAATACACGGGGGGAGATATTTGAACTTGAAACATCCACAAAAATAATGGGAAAACACAACTGTGAACAAACTGTATTGAAGCAGATTTAAAAGTGTGTGTGGAGCTACCGTATGTTGTATAGTACGTAAACGTAAAGTTAGGTACCATGAAGGCACATTCAGGGGATATGGGGGTACAACATATTCTTGATCTTGGCCATTTTGGAGGTGATGTGATCACAACTAAACTTTGGTTGCCTTTACCCCCCCCCCCCCCCCAAGGACACATTGATTTGTGGCTGGGTGAGTTCCAGACCAGAAAAATTCCAACCTTAGATCACCCACCCCAAAGATTCAAACCCAGGTCTTCTGCGTGGCAGTCAGGAAGCCTGTCTTTTTTTCTTTACATTTGTAATAAAAGCAATACCCCTAAGCAGTAGTATCCCCCTTTTTCTTTCTATTCTCTCAATTTCCTCTGTATTATCATTGGAACAAACATCCACGTCCGATCCAGGGTCTCCTGGCATTGCAGCATGCTGTGTTAATCACTCTGCTGGGAGGTTGAATAAACCATCACAGCTATCAAGTATTAGTATAGTATTGCAATCTGCAACCCTGGGAACTGATCAACTGTTATGCCAAGAGTAGAACCAAACTGTTGGTCAAATTTTTCAGAACATAGTATTTTAGATAATTTAATAATTTGTTCCGTACTGTAGCTGTGCGCTCATGCTTTGGGTTCCAGCTATGGGACGTGTGCAGGTTTGAGTCTCCTAGGGGAAATCTAACAGCTTTTCTCCTGAGATTTTAGCCTGTGTACCCGGTCATGAAAACCTACGACGACAATTGGGAGATCGTCGTGCTGACCACACGTCACCCTGTCACTGGTCACAGAGTAGGATCAGGTGGGAGTGCAGCCAGCAGTCGGTAGGTAGTCTGGACCCTCAATGGTCTATTGCAGCATGGGTTATGAATGTTTTTAGTTTAATCATTTCAAGTGTGAGACCTTGATTGTCAATTCTTAACTATGGTAACAGAAAATATTAAATAGTTTTTGATTCAGTGAACTAAAACAATACAAATTGAATTTTCCAATATATTACTATCAGGGAAAAATGTATTTTATTTTAAAAAATATATATATTTATAAACATAACCTGAAAAAACCCACCCAGATTGGGTTTTTAAAAAAAACCCGGCCAAAATGCCAACCCTGGTCAAGAGTACCCATAATTTTTCATTTTGCACCAGACCAAGAAGAAGTGTCCTACTCACATGAAGGAATTTCTCCTTCCCTTTGTAAATTTTCCATTAACTTGTCAATCTGAATAAACAATCTGTAGCACAGAGCACAAAATAATGTTAAAATATTCTGTCAACTATTGTGAATGATCAACCAAAGTGATCAAAGTGTTTTCAAAAGCAACACTCATTGTCTTTAATAAACAAAACTCCTAAAAAAAAAAAAAAACATATTTGCACTATATTTATCTAAAGTCTCACCTTTGAAAGATCCAATGACTGTGGTGCTTCTGGGACTGAAGTTACTTCTCTTTTCACCTGTACATCACTCACCAATCCTAAGTTCACAACATGTACATCATTACATACAGCACGGCCATTTGAAGCAGGACATTCTAGTATATTTTTAAGGAAAATACAATAAAAAAATTGCAGAAATCATTATGTACACAGGTACATAAACAACCAAAAAACACATTAGGCTATGAGGAATTTATCTTATGGGGCCTAATATTGACAAATTAATGTACATGAAACGTATTAACATGAAAAGTGAATTATATTGTTTGACTACTATAGTGGAACCACAAGGAAAGAAACCTGCGCAGAAACTCATCGCGCTGGCGAGTGGGGAAAAGGACAGGGGGAACGAGCCTTCAGAGCGGCCAACGTCAGTGTTGCCAGACCTATTGATTTCTCGGGAGAATTCCATAATAAACTATTGCTATGCTATTGCTATTGCAAGTGCAAGCATGGTCGCCACCCCCTCCCCTTCTGGAAAATGAATGTTGACATAAAAGTACCTATTATTTCAGATGTACGAGTTGATTTCAGTCACAGTAATTTACATCCATTATTATAATAAGGATGGAGGAACGTGATAATTTCAAACTCAAGTGGCGTTTTCTGAGAGGGCAACATTATTACGGCGTAATATGCCTCGTTTACCCGCCTGATAAAAATACATTGTTTCCCCCCTCGCTGGAAAAAATCTACGGACGTCCCCATGACCCCCAGTGTGCATGCCTATGCCCCCCCCTCCCCACCCCCGAGAACGTCGTTCATCCACTACTATTAGATCTTCTGGTTTCCCAAGGAACAATCTCCCGATTTTTTCAAGTCTGACCTGGCTACAATGTGCCGAGTACCGATAACGGCAGGGAAGATGCGCGAACGCTTTTGACGGAAGGTTTTTTTCCTTGTGGTCGAGCTATACAAGTGTTTTCAAGTAATATTATTAATTTAAAACATTAGGAAGTCCATTACAATACTGAAAATGATTGTGGAGGTAAGTTTGATGCTCCGAGAGAGCAATTAGCACAGATTAAGATTGCAGAGATTACACTTTAGAGAAATCAAATGTCAAAAAATAGGCTGTGAAAGCACTTCACCTCATAAGAAGGGATAGCCAAATCGGGATAAAGTTTTACCTGGATATCGGATACTTTTCTATCCGAATGTATGGATTATCCAAATTGTCTGATATTTGTATGTGTGCATTATCCAGATAGCTAGTTATGTTTATCTATTTTACGGGTTATCCACATAATTATTATATTTCTCATGTTTGTATTTCAGCAAAAGGATTTTCTATCCATCCTTCATCAAATCTGTACCATCTAAAGTATATGGATATCCATATTATCTGTTCAATATCCGAAATGGATATCAGGTAATTTGAAATCCGGATTTTGATTTTTTTTCCCGCATGGAAAATGTTCTATTCACATGGAGGAAAGGAAGGAAAATTTGGAACCATTTAAGGCAATGAAACCCCACAATCCTAAACTGCTTGTAACAGTGTAAAGTTCTGCATTCAGTTGGAGACAGGTATGTCAGTTCTACATGTGTTTCCCAGCCAGTAGTAATTCTTCTCAAGTTGTTCTGGCCCCCATGGCAGAGTGGTTAGCACATCACGCTACGATGCCAAGGGTCCCGGGTTTGATTCCCGGCCTGGGCAATGGGCATAGATGTTTCTTAGTGTCCATTCATAAATTTCATCACTTTATCACTCATCCCTATCTTTGCAAATTAGCCAAAAGTGTCACAAAAGCAAAGTAAAATAAAGCAAATCAATCTTATGGATGACTTCTGCCATTTACAGAGCAAATGACGTGCGGTTTGATTATTCTATCAAAATGTTTCAAGATTTTGGAAGATTTTGGCAGTGCTAAGAGTCTTAAACGTGACTAATTATGAACACATTTTGGGACATTGCAATACTATGAGCTATTGTAACATGGTAGTCCCCCCCCCCCCCCTCAGTTACGGTTCCGATTGTTTTATGATTTCTCCAGCACAAAGACTAATTATCGTAGCATTTTGGAAATCATTGTCACACGAAATTTGAACCTTCCTTAAAGTAATGAGCACTGTTTGGACTGAAAAAAGTTATTTATGTTGAAAAAAAATTATTGAAAATTACACTGATAAACAATGAAATACTCTTTTAAATAAAACTAAGTGATCTTTATGTATTCAGATGTGCTGATAACGAATATCACATCCGTTTTCCTGTATCACCTAAAGTTCTTGCAGAACATCCACACCTTATTGTTTTATGGTTTCAGGTCTCCGCACCCTGCTCTGCATTCGGCTTAACGTTTGGTTCCTAGCAAATGGATAAGAACCTTTTAGCGACCTTGTGTGTTTAGGACTGGCACTTAATATTTCGTGGAGAAAACATCTGGCAGTAGAGTAATTTCCTGTTTATCTGTTAAAATTTGTTCTTTTTTGGGTTATTCTAGTCTTAACTTCCTTTCTGATAACTTCGCGAGTAGCCGTATTTTATGTTTGTGTATGTTCGTGAAATTGCGAATGTAATATTGTGTATAGTGAAGTGAAGTGTAAGTTGTATTTTAACAAAACAATCAGAGCATTCATAATTGTTTTTTTTAAAGAAATATATTATAACTCAATTAATGAGTTCGCCATGTCACGCAAATCCTAAACTCAGTGATAGTAAGTTAAAAGAAGGCATATTTACATATTGGGCCGCAAATCCGTGAAATCATTCATGATGACAACTTTGTGGAATTGCTAACAGAAAAAGAGAAATGCGCATGGTTAGCTTTCAGACAAGTATGCTGTAATTTTCTTGGAAATGTGAAATCTGACAACTGCAAGGAACTTGTTGAAGTGTTATCAGTGCATGGGGTGCAATATGTCTGAAAATTCACTTTTTACTTTCGCATCTGGACTTTTCCATCCTACCTTGGGTGCGGTTAGTGACGAATGCGGCGAGAGGTTTCACCAGGATATTTCTGTCATGGAGAAACGATGTGCATGAAAATCGGTACAGAACATGTTAGCAGACTACTGTTGGAACCTTAAGGAAGAGGTTTCTGGTGGCAGTTACAAATGGCAGAGTTCAAGAAAGAAATTTTAAAAATGTGTTTTTTTTTTCCTTTTTTTTCATGAAATTTCTTAATTGAGCAGTCAAAATCGGTCCTATATAAATTTTCTAATTTTTTTATATTTCATAGTTATTCACTTCAATATTTAAATCTTATTTCATGAGCAAACAAACAAAAATAATTTCAAATTTCGATGTATTATTATAAAGAGAATTAAATTTTTATTAAAAACAAAATATGAAAATCCAGGGAAAACGATAGGTGATACAGAATTTCTACTTTCAGATTTGGATTCAGCAGGCTCGAATTATAAATAATCACCTATTTTTGTTCAAAGGAGCAAAAAAAAGTTTAAATTTGTTCATCAGTGTTATCTTACGCACTTCTCATGGACAAGACATTCTCTGTCGACAAGCGACAGTAAATATCGTAGAAGCGTGGGAATGAATGTAGAAGTAAATCGGAACCTTAGTAGAATGCATTTAGGGACTTTATGTTAATGCTAAGGGAACCAAACCTAACCTGCCTAACGTAACCACGAAAACATATATTGAACAAAACCTTATGTAATCGCTAAAACTCCGCAGTATGTGTTAACAGACGTACATCGAAATCGAACCATGTAAAAATTGCATTCGTAGCTTGATGAAATCGCAATAAAACAAAAGGAACTTGGGCCATCCCCCCTACCCCAAACAAAAAGAATTCAACATACAATTGATTATACTTTGTACTTATTCATCGGGTAATGCGTGGACTGACAATGTGATAATTAATTACAATCAATGAGCAATGAAACGATAATGTCTTATATGAATGTACCATTTTATGATAAAACCAGAGGTAAATTATGCAAAGACAATCTTCACAAACCAGCAAAGTTTGAAATATTACTTAAGAGGCTAAAAACAGAGCTCAAGAACTGCTACCAATCAGAGTTTCCTGATATAGCTACATCAGAATTGACTCAAAAACATATTTCTCATGCAAGGCAATTAACTACGTTACCATTCGTACAATATTGGGTAACAGTTTCATACATCGGAGACACATTTCTTCAATTTTACACAAGAAACTACTTCAGGAAATGAGTTTTTTCAAGGTTTACAACGTTCGTCGAGCTATTTTCTTTCATCTGGAATATATTTGACCGGGAAATCATGTATTTTTCAAGAGAAATATCTCAACGACGCACAATTGCCGTTGCCTTCATTTGCTTGCCCTACGACAACCGGATGCTGCGTACGTTTGATGACGTCAGCCTCTGTCAGTGTTTCAATCCCCCCCTTTTTTTACTATGCTTGCCTAACAACCTTATCGGAAATGGTTTGTGGGGCTATCCGTGCATAATGTATAATTTCCACCAGTGACGAACACGATAGTAGGTATTTTTTGGTGAAGAAGGTTGAAACACTGCATAACCACAACGTGAGTCAAGATGTGCCCGCCATACTGTGTGTTCTGGAAGCAAAGAAAGGAATAAAAAAAAAGCACTTGGAATGTGAAAAATTGCGTTTGTTTTCGTGTAAAAAGCGTAATGGCACCTTTAGCTATGTTCCGTAATACACAATTGGTAAGTACGAACCATGCGAAACACAAAATATGTGATTTTAATGTGTCTCCGATCTATGAAACTGTTACCCAATATTGTAAATCAAGCAGACAAATAACAAACTGATATATTCAACCAAAAAGATATCATATTCTATTACTAAATTGTTTTGGCAGGTGGTAAAAGCAATTCGCAACGCAAATGGATGAAAAATAAATTCATATGAAAGAAATGAATCAAATATAGGCCACCGATACACTGGAAGGCAAAAAGGTTTACGTAAGGCTTTTCAATTTTCTTTTACAAAAGTAGTTCGGAAGTGTAGGTTACACTAGGGATTAATAAATGGGACAAATATTCAGTTACAACTTTCACAGTATTCACAAAATATCACATCATGAGGTTGCAACCCTTCACTGCACACGATCATAAAAATGCACAACTCATCACAGTGTGGAAACAACTACTGCTGTAGGGATTGCCATTATTGTATAGACCGGCAAAGGATACTGAGTATCAGCATCTTAGTCTGAGTATCAAACGCCAAAACTTCGCCTTCAATTTCCTTATTGTAACATGTTCGGCATGCAACAATACTTCCTATGCTGAAGCACTCGCCCACTCCAGCCATTTTCGCTTTCATTTTTTAGACAAAACTCGATGAATAGCTAGCCACGCCATCTAGTGGTAGATGCATGCACTTATCTTTTCGGAACACAGATTACCACTTAGATGTCGCCTTTTGTACTAAATAGTCTGTGCATTAACGAGTTAGAATAAGTATATATGAATAAATTTAGGCCGAGTCTGCTGCCACGCACGTGTCATCAGTAAGATAAGCGTCAAATTTGCTGCTGCCACGTAATTCGTCTGCTAAGAGGATGTTACAAATCTTAAGAACAGATTAAGACGAGAGAAATGCAAGTTTATGATTAGTGGGAATGAATGTACAGGTAATTTAGAACCTTTTTCTTTAGAAAGCATTTAGCGATATTATTTTAATGCTAACAGAACTTAACCTAACTACGAGAGCATTTAGGTTTATTATTAGAAGAATGCTGAGGGACCTAATCTTAAAACATTTTTGTGAAAGTAATCACTACAACTTCACAGTATGTGTTACAGACGTAATTGCATACATTGCATGATGAAATCACGATAAAACAAAGACCGAGTCTACTGCCACGCACATCTTTTTTGAGTTTCCAGCAGAAAAAGAACGTGGCAGCAGACACTGCCATAAATTTATTTCCAGTGGCGTCTCGTGGCCTCAAATTTGACCGGAGTTTATTTTTTAAAGAATTTAAAATATAATGACAATTCACATGAATTACAAAAAAAAAGGTATTTTTTTCTTCTAGACTACAAAACTGGACTTACTTTTTTGAAAGAATTTAAAATGTAATGACAAATTACATGAATTACAAAAAAAAACGGGTATTTATCTTCTTCTAAACTACAAAACTGGACTTATTTTTTTAAAGAATTTAAAATCTAATGACAATTCACATGATTACAAAAGAAACAGGTATTGTTGTGAAACCATCATGGAATGTGAAAGAATGAAAATTCACAAGAGCCTTTTTTTTTTAGAAAGAAGAACTGTTGCAAGTTGGCTCTGAAGTGCTATATTGCCAAATTTACGAATTCAGGACTGATTTTTTTCAGGGCGGACAATAAGGTGTCGCGAAGAGTACATAGGGATGCACAAGTATTACTTGGTAAATTGTCCATGGCTATTTTTATTAATTTCGCTTGAATCCTAGGAGTTTTTAAGGAATACATGTTTATGTCTACTGGTGTAGGTTGTCAGCAGATTGTCTGATACTTTGTTTAAATTCATGAAACTCTAATTGGCTAAAACATAAAATAAGCATGGTAATGGACAATTTGCTTGGTAATGCTTATGCAGCCCACTGCACGTCATTTCTCACAACAAACAGAGTGTCACTAATTCTTGGTTCCCTTCGAGATAGGTCTGGGTTGATCTAAACTCTGTTATTGTTAGAAGGCAACAATACTTGCATGTTGTTTCTATAGAACTTATCATCTTAAAATGAAAGATGTTTTGTCATGAAACTAAGAAAAATAGATCTCAAAATTCAATCAACGAAAAATAAATGTAAGTAAGAGTAAAGCCCCTATCACACGGAACTGGATTTCTAGTTGGAATGCCCTAGTTGGCGATGAACTGACTTTCTGGCTAGTAATCATGGCCGCCTGGCTGACTGCTTGACTGGTTTTGAGGAATAGGACATGTTCTAATTGCTACTAACTTCTTCGACTAGATTCTGTGGAACAGCCAATCAGAGCAAAGTTTGGCCATGTGAAGATATTCTGTGAGTGTGTAAAGTAGCCTTTGTTTGTCTGTGGCTTCCGAGTGCATACAACACGAAAGGCATGTTTACAATTGAAAAAGGTAAAATATTTTTCCATACGTGTATAGTAAACGTTGTAAAGTATGTATTTTATCAGCGCCGTTCTTCTCTACCTAAAACCATTTAATGCGATGCGATATTCCTCTCGGTTGGATAGTTATCGTATTTTAAAAGTGTGAAGTGATACGTTGTTTACATCTCGCGCGGCCGCCATTATGGGAACGAAAGACTATCGACAAGTACGGTATAACAAGTACCGTGTGAGGCGAAAACTAGCAAATGGGTAGCCAGTCCAGCGTCAACTAGAGCATTCTAACTAGAAATCCAGTTCCGTGTGATAGGGGCTTTATATAATAATAATAGAAATTGAACATATTTGCTTTTTGTTCGCTCAGTAAACTTAAAGAATTCGAAATTTCATTTGCATCAGGAATTTTATTTTGTTATAATGAGGGGGTGCATGGTAAATACCTACACAGATATATGAAACGATTATAAAATTCAATCACTATTCAATAAATATTATTATTAATTGAAAATTAAGCATGGTAATGATATTATGCATATATTTATGCGATTGTCAATTATCGATTGATGCTCAATTATTAATTGTGACGTATTACCAAAATGGACAGCCACTTGACTGAGCTAATTAGTTATGAACGAAATAGCCTTTCTGTGCATAAAGTGGACTTGTTGAAACACCAACTCAATCAATCAGTAATGTTACTAATCATTAAAGGAATGCCTCAATACCATCCCGAAGTTTCGATAATTAATAATTCCCCCTCCTCAAAGTAATAAAACACTTTCCCTCTCTGAACCTCGCATAGAAATTATAGCGGCCGTTTGCTTCGCCCAAGCCCCGAACGAACATAACCGAAGGGACACCGAGCATAACCGATCCTTCCATAAGACGTCAAGCGCTCGTGCATGATCGGCAATTTTCGGATGGCGCTACCTTATATATTAAGTTACCTTGGAAATATCTGTGGATTTTCATTTTCTTTAATAGCAACACAAAATATTAGTACCTCCATGAAAATGAGAGATATGTGTGAAGGGCACTGCCATAAAGATTGAAATTATGACAACCCGTATTTGTCATGTTTGTTTGGCCTATAAAGGAAGAATGTAATTTTTCGAACACTGTTTTGTGTGTGAAAGTACGTTTATACTACTATTTCCTTTAAACCTCGTTAATTTTAACAATGACGCCAAATCTATAAACATTACTTACACATAAAAGCACGACAAACTTTAGATGAAATGAATATTTAATCTAATTATTTAATTAGTTGCTGCCATCAACAAAAATTAACTCCAATTACAGAAGGTAGTTTCAGAAATACATTTAGCCTATTCAATATCATAATACAGGATGGATCTCAGCATAGTAGTAAAATACGTTCTTTGTAATCAAGACAACGGATTCGATTCCTGGCAAAGACACAGCGCAATGGTTCGATTCTTACCTTACATTTCAACTAGCTTATTTGAGGATAAAGAAATAAACTGTTATCTATCTTTACACTTATTTTGCACATATCACCTGTTATTGCAAGTTCAGGGAATGAATTGAATTGTAGACAAAATTCCTTTTCTATTTTACAGGCATTGTCACGCTTCACCAACCGAAAGATGCTGGATGATGCACGTAACCGAGCTAAGATGTCAAAGAAGTCAACGTGGAGGAAGACATCCCAGCAACAGCACCTGCCAAGAGGAGTGCCTTGTTGGAAGCAGGTAAACTATGATGTCAATGAAAAGTCTATACTCTATCCAGGGAATCTCTGGAACAATGCCATGCATAGCGGCAGAGAAGGGGGGAAAATGGAGTAGGCAGAGCTAAGCAGAACACGCTGGTAGCTGCAGACGTTCTTCCCCTCCAAGCAATCCCCTTCCCTCTCACGCGTTTATTGGTCGAGCCCTCTTGAGTTACTACTTGCGCAGAGACTTACTTTGTTCGCTCACGCACCAGAGATTCCCGAGACACTTTTGGGTGCGAATGTTCACTTGCATAACTACGGATGCAAGATGGTCTCAACAGTATAGTGGAACCACGAGCTACACAACCTGCGCAGACTCGCGAGTCCTGTGCACCGTACCCCCGCGAGTAGGCGAGGGGGAGAGTTGACCATGCTTCCTTATGGCCCGAGGTGGAGGGAAGAAGGGAAAGCTGCGCGGGGACTTCTCGTCCCAAGGTTCTTTTTCCTTGTGGTCGATCAGAATGGTGCTTCTAGCTATGAAAATAAAGATCTAGATATGACACCAAGGTGGGAAGCACTAGCTTCCTCTAAAATCCTGATAAATCGCACACAAACAACTATTTTTATCTAACGCAGTGTTCACCTCGGGCGAGCGCCTGAGTTGCCGCTCCCTATAGTGCCGACTCTGGTCGTACTGTGTTAACTTCTATTTACATTTAGCTTCAGTTGTTAATAAATAACATTACAGCATTTGGTTCTATGTGTTTCACCTTGCACTTTTCAGAGGCATGGACGACAGTCAGTGGACACTGTGACAACAGTCAGTGGGCAGCGTGACAGTCAGTTGGCACTGTGACGACAGCCAAACTCCAAATGTTGCATGTTGCGAGAAGAAAAGTCATAAATGGTTGGTAAGTACAATTTACTCCATATTCTCTCTAAAATTGCAAATTTAGTTTACTGTTGACTTTGCAGCAAGCTTAGTGTTAACATGTTCAATAACTTTGTGAAATACAGCAGATTAGATATGGTGTAAGTATTTAAAAAATGAAAAGACATGCTGAGGACATCAACAGAAAATTTATTTATTGCAGTGGCGATTTCTCTGGGTGCGTAAGTCGTGTGTCAACGGCCAAAGGAAAATGAAATAAAGAAGAAAGTATCTGTACTTTTATAAATTATGATTTTGAGCGTTTTTCTTCAATTGTCAGTCTCGAGCGCCCGGTAGTTTTCGAACGCGGCGCAGCGCGCAGTGGTTGTCAGGCAGGCAGATCGGTCCCGCACTGCCAGGGCGTTGGAGAGGAAATACAACGTCTTACCACTGCCAAAACATAGGATGACCGCGCATGCGCACCCTGCAACCCACCACCATGGTTAGCTTCTCAAGGCGTTGTATTTGTTTCCAACGCTTTGGCTTTCATTCATCCCGCGTTCCGCGTTGTTTTGCTCGTGATTGTTGTGCATTATTTTTTAAACGTGTGGTGTGAAGTGATGTGATTATTTTAAGATGGAGAATAGTGAAAGTGTTGTGCAAAAATATTTAAATAATTCATTTTCTTCGCTTTTGTATTCAGAGAAGAAACAAGTGATTGACAATGGTCGACAATGTCCGAATCTCACGATGTCAACATGTGTTAAAGGAAAAAGTGGTGGTGGTAAAGGTTTTGAAAGACATTTTCGAAAAGAACTCTATGAAATTTGAGACTGGCTTTGCGGGTGTGATGTGTTGAATAAATTTTACTGTTGGACATGTTTATTATTCTAGACTAAAAAATATGTTGGGAATTATCAAGGGTATGCGGATTTGAATCATCTCAATACTGAAGTGAGAAAACACAGCGAGTCTGAATTGCATCTTTATAGTTTCTTTAAATTTAGTAGTTTTTTTTTGCCACCCCTACTAGAAATGACGTTCTTTTGGATACTCAACGAAAAGCTGAAATAGAGCTACACAATGAAAAAGTAAAAGAGAACAGGGAAATATTAAAGAGGTTGATTAACGCCGTCTGCTATTTAGCAAAGCAAGAACTGCCATTCCGAGGCCATGAGGAAAATGCAGCCTCTCTAAATAAGGGCAATTACATGGAATTCCTTATTGTAAGTGCCGAGTTCGATCCCTCATTAAAATAATATTTATTAAATTCTACAGTTTTTAGCGGTACTTCGGCAGGCATTCAAAATGATTTAATAAATTCAGTTTCGGATGTTCTGAGAGATGAAATCTACAATGAAATTCAAAACACAGACTTTGTGGCTATCATGGTCGATGAAACATCAGACAGCAAAAAATCTCAGGTGTCAACAGTGTTACGTTTTTTTCCGGCCTCACAGAAAAATTCATTGAAAGATTTCTTGGATTTCATGACATGAGCGCCGATGAAACTGCAGGAGCTCTTTTTAGTCACGTGACTGAAATAATGGATAAATATAAGTGTGGGATAAATTAATTGCCCAGACATACGATGGATATTCTGTAATCTGTAATGAGTGGTCATTTGAATGGCCTTCAAAGTAAAGTTTTGGAAAATTATCCGAAAGCTTTTTTTATGCATTGTTATGTTCATGTCATGAACTTGGTGCTACAACAATCGTTAGAATGTAACAAAGAGCTTAAGGTGTTATTTTGTGGTCTTGAATCACTTAAACCTCATTCTCCAAAGAGGTTACACGAACTTTCTGCTTTCATGTCCAGAAAGCTCCCGTCATTAGTTCCTATCAGATGAAATTTTACCTCTAGGCTAGTGTGGACAGTCAATAACAACAGAGAAGTACTGCTTATGTTTTTTGAGCATGTTAATGAAAGTGGAGACTTCGATCATTTGACTGCAATGACTCCAAGAGGATTTTCTAGCTTCCTGAAGGATTTCGAAAATATATTTTTAAAAAAGGCTTTATCCAACTTGTTTGCCTTTTCAGACGTATTATTCAGTATATTGCAGTCTAAATATGTTGATATTTTGTACTGCAGTAATAAAATAACTGAATTTCAACAACAGCTGAAAAAGGAAAGTGAGAATTTCGAAACACTATGGAATTCTATAACTGGTGCAGTAGAAGAGGAAGAGGTTGTTGAAATGAAAAGGAGGCGACTGAACAACGAATCACAGAAAGACCACTGCCGGAGGCTTTACTTTGAAATCATTGATAATATCAGCAACCAGATAACAATTAGATTCGCATCATTTGAAAAATTGCAATATTTTGATTTACTAAATCCCACAAAACGGGGCTACTTGAATAAAAGAGAAAACTTTCCTCACCATCTCGTACATAAATTGCAGGAAATTTATGGCAGTGTGTTTAATTTAACCAAACTGCAGAAGAATGAACTTTATGTTTGGTATGCTTCCACTGAAGGATCAGAGAAAACACCAATTGAGATTGTAAATTATCTACTGGACACGAATCTAGTGGGTGAGTTTACAGAAATGTATAAATTTGCAATGTTGATCGCAACAATTCCTTCCACGACGTCATCTGTCGAGAGATCGTTCACATCACTGAAGAGGATCCACACATTCTGCCGATCTACTCAAACTCAGAATCGGATGACGAATTTGAGTCTTATCTCCATCCAGAAAGAATTATTTTTTAAGCTGCGAGAAGGGGATAAATCGAAATTTTATGAGGCGATCAGCGCATTTCCCTCAAAAGAAAGAAGAATAGACTTGAATTCAAGTAACTATAAGTAATGAGCAGTTGATTTTTCAAAATTTACTTTTTGGAAGGATAAATGAAGGGTAAGGGGAAAAACCGGAAATGTGCATTTTAGCGATTTTTCAATGAACGGGTCATTCTTATGTCCACGGTGTTTTTTTATGGGTGATAGGTAGGAGTTCCACCAACCCCTCTGGTTGCAAACTCGTGCTTTAAAAATTGATTGTATGGCGAAGTATTGAACATAGTATATTAATTTTCTCCTTACCCTTCAAATATATTAATACTTTAAATGAAGTATTTACTTCATTTAAAATAATTTATGTAATTTAATGTTTTTCTAAATATTTATAAAATTACACCAAAAAGGTACGGAGAAAATTTGTAATAATGGTTCACAGAAATGAGAGGGGGAGGGGTTAACATCCCTTCTTTGCCAACGCCTGAAGTTCAGGGTCAGGAGACGCCACTGATTTATTGCTTGCATTTGTTTCGTCGACAAGTAATTCTCTTCGCTATATTTGAAACGTTTATGTACGAAATGCAAAATTTTAATACAATGACCCCACAAATTTCTCATTTAATATTATAGAGAAAATTTTGTTGAGGCAAGTAGTATCGGAACCCGCCAGTGGATGTTGCTATTTAATATTCGCAATTAATTTGCACGTACTTATAACTAATTTGCACGGGTTTTAATTAATTTGCACGTACTTAGAATTTATTCGCATGTACTTAGAATATTTTACATTTATGTATTTGCTTATTTATAACTTTTTATAAATATATAATTATTTATTTTATGAAAAATATGTATATAGAAGGTAATTAGAGGTACTAAACGCTATGCATATGTTTTTATATTCATTACTGCAAAGTATGTAATGTATAAATCGATAATATTAATGTTTATAATATTGAAAATAAGAGTTTATGGTTTATGAACCGCTTTGAACGGTGGTAATGGCTGTAGGTACAGGTCCAATTACGATTGGGGACGGTCCCGGTATTCGAACCCGCGATATGTAATATTATTAATTAGTACTATGTAATAATGTATGTTATTATGGTATGAAAGACGGTGGTTTCACACGCTAGACAGAATACTGTCTCCGAATCTCGACTCCGCTCTGATGCCAGACAGAGAGAATGAATTAATATTCCGCGCAGGTAGACGAGAAAGGAATTTGGGGAGTGTGCGTTCAAGGTCAAATGACGTCAGAACGCCAGGACAAAGGAAGAACCTGATTGACCAATCAGAGAACGCGTCGGTAGATTTTCAGAACCGGTTTTTTCCAAGGTCAACTAGTACGCAAGAACAGGGGAAAGCTATGCAATACTGTAGGGCAGGGGAGGGATTGAACCAGACAACAAAGGATGTCTCGAAATGCGCAGCAAGGGTCAAATCTCTGAAGCTATGCGTCGCTTGTAGAACTGGTTTCCGCCGCCAATTAATATTCCGCTCAGGGTTGCCCCAAGGCACAGGCCGCTTTAGCGCAGGTTTTTTTTATCTGTACTATGAAGAAGGGAGAGCTATCAGGGACGGGACCTACAGTTTTCACAATTTGCTTTTATCACGGGGTAACGAACCTAGGACCCTTTGATTATTGATTTAGGTAAGAAAATGTATGTTACTGTGTGCTATTTAACTTAACTTTGAGTTTGTTTTTTACCAAACTTTGACTTTATGTCAAACATTTTCACAGCTTATCCTTATTTTTTACCAAAATAACACTATTTATACTATTCAGGCAACATTTTTTATTAAATTTTGGACTCACAAAGATATTTTTACAACTTTTTAACTTATTATTTTACAATTTTATACCTATTTTTAACCTAAATAACACTATTTATACTATTAAGGAAAGATTTTTAGTTATATTTTCGACACACAAAGTGTGTGTTCTCAACTTTTATCTGTTTATTTCACAAGTTTAGGCTTATTTTTACCAAAATAACACAATTCAATCTGTTCAGGAAAGACTTTTAGTTACATTTTCGACACACTAAGTGTGTGTTCTCAACTTCTATCTGTTTATTAGGCTTATTATTACTCAAATAACACAATTTCAGCTGTTCAGGCAACATTTTTTATTAAATTTTGGACTCACAAAAAGACATTTTCTAAACTTTTAACTTATTATTTTACAACTTTATGTTAATTTTTACCAAAATAACACTATTTATACTATTCAGGCAACATTTTTTATTAAATTTTGTGCTCACAAAGTGTGTGTTCTCAACTTTTATCTGTTTATTTCACAAGTTTATTCTAATATTTACTCAAATAACACGATTTAAACATGTGTTTTTTATTACATTTTGGACACACACACACACACACACAGAGAGAGAGAGAGAGAGAGAGAGAGAGAGAGATTTTTTTCCAAGTTTACAGGATTATTCTCCACGTTTACTCAAATAACACAATTTAGATGTGTTTTGAATTAAATTTTGTACACATGAAGTGTGTTTTGTCAAGTTTTACCCTTTTATTTGACAAGTTTAGGCTTAATATTACTCAAATAACACAATTTAATCCAGTCAGGAAGGATTTGTTATTATATTTTGGATGCACAAAGAGATGTTTTCAACTTTTTTACTGATTTTTTTGCAGGGTATGTATTAATTTTTATTTATTTTGTTTTGTATTATATATACATTTACAAATTTTTAACTTAGAGTTTAGTATTTATTTAAATATTTTCAAAAACACTAAAGAAAAAGTACTTTTAGCTAAAATGTAAGCCACAGAATATATTATTATTATTATTATTATTATTATTATTATTATTATTATTATTAGGGTTTATGGATTTCCACTATGCTATTTTTGGTTCTGTATTTCTATATGTATTTCTTTAGGTCAGGTTACGCCTGCTACGTAACAAAGTTTGTTTATTTTAGAGTTTGCTGAGTATTTTGTTATTTTTATACTAGGTAAAGTTTACTAAATATATCAGGTAGGGCTCCATCCATATACTTTTGTTTTTGCTGTTTGGAGATGATGCGATCAGCGTCACTCTCCATCTGCTTTTTATTTTATGTACCCAATATTATTTTGAGGCTTAGTGAATTCTAGAGCCTATTTATGCAGGAGAGAGGGCTTGAAATTTTTGATCTCAGATAACCCACAACTATTTGTCAGAGTATTTTAAAGGATATTTTATATTTATTATGTGCCACTAGAATATCAAAGCTTGCTTAATTTTTTATGTCTGTAACGCTGTTATTGTATTTCTAGCTAAGGCTTACTGGATAAAGTGCACGAAATGTTTATAATTTCGACTATTTACTTTTATACGAGGCCAAATTTTTAGTGTAACGAAAATTATTGTGTGTCTATAAAGACTGAAATTTCTTTACCGATGGGTGCATAACTGGACGCTTACCAACATTGTTCCATTTTTTTAAAAAAATATAACCATTTATCAATATATTGACAATTCACAGGACAAGACGAAGTTCACAGACGACTGACTATATGGACCATAGGTCCACTTGCTAAACTTTTTTCTATGCTAGAAGAATAATTTAGCCTTATAGCCTTTTTCAAGGTATTTTTGAAGTATTACTGGTTTTTTGGGTGCATCAACACTTGGGTTATTTCCATTTGGTTTATTATACGAGGCTACAATCACTATCTGAACACTGAAATTCTCTGATTGAAACTAAAAGCTTAGGCTGTAACTAGGGACTTAGTATGTATATCGACAATTTATAGGACAACACGAACTTTACAAAGGATTATAGGTGACGTAGGACCACACGCCAGAGGTTTGTTAATCTGCAAGAAGCACTTACAGCTAATATTAAGAGGAAATGAGGTTGATTTTTTACTGTTTCACAAGAATGCTACCTTTTACACACACAATATTTGCTTTTTCAAGTAACTACATGTACCAGAAGCACTTACAGGCCAACTCTAACTAGACTTCGACTTATTCTATATCAGGTGCTAAATTTATAAAGAACTATGATTGTGTATATTTCTGAGAAATTACGCAAAAGCAGATTACCCGATTAAAGTATCTGAAAAACAGATTTTTCTATGTAAGTATATTTTTATTGACTGGCTTATTTAACAGATCAAACAGGAAGACTGCAAAATTCATTAAATGTAGTTCTATAGTATAGGTAGTTTCAGAGATATAAAAAGAACAAATATAAGATTTCGCTTTTTTGCTTCTGAGGCTAATCGCGACACTAAGGGTAAATGGCGAGGAAATGTAACGGAGGAGAAACAGTCCCAAAAGTTATGGGCTGCATGTAAATTAATATCACAGAGATATTACAGTAGATGTAGGTTCTACCACCAGAACTTTTCTATTATAATAATACTGGTTATGCTGTACTGTTAGCTAAAGATGCTGATATTTGAGAAACTTAAAAGCTTATTTGCAAAATTTTAGATAAATAATAATCTGTTAGACTGTAAACATATTTTATATCCATTCTGCAAAAGATCCGATGACAAAATTTAAAAATTGTAATCGCCCAGACAGGGACTCAAATCCTGGACAGATAGGTTAAAAGCCTAACGCTATACCAACTAAGCTATCTGGGCACAAGGTATTCTTTTCTTGAAAAGTTAATTATGTTAAGAAATATATTGAAACATTTGAGAACACTGTTGGTCTGGTTCGACAGAGAAGGAGACAACATTTCTAAATTTTTACAGACTGGGTGTATTTTTCCACTATAGAGGCCTTCACTATACGTAATTCGAAACGCTAAAGTTCAGCTAGCTTCCAAAATTGAGGTAAAGATTGTGTTTGGCGAGATTAACAAGTTACAATTATATCCAGTTACGGACAAATAAAGCTAAAACTCTCAGATTTACTGTACTAGCCAAGTTTTAGTAACATTTTCTTCACTTTAGTACAAATACCAAAGAAATAGGTATATTTTATTTATAATTTGACAAAATGTACTAGTATTTAATTCACAAAGTTAGGTAAAAACAGTATTTTTTAAAAATATTGTTACTGCCTTCAAATTTTATGTTATTTAGCCACTAACAACTGGTTTACACTGTTTGGCATTCTTTAAATAGGAAAAGAAGGAATTATTTGTTTAGTATTTTTACTACTTTATATTTATTTAAGAAAACAATTCTACAGTTTAACTTAATTTTTAACAAATTGTTACTAATTTATATATCAAAGTTATGTTATTTAGAGTGTATGAAGGCGTATAAAGTTAATATTTGTACTTATCAGTGCAACTAACAATTATATTTTACACACAAAAGATAATGTTTACAGTTAAATTACTTGAATCAGAGAATAATATTTTACAGTAATTGATTTATTCAGCACTAGTCAGTACTTTTATGCATCAGAAAGTTTTCTTAATTTTCTATTACGCATGCTATTTTGGGCTATTTTTAAAATGTATTTCTAAGGCAAACTGGTTTAATTTTCTGCTTATAATGCAAAGTTGACAGTTTTCGCACAATGCATTGCACATTTGATATATTCTCTACTTACAATCCAAATATAATGCTTATTTAATGTATAACTAACTAATTCTCTAGCCTTCTTAAACCCGAATGTTCATGGGTGCAGCAACACATGCCTTTCATCTGTCCCTGTCCTGAGCAAGATCTATATACTCCTTTCCTTCCCTACCAATTTCCTTTAGGTCCATCTCTACATTATCCCTCCATCTTTGTTTTGATCTTCCTATTGGTCTATTACCGTCAGGTTTCCCAACAAGAATCCTGTATACTCTTCTTTCCTCTCCCATTTGTACCACATGATCTACACACCTAAGTCTTCTTGATTTAATCATTCTAATAATATCTGGGTACGAATACAAATTATGTACTTCCAAATTATGTAACCTTCTCCACTCATCTGTCTCCTCATCTGTTTTAGGCCCAAATATTTTCCTAAGGATCTTATTTTCAAATACTCTCAATTTATGTTCCTTTTTCAATGTAAGGGACCAAGTTCATTTACTGTATTTAACTTTTATTTTTTGTAATTAACAAAAATTAAAAGCTTATACTGTAGTTATTATATCTTTTTCTATCAGTTTATTTTGAAATTAATATTATTAGGTAAAGTCTTTGATTTATAACTATATTGCTTTTTTATCAATTTATCTAAGAGTACACGCAGACAAACATATGTGTACACACTATTCTGTAAATAGATATGCCTTTTTTCAATATTTTAGTATGAAGATTGCACTTTAGCTATTTAAGCAAGGGTAGGAAAGGTAGGATTTCTGAGAATTTGTTGCAGGATTTTGTTGTCCAAGTATAGATGAGAACTGAGCTGGGAGACTGTTTTGAACCTTTTCATGAGAGTTTGCATGTGAACTGTATGCAAATTGAGCACTATTGACTGTGCATGCTTCTAAGTTTTGCTGTTATTTTACATCAAGTCTGTGAGACTAGTCAGTTTTCCCATTTCAAGTAGTTTTTATTGATTGTATTTGTATATGTTGTGGGGACTTAGCAGTTTTATGTTATGAGGCACTTTGTTGTAGAATATTTTTACATGATTGTTTTGAGATATTGAGTGTCTGCTGTTTTACTTGTAATTATTTTCCTTCTTGTGTTGTGTATTTGACTATATTTTGTCCAAGTTCGTATTATTTAGAATAATTGTTATTGACTTGTAGATGTAGGGAGTAATAATCCTTTGCAAGATGCCCTATACTTTAGTCTGAACATTATTCTTAGTGTTGACTTTTGAAGCCTTAGTATTCTGGTAGTATTATTAATGTAGAGGTAAATTAGGCTGAAACGTAGGCATTTTTTCTGATAAATTATACTCACTTAGTTGTTTCAGCAGGTAGAAGTTGCATGATGGTTTACTGCTGATGATGTTAATTTGCTCTTCTTATGTACTACGTATGATGTAGCTTACTTGAGTAACTGGAATTTTCTACTGAAAAAAAGGATTGCTTGTCTATTTTATTCCTATGTTGTTGAGTTTGTCATAAGCAAGCCATGTTTTTACTCTATCCTATGCCTTGGAAGAATCTAGATATATATTGTGTTTGCAGTTTTATGTTTCTCTAAGGTTTCAGCTATGTAGTTTTTTAAACTGTGCTATGGGTGTGACTACTGATTTCTCTTTCTGGATGCCATGTTGGTTTCTGTCTATTCCTGTTTCTGTCTATTCAGAAACCAACATGGCATCCAGAAAGAGAAATCAGTAGTCACACCCATAGCACAGTTTAAAAAACTACATAGCTGAAACCTTAGAGAAACATAAAACTGCAAACACAATATATATCTAGATTCTTCCAAGGCATAGGATAGAGTAAAAACATGGCTTGCTTATGACAAACTCAACAACATAGGAATAAAATAGACAAGCAATCCTTTTTTTCAGTAGAAAATTCCAGTTACTCAAGTAAGCTACATCATACGTAGTACATAAGAAGAGCAAATTAACATCATCAGCAGTAAACCATCATGCAACTTCTACCTGCTGAAACAACTAAGTGAGTATAATTTATCAGAAAAAATGCCTACGTTTCAGCCTAATTTACCTCTACATTAATAATACTACCAGAATACTAAGGCTTCAAAAGTCAACACTAAGAATAATGTTCAGACTAAAGTATAGGGCATCTTGCAAAGGATTATTACTCCCTACATCTACAAGTCAATAACAATTATTCTAAATAATACGAACTTGGACAAAATATAGTCAAATACACAACACAAGAAGGAAAATAATTACAAGTAAAACAGCAGACACTCAATATCTCAAAACAATCATGTAAAAATATTCTACAACAAAGTGCCTCATAACATAAAACTGCTAAGTCCCCACAACATATACAAATACAATCAATAAAAACTACTTGAAATGGGAAAACTGACTAGTCTCACAGACTTGATGTAAAATAACAGCAAAACTTAGAAGCATGCACAGTCAATAGTGCTCAATTTGCATACAGTTCACATGCAAACTCTCATGAAAAGGTTCAAAACAGTCTCCCAGCTCAGTTCTCATCTATACTTGGACAACAAAATCCTGCAACAAATTCTCAGAAATCCTACCTTTCCTACCCTTGCTTAAATAGCTAAAGT
This sequence comes from Lepisma saccharinum, assembly GCF_977018435.1. NCBI lineage: Eukaryota > Metazoa > Arthropoda > Insecta > Zygentoma > Lepismatidae > Lepisma > Lepisma saccharinum. The sequence goes on along the minus strand of NC_139242.1, from coordinate 25,786,035 downwards.
GCAATCTTCATACTAAAATATTGAAAAAAGGCATATCTATTTACAGAATAGTGTGTACACATATGTTTGTCTGCGTGTACTCTTAGATAAATTGATAAAAAAGCAATATAGTTATAAATCAAAGACTTTACCTAATAATATTAATTTCAAAATAAACTGATAGAAAAAGATATAATAACTACAGTATAAGCTTTTAATTTTTGTTAATTACAAAAAATAAAAGTTAAATACAGTAAATGAACTTGGTCCCTTACATTGAAAAAGGAACATAAATTGAGAGTATTTGAAAATAAGATCCTTAGGAAAATATTTGGGCCTAAAACAGATGAGGAGACAGATGAGTGGAGAAGGTTACATAATTTGGAAGTACATAATTTGTATTCGTACCCAGATATTATTAGAATGATTAAATCAAGAAGACTTAGGTGTGTAGATCATGTGGTACAAATGGGAGAGGAAAGAAGAGTATACAGGATTCTTGTTGGGAAACCTGACGGTAATAGACCAATAGGAAGATCAAAACAAAGATGGAGGGATAATGTAGAGATGGACCTAAAGGAAATTGGTAGGGAAGGAAAGGAGTATATAGATCTTGCTCAGGACAGGGACAGATGAAAGGCATGTGTTGCTGCACCCATGAACATTCGGGTTTAAGAAGGCTAGAGAATTAGTTAGTTATACATTAAATAAGCATTATATTTGGATTGTAAGTAGAGAATATATCAAATGTGCAATGCATTGTGCGAAAACTGTCAACTTTGCATTATAAGCAGAAAATTAAACCAGTTTGCCTTAGAAATACATTTTAAAAATAGCCCAAAATAGCATGCGTAATAGAAAATTAAGAAAACTTTCTGATGCATAAAAGTACTGACTAGTGCTGAATAAATCAATTACTGTAAAATATTATTCTCTGATTCAAGTAATTTAACTGTAAACATTATCTTTTGTGTGTAAAATATAATTGTTAGTTGCACTGATAAGTACAAATATTAACTTTATACGCCTTCATACACTCTAAATAACATAACTTTGATATATAAATTAGTAACAATTTGTTAAAAATTAAGTTAAACTGTAGAATTGTTTTCTTAAATAAATATAAAGTAGTAAAAATACTAAACAAATAATTCCTTCTTTTCCTATTTAAAGAATGCCAAACAGTGTAAACCAGTTGTTAGTGGCTAAATAACATAAAATTTGAAGGCAGTAACAATATTTTTAAAAAATACTGTTTTTACCTAACTTTGTGAATTAAATACTAGTACATTTTGTCAAATTATAAATAAAATATACCTATTTCTTTGGTATTTGTACTAAAGTGAAGAAAATGTTACTAAAACTTGGCTAGTACAGTAAATCTGAGAGTTTTAGCTTTATTTGTCCGTAACTGGATATAATTGTAACTTGTTAATCTCGCCAAACACAATCTTTACCTCAATTTTGGAAGCTAGCTGAACTTTAGCGTTTCGAATTACGTATAGTGAAGGCCTCTATAGTGGAAAAATACACCCAGTCTGTAAAAATTTAGAAATGTTGTCTCCTTCTCTGTCGAACCAGACCAACAGTGTTCTCAAATGTTTCAATATATTTCTTAACATAATTAACTTTTCAAGAAAAGAATACCTTGTGCCCAGATAGCTTAGTTGGTATAGCGTTAGGCTTTTAACCTATCTGTCCAGGATTTGAGTCCCTGTCTGGGCGATTACAATTTTTAAATTTTGTCATCGGATCTTTTGCAGAATGGATATAAAATATGTTTACAGTCTAACAGATTATTATTTATCTAAAATTTTGCAAATAAGCTTTTAAGTTTCTCAAATATCAGCATCTTTAGCTAACAGTACAGCATAACCAGTATTATTATAATAGAAAAGTTCTGGTGGTAGAACCTACATCTACTGTAATATCTCTGTGATATTAATTTACATGCAGCCCATAACTTTTGGGACTGTTTCTCCTCCGTTACATTTCCTCGCCATTTACCCTTAGTGTCGCGATTAGCCTCAGAAGCAAAAAAGCGAAATCTTATATTTGTTCTTTTTATATCTCTGAAACTACCTATACTATAGAACTACATTTAATGAATTTTGCAGTCTTCCTGTTTGATCTGTTAAATAAGCCAGTCAATAAAAATATACTTACATAGAAAAATCTGTTTTTCAGATACTTTAATCGGGTAATCTGCTTTTGCGTAATTTCTCAGAAATATACACAATCATAGTTCTTTATAAATTTAGCACCTGATATAGAATAAGTCGAAGTCTAGTTAGAGTTGGCCTGTAAGTGCTTCTGGTACATGTAGTTACTTGAAAAAGCAAATATTGTGTGTGTAAAAGGTAGCATTCTTGTGAAACAGTAAAAAATCAACCTCATTTCCTCTTAATATTAGCTGTAAGTGCTTCTTGCAGATTAACAAACCTCTGGCGTGTGGTCCTACGTCACCTATAATCCTTTGTAAAGTTCGTGTTGTCCTATAAATTGTCGATATACATACTAAGTCCCTAGTTACAGCCTAAGCTTTTAGTTTCAATCAGAGAATTTCAGTGTTCAGATAGTGATTGTAGCCTCGTATAATAAACCAAATGGAAATAACCCAAGTGTTGATGCACCCAAAAAACCAGTAATACTTCAAAAATACCTTGAAAAAGGCTATAAGGCTAAATTATTCTTCTAGCATAGAAAAAAGTTTAGCAAGTGGACCTATGGTCCATATAGTCAGTCGTCTGTGAACTTCGTCTTGTCCTGTGAATTGTCAATATATTGATAAATGGTTATATTTTTTTAAAAAAATGGAACAATGTTGGTAAGCGTCCAGTTATGCACCCATCGGTAAAGAAATTTCAGTCTTTATAGACACACAATAATTTTCGTTACACTAAAAATTTGGCCTCGTATAAAAGTAAATAGTCGAAATTATAAACATTTCGTGCACTTTATCCAGTAAGCCTTAGCTAGAAATACAATAACAGCGTTACAGACATAAAAAATTAAGCAAGCTTTGATATTCTAGTGGCACATAATAAATATAAAATATCCTTTAAAATACTCTGACAAATAGTTGTGGGTTATCTGAGATCAAAAATTTCAAGCCCTCTCTCCTGCATAAATAGGCTCTAGAATTCACTAAGCCTCAAAATAATATTGGGTACATAAAATAAAAAGCAGATGGAGAGTGACGCTGATCGCATCATCTCCAAACAGCAAAAACAAAAGTATATGGATGGAGCCCTACCTGATATATTTAGTAAACTTTACCTAGTATAAAAATAACAAAATACTCAGCAAACTCTAAAATAAACAAACTTTGTTACGTAGCAGGCGTAACCTGACCTAAAGAAATACATATAGAAATACAGAACCAAAAATAGCATAGTGGAAATCCATAAACCCTAATAATAATAATAATAATAATAATAATAATAATAATAATAATAATATATTCTGTGGCTTACATTTTAGCTAAAAGTACTTTTTCTTTAGTGTTTTTGAAAATATTTAAATAAATACTAAACTCTAAGTTAAAAATTTGTAAATGTATATATAATACAAAACAAAATAAATAAAAATTAATACATACCCTGCAAAAAAATCAGTAAAAAAGTTGAAAACATCTCTTTGTGCATCCAAAATATAATAACAAATCCTTCCTGACTGGATTAAATTGTGTTATTTGAGTAATATTAAGCCTAAACTTGTCAAATAAAAGGGTAAAACTTGACAAAACACACTTCATGTGTACAAAATTTAATTCAAAACACATCTAAATTGTGTTATTTGAGTAAACGTGGAGAATAATCCAGTAAACTTGGAAAAAAATCTCTCTCTCTCTCTCTCTCTCTCTCTCTCTCTCTGTGTGTGTGTGTGTGTCCAAAATGTAATAAAAAACACATGTTTAAATCGTGTTATTTGAGTAAATATTAGAATAAACTTGTGAAATAAACAGATAAAAGTTGAGAACACACACTTTGTGAGTACAAAATTTAATAAAAAATGTTGCCTGAATAGTATAAATAGTGTTATTTTGGTAAAAATTAACATAAAGTTGTAAAATAATAAGTTAAAAGTTTAGAAAATGTCTTTTTGTGAGTCCAAAATTTAATAAAAAATGTTGCCTGAACAGCTGAAATTGTGTTATTTGAGTAATAATAAGCCTAATAAACAGATAGAAGTTGAGAACACACACTTAGTGTGTCGAAAATGTAACTAAAAGTCTTTCCTGAACAGATTGAATTGTGTTATTTTGGTAAAAATAAGCCTAAACTTGTGAAATAAACAGATAAAAGTTGAGAACACACACTTTGTGTGTCGAAAATATAACTAAAAATCTTTCCTTAATAGTATAAATAGTGTTATTTAGGTTAAAAATAGGGATACAATTGTAAAATAATAAGTTAAAAAGTTGTAAAAATATCTTTGCGAGTCCAAAATTTAATAAAAAATGTTGTCTGAATAGTATAAATAGTGTTATTTTGGTAAAAATTAACATAAAGTTGTAAAATAATAAGTTAAAAGTTTAGAAAATGTCTTTTTGTGAGTCCAAAATTTAATAAAAAATGTTGCCTGAACAGCTGAAATTGTGTTATTTGAGTAATAATAAGCCTAATAAACAGATAGAAGTTGAGAACACACACTTAGTGTGTCGAAAATGTAACTAAAAGTCTTTCCTGAATAGTACAAATAGTGTTATTTTGGTAAAAATAAGCCTAAACTTGTGAAATAAACAGATAAATGTTGAGAACACACACTTTGTGTGTCGAAAATATAACTAAAAATCTTTCCTTAATAGTATAAATAGTGTTATTTAGGTTAAAAATAGGGATACAATTGTAAAATAATAAGTTAAAAAGTTGTAAAAATATCTTTGCGAGTCCAAAATTTAATAAAAAATGTTGTCTGAATAGTATAAATAGTGTTATTTTGGTAAAAATTAACATAAAGTTGTAAAATAATAAGTTAAAAGTTTAGAAAATGTCTTTTTGTGAGTCCAAAATTTAATAAAAAATGTTGCCTGAACAGCTGAAATTGTGTTATTTGAGTAATAATAAAAACAGATAGAAGTTGAGAACACACACTTAGTGTGTCGAAAATGTAACTAAAAGTCTTTCCTGAATAGTACAAATAGTGTTATTTTGGTAAAAATAAGCCTAAACTTGTGAAATAAACAGATAAATGTTGAGAACACACACTTTGTGTGTCGAAAATATAACTAAAAATCTTTCCTTAATAGTATAAATAGTGTTATTTAGGTTAAAAATAGGTATAAAATTGTAAAATAATAAGTTAAAAAGTTGTAAAAATATCTTTGTGAGTCCAAAATTTAATAAAAAATGTTGCCTGAATAGTATAAATAGTGTTATTTTGGTAAAAAATAAGGATAAGCTGTGAAAATGTTTGACATAAAGTCAAAGTTTGGTAAAAAACAAACTCAAAATTAAGTTAAATAGCACACAGTAACATACATTTACTACCTAAATCAATAATCAAAGGGTCCTAGGTTCGTTACCCCGTGATAAAAGCAAATTGTGAAAACTGTAGGCCCCGTCCCTGATAGCTCTCCCTTCTTCATAGTACAGATAAAAAAAACCTGCGCTAAAGCGGCCTGTGCCTTGGGGCAACCCTGAGCGGAATATTAATTGGCGGCGGAAACCAGTTCTACAAGCGACGCATAGCTTCAGAGATTTGACCCTTGCTGCGCATTTCGAGACATCCTTTGTTGTCTGGTTCAATCCTTCCCCTGCCCTACAGTATTGCATAGCTTTCCCCTGTTCTTGCGTACTAGTTGACCTTGGAAAAAAACGGTTCTGAAAATCTACCGACGCGTTCTCTGATTGGTCAATCAGGTTCTTCCTTTGTCCTGGCGTTATGACGTCATTTGACCTTGAACGCACACTCCCCAAATTCCTTTCTCGTCTACCTGCGCGGAATATTAATTCATTCTCTCTGTCTGGCATCAGAGCGGAGTCGAGATTCGGAGACAGTATTCTGTCTAGCGTGTGAAACCACCGTCTTTCATACCATAATAACATACATTATTACATAGTACTAATTAATAATATTACATATCGCGGGTTCGAATACCGGGACCGTCCCCAATCGTAATTGGACCTGTACCTACAGCCATTACCACCGTTCAAAGCGGTTCATAAACCATAAACTCTTATTTTCAATATTATAAACATTAATATTATCGATTTATACATTACATACTTTGCAGTAATGAATATAAAAACATATGCATAGCGTTTAGTACCTCTAATTACCTTCTATATACATATTTTTCATAAAATAAATAATTATATATTTATAAAAAGTTATAAATAAGCAAATACATAAATGTAAAATATTCTAAGTACATGCGAATAAATTCTAAGTACGTGCAAATTAATTAAAACCCGTGCAAATTAGTTATAAGTACGTGCAAATTAATTGCGAATATTAAATAGCAACATCCACTGGCGGGTTCCGATACTACTGAGGCATCGCTTGACTTAAGGAATCTGTCATGTAAATCCCTCTAATTTTGAAACCCGCTACGATATCTACGATATACCAAATGGTAAAAAAAAATAAAAAAAAACAACAAAAAAAAACATCTGTTTAGAATTCATTGTAGAGCATTCAATTGAATGGTTGTGTGGTTTTCTTTCGAAATATCTTCATGTACCATAAACTGTGTTCCAAGTACGGCTTGAGTACGAATGAGAACAGTCACAGATATTTAAATGGCCGCTTGAATAATTGGTTTTTGAAATTTTGGGGTTTTTAAACTAAAAGTTAATGGTTGATCTCGAGTGCAGCCTGAACGTTATCGCGGTGGAATCTGAGTTGGCGCATGTTTTATCTTTTTAAATTACTGAGACAAGAGATAAGTTGCATCACTTTTCTACCTCAAGAGTATAAAAGATCAACGTTTTATTTACAGTTAAATTTCTAAAGTAATGGTTAATTTAGCTTCATTTTGAAATTTCTTCCTACGATATCACGGCATGTCGTCGTTTCAACGAGCACGACAGAGCGAGGCATCTCTCCTTAGACAAAGGGACAAATGCCTCTTTTGAGAGAATGAGAGGTGCCCCATTAATTTCATGTGGGAAGAGATGTCCCAACTTATTTTGTTTCTAATGTACTGTAAAATAATAATTGTAATAATTCTTAAGAACGAATAAATGAAGATATTTCGTAAAATTTTAGTAAAATCTACGAAATTCCAGACGAACAGTAAGGAATCATATAAAGGGAAATCTGCACGATGAAGAATACTAGTTGAGCCAATAAGTGATGAATAGGGAAAGGATTTTAAGGTGCAAGATCATGGTCGGGAAAGGGGAAAAAAGAACGTTCTGAAAATATTTTCAAAAAGGTGAAAAAAAAGTTGATGATAAAATGCCTTTATTCAGAGCTCTCTTTTTCTGCGGCTTCTGAATGTAATGCGCGTGGACCCCATAGAGAACTGTGGTTCTGCCGAAAAGGTTTTATTGAAGTTTCCATGTGTGGGGAATAATTTTCAGGAGAGGTGGCCAAATGGATAGTTTTAAGAAATTCTCAAATTTCAAACTGCTAATTTACATTATTTTTCAGTCTTCCACAAACATGGAAAAAATGAGTGCTATCTCTTGCAGGTTCCAAAAAAAAAAAAAAAAAGACTTGGCACGCACGTTGTCTAAATTTAGAAAACCCTCCCCCGACAAGAGGCCAGTTATTGGGCCAAGAAAAAACTGGAGTACATTTCTTAAGAGTCGACTAGCGGTTAGGGGAAAGGGGTAGGTTGGGGAGGGTTAAAAGGGGCGAGGAACCAGCACTGCGGAGGGGTGAATGGTCCGTGGGAGATGTTACCCAAGCCGGGAGGGACGTAGGCACCAGCGGGTTGCTGAAAAAGCAGTCGTTGGTGAAAACTTCATACTTCCACCCTTTGACGTGCTGCGTTTGAATGGGCGGTCCGGAGATCTTGGTCTCGGTACCGGGGTGGTGTGATGGGCTAGTGGACGTGGGTGAAAGCTTCACCTCTGTTGGTGTTTGTGAGAGGCGGGCGAGGCAACCCCTTCTCCCTTCGTAGTTGTAATTCCGTAGGGGAAGGGTTGTAGGGGATGTAGTGATTACATGGAAACTCGCACGACTCGCTCCTCTACACTTCACACAGCTCAGTCTTCTGTCGCCTGGAAGCAGTTCTATCTCCTTTCCATTTTTTTCTCTTTTCAGCATTCATCCAGTGACTCATGGCCCACAATCAGAAAGCCATTCAAAAGATGGCAACAGTCTCAGACCACTCTATTCTTAATTTACTGCCCATTTTTTTACTTCCTCAGTCGAATAACAACAAACAAGGTGAATGATAGGATAGATAGGATAGACACAATCCAGTGGTGCCAACTTATATGGGCCTCAGGGGCTCGAGCCCATCCAATAATGTGCCTGTTTAATATTTTATTTTAGAAATAAAGTCCTTGCTCTTAAAAGAACATGTTTTTCACATACACTTAAATAAATCTCACAACTTAATTACTTATTAGTGTTATGAAAATACTTCATAATGTGTTACGTCTCCAATGTGATGACATTCCGTGTCCTATATCATTTATGCATCCGTCGTTATATTGTTAAGAAAGTAAGGGAGAAAATGGCTTACAAGTAGGATGAGAATCGATAAACACTAAAAATCTCAAAATAGTCAGGCAAAAGAGCACTGCATCTATTGCACACAACCTCTCTAATGAATGAGGGGTTAGCTCTTCCCTTTAAGGTGATGTGATGCAATTTGATTAGTTGTTGCAGGTGCATTGTCCTTCAACTACAGTGCACTCTGATTGGCTGTTACAAACTAACGCACCAGGTGATAGCAAAGAGTGATAAAATTGACGGACATGAGTTGAATGAAGGAAAAGAGACTCAAAGTCCAACCAGAATATGCAGATATTAAACTGATTTTTCATCACTTTCTCATTTTAGGTACTCAAGTAGGCAATTATTTTTGAAATAGACAGTTATTACTAAAGTAGGCAAAAATAGCCAGTGTAAAATTCACGTATTCCTTTCAGAATGACCTGAAACGATTTTTAAATGTAAAAGCCTACATTTTCCTAGCAAAGGACCAAGAGCGGCATTTCAGAGCAAAACCTCAGCCTAATTATGACATATATTATCCCATAAAAATAAAGCAAATCTACGAGCTCAGTCCATGGCACCACTGCACTCATGCCTTGCACAGAATCCGAACCTAAAAACTCTGTCTTCAGAGCGCATTACACTAACCACTCCATCTCTACAGTCAATGGCCCAGAAAATATCGTGTAGAAATCCACTTCAAAAGCGATACGTTGTTTCTGCCACATGCAGTTTTCAAGCAAGAGACGATAACCAAAACTATTTACAATCTAGATGTCAAAATCTTCTAAAAAGCACAGACAAACATCTAAACTCTATAAATATTCCCTTTATATCTAAAGATTCAAGTTTTGGAATCAGTATGACTAGCATCTTATTGTATAACCTTTACAGTCATTCGGCCTCCCCGATGGCGCAGTGGTAGCGTTGTTGCCTTGTAATCAAGGGGTCCCGGGTTCGATACCCGATGGAGGCACAAGTGGTTCGGATCCCACTTTAAACTGTAGGTCCAGTCCCGATTAGCCTTACTGTGCATAAAGTGGACTTAAAACAACAAATCAATCAATCTTTACAGTTATTCAACTTTAAAATTTTTAGAGGACACAAAAAAACTTTAAAATACTAAACACTACTGTATGATAATCATGTGTTATTTTCATTTAAATGTCACATCAAGAACACAGCGTTTAGCGCGCATAGCAACATGCATTTGTTTTCTTTATACGCACGCCAGTAAGAACGTTGCGCCAGTCAGGCGAGAGCGCGCGAACAGTGTGGCTGCTCGGACGTTTTATGCAAAAGCAGCTCCGGTGTGCATTGCGATATATACCATAATATATTTGTTATTTGTAGTACTCGTGGTAGTGAATAAAACATCAAAAACACAAACATATGGTCCTCCGTCGAGCCGCATAGTGATACGAATCAGTGCACAAACATTATCACGCGTACGTACAAGTTGATTGTGCAACGATCATTCAGCAGACTTCAGTGGCTTCAGCGATTACGCAGTTTCATCCAGCAGCGTTGAAGCATCGACCACAAGCGACACCCGGAAAGCATCGCTTCACACAGCATCGCAGAGCGCCGCAGAAAACACTTCAGCGACTTGGCAACAAGCAGGTCAGTTGCATGCTCATTTTTATGTCTGGCTCTTTTTACGTCAATTTCAATTCCTTGTTTTCCTTGTATCCTGCAATAAACACGCACAACAATGGAAGAATTACAAACGTTAGTAAAGCAAAGGGGAACTCAAAAGGGACAGATGACAAGAATGCAAACATTTATACGTGCCTTTGACATTGAACATGGTAACGTAGAGGAAATATGCACCCGTTTACAGCATTTAGAAACAATATGGGAAAATATTCAAGACGTGCAGCAAAAGATAGACATCTTGTCTACTGATTCTTGTCAGGAAGAGGTATGGGCGGAAATAGAACAGCTGTATTTTTCGCTTAAGTCAACAATGAGAACAATCATTAAAGATCACGAACTCGATAACACAGCAATGCTGCAAAACAATGTAACGTCGGCTTCGCGTTCACACTTGAAACTTCCAACCGTGCATTTACCTACATTTGAGGGGAATTATAAACATTGGCTGGCGTATGAAGACACGTTTCGTTCGCTTATTCACGACAACAAAGACATTCCGCAAATACAGAAGTTTCAGTATCTGCGCACTTCGCTCAAGGGGGAAGCGTTGCGTCTCATTGAAAATCTTCAGATCAGCGAAGGAAATTACAAGGTTGCATGGGAGTTGTTATTAGGAAGATATTCGAACAAAAGGTTGATTGCAGCTTCGTATATTGATGAAATCCTTCACATTAAACCCGTACATAAAGAAAATGCAACAGAACTCAGGGAATTCGTCAACACAGCAATGAGTAATCTAAATGCACTTCGAGCGATACAAACAGACGCGTCGTTAGAAGACATGATTCTTACGCAACATTTCGTTTCACAAGTAGACGTTACAAGAAAGGCATGGCAATTACAATGCACAGAATCTTCGTTTCCCACTTTGAAGGACTTTTTGTCATTTTTAGAAAAAAGATGCCAAGCGTTGGAATCCATCAAAAATACGGTTAATTCAACTTCTGATAACAAACAAGCAGGCAAAAAATCGTATGTTAATGCAAAGCAAGACAAATTCACAAGAGCATACGTCACTACGTCGTCTCCAACGTGTCCATTTTGTAAACTGTCACATGCTATTTACAAATGTAAAGACTTCATTAATGCAGATCAAGTGCAGAAATATCAATGTTTGCGAGACAACAATATCTGTACTAATTGTTTAAAGAAAGGACATTTTTCAAGCGTATGTAAATCAAGCTCATATAGAAAATGCCGAATGAACCACATCTTATTGCACGTAGATCGCGCAACAGAAGCGTCAAGAAGATCGCAACAATCAGATTCTCGTTCTGATAACTCAGAGCCTTCTAACACAACTCAGTACAGTCAGAATGAATTTTCTTCACCGCAAGCTTCGTATTGCACAATAAAGGAAAAAACCTCAGTCACAAGTTTTGTTAGCAACTGTGTTAGTTAAACTGAAAGATCGAACAGGAAGATGGGTAAAATGTAGAGGGTTATTAGAGAGTGCCTCTCAATCGAATTTCGTAACTTCAGATATGGTTCAACAACTAGGGCTCGCGAAACAAAGAAGGGTCGTTCCAATAAGAGGAATAAATGGTGTCACATCAGAAACCAGATCGAGTGTTGAAGTATGTTTGCAATCCACAATAAACGATTTTTCTACAACCATAGAATGTGCAGTGTTGCCAACCATCACGGGCAATTTACCTACAGAAAAGGTTCCGTATGAAGAATGGAACATTCCAAAAAATATCGCATTAGCAGATCCTACGTTTCCTATTCCAGGCAAAATACAGTTATTGTTAGGTGCAGATGTTTTCTTTCAAATATTGAAGCCAGAACGTATGACTCACCCAAAGAACTTCCCAGTACTTCAAGACACGCAATTGGGCTTCATTCTATCAGGACGCATCCCACAACAATGTAACGCCAAAACATCGATTACTTCATGTTTCACAATGACAGATGACAATCTAAATAGGCAGATAAGAGCTTTTTGGGAGCTTGAAGAATTAGGAACATCGGTGACAACAAGAGAAGAAATGGCATGCGAACAGCACTTTGTAAACCACACCACTCGTGACCATACAGGGCGTTTCACGGTACATTTGCCATTCAAGGAAGCTAAAGAAACATTAGGACAATCATACAACCTAGCTTCAATCAGGTTTCATCAACTTGAAGCGAAATTGCAACGTGAAACAGAATTACGTCAAGATTACGTAAAATTTATGCATGAATATGAAGAACTTGGACACATGAAACAAGTTGAAGAGGAACGTAACACCTCAGAAGGAGTCACGTATTACATGCCTCATCACGCTGTAGTAAAACCTAGCAATTCTACCTAGGATTTGTATTACGCAAATGGTGTTGTAATAACGCTGAGTTATTGAGATCGATTCCACCAGAATACAGAGAAGATAACTTTCCAGTCCAATTACATTCGCAAAAGGGAGTAAACACGCTAGGAATCTCTTGGAATCCTGTAGAAGACAAATTCATCGTTAGCAGTAAATTTACCTCTAGTTCTACAACAGTCAGCATTTCCACTAAGCGTCAAATAACAGGCGTCATTTCATCCATTTTCGATCCATTAGGGCTTGTTAGTCCAATAGTCATCAAATACAAAATGTTTCTTCAACGTCTTTGGCAGAAAGAAGTTGAGTGGGATCAACAGCTGTCACCAGAATTAATTACCGAATGCCAGAAACTGCAAGTGCAACTTCCACTTATCAATGAAATAAACGTCGAAAGATTTGTACTACAAGAAGGTAACGTGACACAAATACAATTGCATGGCTTTTCAGATGCAAGTGAAAAAGCATATGGCGCGTGCTTATATATTCGTTCCATCAATCAGCAAGGTCAAATTTCAGTAAAACTTCTATGTTCAAAGTCACGCGTAGCTCCAATAAAGAAAGTAACATTACCCAGACTAGAACTTTGTGCAGCAGTACTTTTAGCAGAACTCATGCATAAGGCAATGCCAGCATTGCATTTGCAAATTGAAAGCATACATTTATGGACAGATTCTCAAATTGTTCTGTCCTGGATATCAGCATCACCTGCAAAATGGAAAACATTTGTAGGAAACAGAGTTTCTAGAATTCAGGATTTAACAGAAATCAGTAATTGGAGACATGTACCTTCAAACGATATCTGATTTAATATCAAGAGGTGTTGATGCAAGCATCATGAAACAGTGTCCATTATGGTGGCAAGGACCCGAATGGTTGAAAGAGAATTCAACTTTGTGGCCTCATTCATCAATAAAGCTTGAAAATGAAGCGCCAGAAATGAGACGAATATCAACATTATCATTGTTCATACAGAGCAAAGAGACTCACATCATTGACAAATTTTCAAAATTGTCTAAATTATTAAGAGTTGTGGCATATTGCCAACGGTTTATTTACAATCTCAAGAACTCTCATGAGAGAATGATTGGCCATCTCAAACACAATGAAGTGCAACGTGCATTACACACATGTATAAAAATTGCACAACAAGCGTTCTATTCAAAGGAAATCGAAGAACTTAACTCGAACCACGAACTTTCAAATAAAAGTTCTTTGAAAACATTGTACCCATTCTTAGACAAAGATCAGATGCTAAGAGTTGGAGGACGTCTGAATAACAGTCAATTATCATCATTTGACAGCAAGCATCAGATGATATTACCACCAAAAAGTAACCTTACAAAATTGATTGTCGAAGCAGAGCACAAAAGACTTCTACATGCAGGACCACAGCTATTAGTAAGTTCTTTAAGGAACAAATATTGGATTCCACGTGGCAAACAAGTAGTTAAGAAAATACTACATAAATGCATAATCTGTTTTAAGCTAAAAAGCACGACTTCGTCGCAATTGATGGGACAATTACCTGCAGCTCGCGTTCAACCATCAAGACCATTTACCAATGTGGCTGTAGATTGCGCTGGTCCAATACATGTCAAAACAGGAACCGTAAGAAGCAAAACAGTTACCAAATGCTACGTCGCCGTATTAATTTGTTTATCAACAAGAGCGATACATTTAGAAGCAGTCAGCAACCTCACCTCTGAGGCTTCTATTGCTACCCTTAGACGTTTCACATCACGAAGAGGAAAGACTATTAATATATACAGTGACAATGGAACCAACTTTGTTGGCGCGAACAAAGAGTTACAAGAACTTTTACGATTATTTCAATCAGAAGCATTTAATAAGAAATTACAGGACTACTTATCACTAGAAGGTCTACAATGGCACTTTATGCCACCTGGATCACCACATTTTTCAGGACTCGCTGAGGCAGCAGTTAAATCAATGAAACATCATTTGGTAAGAATAGTAGGCAAGTCATCGATAACATTTGAAGAATTGACAACATTATTGTGCCAGATAGAAGCGTGTTTAAATTCAAGACCCATTTCTGTAATCTCACAAGATCCAACAGATCCAACCCCACTTACACCTGGTCACTTCCTCATAGGTCATCCTTTATCCTCGTTACCCGAGCCAGACATCTCCGAATTACCAGTCAACAGACTGACAAGATGGCAGAGAGTTCAGCAGTTTCACCAACAATTGTGGCATCGTTGGTCGACAGAATATTTACATGGACTACAACAGAGATCCAAGTGGACTCGTCAGCATAAGATTCAAGCAGGTACCGTTGTGATACTGAAGGATGAAAGACTTCCTCCCCTTGTTTGGAATCTCGGCATCATTGAAGCAGTATATCCTGGTAAGGATGGACTTGTTCGAGTCGTCGACGTCAAGACTAAAGGAGGTGTATACAGAAGACCAGTCGTCAAGATTGTACCACTTCCCATCGAAGATGAATTTGAACAATAGTTTAGTGTTTAGTGCAGTTTAGTGTCAATATAACAATTTGCAGTTATAACGTGATTAAGTGTAATCTCGTCAGAGAAGTACAGTATATTATTATTTTGGTCTATTGTACGACCAAGAGGGGGGAGAATGTATGATAATCATGTGTTATTTTCATTTAAATGTCACATCAAGAACACAGCGTTTAGCGCGCATAGCAACATGCATTTGTTTTCTTTATACGCACGCCAGTAAGAACGTTGCGCCAGTCAGGCGAGAGCGCGTGAACAGTGTGGCTGCTCGGACGTTTTATTCAAAAGCAGCTCCGGTGTGCATTGCGATATAAGTAGTGTAAAAGTACCTATAACCAGCGCGATAAAGTATGAACCCCCAAGGGCGCCGACTTTCCAAAATTTCTGTGGGTGCATATCAATGGCGGATAGATCTGTAATTATCAAGTATTGTATACTTTAAACAAGTTACATGCACAATGATTGCAAGAGGCAATAATATTATCAACATGTTACTAAAAGAAAATACCACATTCATACAAATTAAAATGAAAAAATCTGCATAAATGCAAATAATTTTAATTGTATTGCAGTATGAACTATGCAAGGATTTTGTTGTGAACAGAAACTACAAAATGACTAACTTTATGTACCAAATAATAATAATAATAATAATCATGACATGTTAACTTTCAATATAAAACACATTCCTTCTTACGTCATTTGCACTTCTGAATTTGTTTGCAATTTTGGTAATGTCAATATTTTTAGTCATTTCTTTATGAACATGCAAAATTGCCAAATCATTCAATATTATTTGGGTCATTGTTGACCGCAAAATCGTTTTCAATCGTCTAAGTGCTGAAAATGACCGCTCAGAGGTACAAGAAGTAACAGGTATAGTTAAAATCACCCGTACAAACTTCACAAATTCTGTGATCATTTCACGCATGGGACCACTGTTTTCTCTACTTAAAATATTTGTAATGTCTGATAAGTTGGCCACTTTTTCTTTGTTCGCTCTGCACACATCTAAGCTGCTCGTCAAGTCAACCTTGCAGCAGGTTTTCGCATATGTAGTTCCAAACGTGCGCGCAAGAACATAGTTCCACTGAGACGGGTTCTATTCCGACACAACTGCATACTTGCAAGAAAACAGTTATTTAATTTGTAATATACAGACAAAATAGTACATCCATTAGCAGGTATGGACTTAATTGGTTGCAATCACTGTGCAGACGAACGTAGAACCGTAGATTCGCCAACTGCAATGTGTAGTGCGTTGAAGAGACACTGAAACTTTAGAGCGAGTCGAGCGAGACTGAATGCGTTGCAGAACGCGTGAAATCGGCGATACCAGTGTTGCACATCCCACTATTTTAACCCTATGTTTATTGTAGAGCGGCGAGAATGGCTGAATCTACTGTTCAGCGCGCGGTTTTACCCGAATGTTATTTTGGACTTCGTCCGAAGGGAAATTTTCTTCAAAGACAAGCAAGTTGTTTTGAATGCATAATCCTCCTTGCGGCAACAAGATCAAAGTAAAACAGGGCGTGAGGTGATTTGCCGTCAATGTGCGCACGAATTGTATCACGGGTGTTGAATGATTTGCTGTTTGAGTTTAGCAAGAGGAAACGATTGTTTGTTTTTTGACGACAAAAGAATCTCCGCGGTATTAAAAGATATCGCAGTGAGAAGAAACATGTTTATTATTTGGACGAGACGTCCTTCAACTCGGTGGGTGGGGGAAGGGGGAATAAAACATGGAAGGATACCAGCATGCAAAACCACGCCAGGGCTGAAGAAACCAACGATGAGGGGAAGGGGGAGGCTTATTGTTTCACCCACTGGCGGCAATGAAAGCTTTGTTGAAGGTGCATATTTACTGTTCCGCGCAAAGAAAGGGAAGGGTGATTATCCGCAAGAAATGGACAGACCAAGATTTGAATCCTGGTTTAGTGAAGTGATTCATAAATTGAAACCAGAGTAATAGCGACAGACAATGCACCTGATTGTATATATCACCAATAACAAATCATGCTTTTTTGGTGGTATAACTTGAATTGCGTGTGTCTTACAGGAACGGATGTATTGCGGACGAAGCAACCACGTTTTTCATAAATGTATTTCTTTCTAAACCAAAAAAAAAAAATTGTCATTAAATTCAAGAGGGCCTATCGTTGTTTACTTTTATCTTTGTTCATTTTTATTTTTGCGTGCTCGAAATATACACACACACACGCTCTCATGATATTTCGCATTTATATTAAGTAATGACACATTTATTAAATAATCTATGCGCAGAAAGTACTTTTAAAATTTTATGTTTCAGGAGACAAAGAGAAGCAAAAATACATTCCACTTGACATGCATGCGGGTTTTGATGTGTTGTGCGGTTGGCAATACTGTGGATTTTCTCAGTGTCTGCGATGTAAGCAGTTCGGCGGTTGAGGAAAGACTGGCACGGAAGATTCTGAGCTCAGTTCTCGCGCGGATTGATACATAAAACCTGCTGCAAGGTTGACTTGACGAGCAGCTTAGAGTCGTTTTCACGTTCAGAAGACACAATGGGCTCTTATGGGCAATGCTTTTCTTATGGGAAATACGAGCGCGCTGTTGTGAAATTTCTCGATTTACAAATTTAGCTTAAGTAAAATCGGTACCTGCAGATTTGCAGGAAATTTTGTAGAGAATACGATGGTGAACACAAAAAACTGGTAACTTGCTTACATAATTTTAGATAAATTAAAAACTCAAATTTTCTGTGAAAACACAATTTTTACATTGTTTTCATTCCTAACGTTGAAACATGCCGTAAAATTGAAGCATTCATTATTAAAAAAATTGACACTGTTTTTTAATTGTCGTAGGTGATGGTGGTACTCAGAATTTATCAATACTTTAAAGCATATTTGCATTAAAAAATATTCAAATAAAGTATGTGGAGATTTTTTATATTCGTGTAGTAGAAAATGTCGTCGCTGGCCATTTTTTGTTCTGTAATTCCAAGTAAAAACTTCCAGCTACAAAGTTGTGGAGAAAATAATGATTTTTTTTTATATAACCACTCAAAGGTTCCCAGAAATATTACTTCCATGCATTTGGAGTTTCTTTTTAACCCGAACCGCGCGCGAAGTAAGGAGACGTTGTCTGGCCATCTTGAGCTGGCTCACCGCAACATTCCGGCTATCACCACCAAGCTTTCGAGTTATTTTATTTCCATTCAGTAAAAATATGAACTTCATGCAGTTTGTTATAATAGAATTGAAATTACTTAAATTTAATAATTGACAATCATTTCCAATGCTGCTGTTGTGAGCAACATTAGTGCTGTCGCAAATACACGTTGTTTTTGTTTACATTACTGTCGACATTAATACTGAAATGAAGATCACCTTTCAGTTTCCAACGTACACATAAATTCATAGACGACATATTAACTTTTGAAAGGCTTTCCAACACGTGACAAAATATGGTGCTTCAAGATAGAAATATGACATGCCTTGCTTGAGTCATTTACGTCTTATCAGTTCACGTGGGCCATAACTCATTTGTTTGTTTGGGTTGCAACTTGAATCAAACCCATGTGCCAAGTTCCCCTTACTTGAGTGAGATTAGACTTTTTCCCTCTCTCGAAAAAGTGTTTTCAGTTGTGTGAGCGATCAGTGATTTTTACTTTTTTAAGTAATTTCTGAAGTGTCATATTCGTGCATTACACTCGCGTGTGTAGTGATCGCAATGGATCATAGTAAAAAGGGTAACTGTAACGTTCACAGTATAATATTAATATTAATAATTACATATAATTATCATTATATATACAAAATATGTAACACCTTCATTGTGAAGGAAGCTCATCATTTCCCGGCGACATGAGCTAGCGCTGTATTGGCAACACTGTACGGTTTCTCCATAAGCGCCGTTGTCTCTTCTGAACGTGAAAACGACTTTTTTTTCTAGAAACATGTCCCTGTCCAATGTTAGCTTGTCTTTATCAAAGTCTGTCCCATCTCAATGTTTTAATTGCTTATTATTTTTTGATAATGGCAAGTGAGAAATATTTATTTTATTTTGTTTTTATCAAACTAAAAATCTTGTGGGTGCGGCGCACCCACAAGATTATTTATGTGGGTGCTCGAGCCCCGGAGCACCCACGTAGTCGGCGCGCATGTGAACCCCCCTCAAGCAGATTTGCCTACACTTAAAACAAGCTCAACATGAGCATATGAGCTTTTTGCTCAAGTGTGGAACTCTGTCTAATCCAGGATTTTTGTAAAAATGCCCTCAAAATGTTCCTGAGAAAGTATGACCCCTCTCAGATTGATTTGCCTACACTTATAAAAGGCACTTCTGTGAGATTGTTGTCCATAAACTTGTCAAAAATATGCCCCTCTTGATATTTTTTTTGGCCACACTTAAAACTAGGCCAAGACACACCCACCTACACACATATATACACATACATACACACCCACCCACACCCACACCCACCCACACACACACACACACACACATATTGACCTTGACCTTGACCTTGACCCTGACGTTGACGTTGATGTTGACGTTGACGTTGACGTTGACGTTGACGTTGACCCCGACGTTGACGTTGATGTCGACGTCGACGTTGACGTTGATGTTGACCTTGACCTTGACCTTGACCACACCCACCCACCTACACCCACCCACATACACACCTACACCCACCCACACCCACCCAGATGTTTTCAATGCGGTCCGTGCTTAGGGTATATAAAGAGATTTTGCATTGCATATCAGTCAGTATTGTAAGAGCTGTTGAAGAGTAAGGTTGTATTGTTCCAGTGCTGCTTATATTTTTTAAACACAAAAATATTGCAGATTTGTATAAATTGAATTACAAATCACACTGCTGAACCCAACTGATATTTTTTATCCAGCATAGAGTTTTGATTTGAACCCCAAGAAATTTTATATAAATACCAAACCCAAAAATATTAACACACATACACACATACACACACACACACACACACACAAATCACACTGCTGAACCCAACTGATATTTTTTATTAAGCATAGAATTTTGATTTGAATCCCAAGAAATTGTATATAATAAACAACAACAAAAATGCCAAGTCAAAAATATTGTAATCAATGCAAAAAAAATATATCCAGCCCCAATTGGGCTAAGCACCAAAAGATTTGTAATCCGGACAAATACAGAACTCCCACAAAAATATGCCCCAAATGCCATAGAAAATATAGCATGGAATATTTCACATATAAACATAAAGGTACTTGCTCTGTACAGTCATCAACATTGCCCCCGCAACCATCTACATCTGGTCTGAAAAGAAAGCATGAAGCACCTGTTAATGCTGGACCTGCAAAGCAGCCACGCTATGCACCCATCCATAGCAGTTTTAATGCCCAACTTAGGGATTATCGGTTTGTATCAGAGCCAAGATGCGGTATTAAGAATTTTTTGAACAGTGTAAATCCTGATGTGCAGGCAATTCTAAATGCACAAAATGGCTCTTATAAGCTGTCCCTCAAATTGTTTACACAATATAAGAAACCAAATGGCACAAAATTTACACAGCCCCACATAACAGAAACTGTACCGGTATATTCAAATGCAAATTCAGACAAAATAATAAGCAGTTTGATAGATCAATTAAATATTAAACACTCTGAATTTGCAGCAAAAGAGTCTGGATGGAGCCTATGCGGATCTCCACACAAGTTATATGTTAATATTTCTGAATTCAGCCCATTACAAGGATCTACATATTTGCCATTACCTGCCAATATTAAAAACAAAACAGCCGTGGTTAATATTGAAAATAATGATGAGAAATGCTTTTTGTGGTGTATTTTAGCTGCTTTGTATCCAGTTTTAAGGGATCCAGAAAGAATAAGTTATTATAAACAGCATGAACATGATTTTGATGAAGCAATGGAGGGTTTAGAATATCCAATGTCTATTCAGAATATTGATAAATTTGAAAAAAAGGCCAGGAATATCAATGATAAACAATTATCTATTAATGTATTTATTTGTTCCACTGGCCGTGGCAATTGCTTGATAGAACCTGTCAGAATCAGTACAATTAATGATGATTCTGCTGTTCCGATTGATCTGCTCTTAATTGAAGAGGATGGCACATATCATTACACTCTGATACATAATCTTGAAGCTTTAGTGAGAACACAACTAGACAAATCCAATACAATATTCAGGTTGTGCAGAAGATGTTTAAGTGTATTTGATGGTAAAAAAATAATAAATGGTGTTTGTAAAAAGAATGCAGAAATTGCTAAAAACAAGTTAATTGAGCATCTGAAATACTGTGGGAACCATAAACCTGTTCATATGGTGATGCCTAATCCAAGTGAAAAAGCAAAATTCAATAAGTTTGAAGCCTTGTTGGAACACCCAGCATATATTGTCTGTGATTTTGAATCAAACCTCAAACCTCTTGCATTCTGCAATCCAGATCCTGAAGAATCTTCAATTACACCATACCAGCTACATGAACCTTCCAGCTTTTATTATGTGATTGTACAGAATGGTGTTGTTAGTAAAGAATATTCATACATGGGAGCAGATGCCATCAAAAAATTTGCACATAAAATAGAAAATGAGTGCCGTGACATAGCATCTAATGTCTTATTAAAATCAAAACCCATGTTGCCTTTAACAGAGAAACAGATTGAAGATTTCAACAATGCAGAAAAATGCCCGGTATGTAAATCTGAATTTTCAGATACAAAAATCAAGGTGAAACACCATTCTCATACAGATGGTAAATTCAAAATGGCCCTGTGTAATAGCTGTAATATTAAGATCCAGAGACCAAAATTTGTCCCTATATTTTGCCATGGAGCATCCAATTATGATTTCCATCATCTGATCAGATATGAGGGGTTTGACAAGCAGAATTTAAATATTTTAGCAGAAAATGATGAAAAATATATTGCTATTAGCAAAATAATTAAAGTTAATGGTGTTCCTATTCACTTAAGATTTCTTGATTCATACAGAATTTTATCTGCTAGCCTGGCTACACTGGCCACTCAATTATCTGATGATCAATTCAAAATCACAAGTGCTTTGTTTCCAAATCAGGACCTGAAATTAATTAGGCGGAAGGGTGTATATCCATATGACTATGTTACAGATTTTTCTAAATTTGATGAGTGTGCTCTGCCACCACAAGAAGAGTTTTACAGCAAAATCAGAGGATCTGGAATCACTGATGATGATTATCACCATGCCCAATTGATGTGGAACAATTTAAAATGCCAGACATTTGGTGATTATCACATGGCATATTTAAAACTTGATGTGACCCTCTTAGCTGATATACTTCAAGCATTCAGAAAATCTTCCATGAAAAATTATAGACTGGGTCCAATATATTTTTACAGTGCGCCGGGCCTAGCATGGTCTTCAATGTTTTTGAACACTAAAATGCAATTGGATCTGATCCAGGATCAAGATATGTACTTGTTTATGGAGCAATGTATAAGAGGAGGCATGGTGCAATGTTCTCAGAGATATGCCAGAGCAAATAACAAATATATTTCTGGTTATGATCCAGCACGGCCATCAAATTATATATTGTATGTAGATGCAAACAGCCTGTATGGCTATGCTATGATGCAAAAACTGCCATATGCAGGGCTTGAATGGGTTGAAGATTTCAATATTGAGAATCTTAAGGATTTTGATGACAGTGACTATGGCCTCTTCTTAGAGGTTGATCTGACAATTCCAGATAATTTACACAACAAATTTTCTGATCTGCCCCCAATTCCTGAGGTTAAGTGCTCACCTGGCTCTAAACAGAAGAAATTGATGATGACACTGGAGCCAAAACAGGGTTATGTCATATATTACAAAAACCTCCAGTTCCTGATGCATCATGGTGTTCAAGTGACCAAAATTGGCAAAGTTTTGAGGTTCAGGCACTCAAAATGGTTGAAACCATATATTAATACAAACACAGAGCTTCGAACATCTGCAAAAAGCCAATTTGATAAGGCCTTGTTTAAATTGATGGTCAATTCTGTATATGGCAAAACAATTGAAAATGCCAGAAAACATACCGATGTTAAAATAATTACTGACCCCAGCCTGAGTAAAAAATTGGTTACAAAGCCTAATTTCAATTATAGAAGAATTTATGATGAAAATATGGCACTTTTCAACATGAAAAAAACAAAGATTAAGTTTGATAAACCTATTTATGTAGGGGCTGTAATATTGGAATTGGCCAAATTACATATGTTAAACCTCTATTATGATGTGTTGAAACCTTTTTATAAGGATCATGTAAAATTGATGTACATGGACACTGATAGTCTTGTTCTTGATATTAAAACAGAAGATGTTTATAAAGATATGTCACAGCCTGAATTGCTTGAATATTTTGATACCAGTGAACATACAAAGATTCAACCCCACAACAAAAAGGTGCCTGGCAAGTTAAAAGATGAGACACTTGGTGATGTTATTGTGGCATTTGCTGGGTTAAGAGCCAAGATGTACAGTTTTGAAACATGTAGTGGTGCTGTTGCCAAAAAAGCCAAGGGCATTGGCAGAGTAACTGTTGAAAAAGAGCTCCAATTTGAAGATTATAAAAATTGTCTCAAATCCCAGAGTTTAATCAAAACATCAGAATCCAGAATTCAGAGTGTGGATCACTTATTGACTAGCAATATTGTAAGAAAAGTGGCTCTGAACCCACATGATGATAAGAGATGCATTTTATCATGTGGCATACATACTTTACCATGGGGTCATTGTGATTTGAAAAGTGGGAAACAATGCACAAACACAGAGCATGATTTGAAATAAATAAACATGCCTATGAACTTATTTGGGTTCAAAAAACAAGGTATTATGGACCTGCCAACACCACAAGCCTCTCCTGATATAATATCTAAACTAAGTGGCTTGTTAATTATTCATCTGAACAGCATACTTACAGATTTTGATGATGAAACAGGCAAAACATTGTACATATTTAACAATAATTTAAATCATTACCAATTACCTGTAGGTGGGCAATTGCAATTTATTACAACCCCTGAGGGTGATGTTAAAATTTCAGTAGGGAGAAATATTTACAGAATTAAGCACTCAAACATGATTTCTGGCACTGTTTATACTGTTTCTGCTGGTGACTGCTTATATATTGAGGTCCCTGGATCATATGACAAACTTATACCCTTTTTTATAGAATTAAGAATCAGATATTCAATAATAAATAACCGCTAAAACAAAAATGCCTAATGATATTTTTGGCCATACAAGGCATGAAGATCACAGTGATGAGATTTTGATGCTTGATGTCAGAGTCAAGAAATTAAGAAGTGATTTACAAGCTTTACAAACCACACTCAATGCCAGTCTTCAATTAGAAATTACAAATTTGCAATCACAATGCATGGACCCTCTTCTTAAAATTGATTCTGAACTCAAATTGCTGCTTCAGAAATATACTGATTTGGCCACATTGGATAATTTTCAAAGTTTAGAAGAGGCTGTAGCAGCTCTTCAAGCCAAATTTAAAACCCAGGCCACCAATTCTGAGCAATTGAAACAACAATTGGAAGAGCAGATAAATAATGTCCAGGCACAGCTCCAAACAATTGTCAAAAGCATAAAATCACAAGAAGATTTTGATCTAGTGATTTCCACTCTAAAAGAACAGATTCAGTCACTCCAAATACCTAATCTGGATCCTCTGAACAATGCCATAGCCGAGGTTAAAGAAAAAATTGAGACACTTGAAAATTTTATGAACAATTTGCCATCTTCTGATGCTTTGAATGCAATAACTCGGAGTGTTGCAAATATTAAGCTACAACTTGAAACATATGAAGATTTTGGAAAAATTCAAAGTTCCATAACCCATCTTGAAGGTACAATAGCAGCAGTGCAAAGTGATTTGGCAAATGTACTAGAATCCCGATTGCCTGGGATTGTAGATACTCTTGACAGTGTCCAGCACCAAATCACAAAGCTTGAAAACCTCAACACTGAATCTGAACTATCTCATTTTCATCACTTGATCGATGATATCCAAACAAAACTTGAAATTTTACAACAATCCACACCCTCTCAGGCAGATATAGCTCTGCTCCAAAATGCTATGCAAAATGTGGCTGATGCTTCTGAATTAAACAATGTGAAATTGGCACTTGAATTTTTGCAAAATACAGTATCAAATCTGCCTACATCACAGGAACTTAAAAATATTAAGAGGGCAGTGAATCGCATATTGAAATCAGAAGATATCAAGAATATCCAGGCAGAGATCAAACATCTCACTCAGACAGTGGCCACTCTTCCAACCAATCAACATATTAATGAACTGCATGCCCTGTTTGAGGATATCAGAAGACAGGTCCATGATCTTACTGCTCAAAATTCAAAATTGGCAGTTGTTGAAAATTTGCAACAAATTGTAGCTAATATCAAGCAACAGCTAGGGACCATGGAATCCAATCAAGCAAATGCTCTGTCTGTTTTTGCCACCCAGCTCCAAGAAATTGTGCAACAATACAAGAAACTTGTTGTGGACATAAAAATCAAGCCAGGCCATGATGATGTTGTTAGAACCATCAATGAGCATCTTGAATCTGTAACAAGTAGATTGCTCACAGCAGAAAAAGAAATAACAGGCATAATTGAAAATCCTAAACATACAGTAATTCTTGAATTGTACAGCATCCCCAACAAAGAATATGATTCTCCATTTACACCAGGTGGCAAAATATATATGCTGTCCCCTGCACAATTTTATTACCAATTTTTTGTTGGGGGCACATTGAGACCAATCAAGATCAAATATTGGCTACAGCCACAGGCACACCACTACCCTACCTTATCAATAACAAATGCTGATAACAAAGTGAAAATCACCCGTGTAGAATTAGAGGATTTTACAGATCCCAATACATTAGAAACAGCCTATGTTGAAGATGATGGCTCTTTGGAATTTAAAATACATATTGGAGACAAATTATATTTAGAAAATCCTGCAGTCTCAGCTGCTGAACACCCCATAGTTGCAATATTCTTGTTTACATATTATGTCTAGACAAATTATTGTTGATGAATTACACAGACAGGCCAGACATAATTTTAAGAGACTCCCAGTAGTCACAAAGGGCATAGATGATTTATGGCAGAGCGACTTGATTGAAATGGCAAGTGGACAGTTGAAAAACTTAGACAAAATCAACAAGGGCTACAAGTATCTACTCACTGTCATAGACACATTTTCAAAATTTGCCTGGGCTGTGCCACTCAAATCCAAGACTGGAAAATGTGTTACAGAAGCCATCAGAACAATCATCAATCAGAGTGGAAGATCACCGCGCTATTTGCAAACAGATAATGGCAAAGAATTTTATAATTCAGTGTTTCAACAATTTATTAAAAGCCAGGCAATACAACATTATTCGAGTTACAGTGACCTCAAGGCCTCAATTGTAGAGAGATTCAACAGAACCTTAAAAAATCTTATGTATAAACAATTTACACTTCAAGGTAATTATAAATGGATTAATATTCTTCCAGAACTTCTACATAAATATAACAACTCGGTCCATTCCACAATCAACATGAAACCCTCTGAAGTAACTTCATCTGATGAGCAAAAATTGATCAGCACTGTTTATTATCCTAAATACCAGCCAACAGCAAGAAAAGCCAAATACAGGGTGGGTGATCAAGTAAGAATCAGCAAATATAAGCACTTATTCAAAAGAGGCTTTACAAGAAACTGGAGCACTGAATTATTTACAGTGGTTCAAGTTAAACCCGGGACCCTTAACACATATATAATAAAGGATCATCGAGGAGAAATTCTCAAAGGCAGGTTCTATGAAGAAGAGCTCAACAAAACTAAACAGCCTGACACATATCTCATAGAAAAAATTATCCGCAGAAAAGGCAACAAGTTACTTGTCAAATGGCTAGGACTTCCAGAACACAGCTGGATCGATGCAAACAAAATAATAATATGACCACCTGGGATGTTATAAAAAGGCTGCCAGAACCTGAACAGCAGAATAAGAGAAATGGCAACTTGCTGCCTGATAATATTAGGTGTCTTATTGTTGGGCCATCTGCTTGTGGTAAAACTACACTAATGGTTGATAATTTTTTATTGGCACCCAACTGGTTAGACTGGAAAAACAGGCACTTGTATATCTTCTCTAAGAGCTTGGAACAATTAAAATATCAGCAGCTGATGAAGCTATATGATGGATTGGATATTGCCACTTTTGAACCAGATGTTAAGCCACTTCATGAATGTCTCGATAATTCTGTTGTTGTGTTTGATGACATTATACTGGATAATCAAAACAAGGTTAGAATTTTTTTTACACAGGGCCGGCACAAAAACATTGATTGCTTCTACCTGGCACAAACTTTTTCAAAAATACCGAAGCAACTGATCCGAGACAACAGCAATTTTATATGTGTGTTTCATCAAGACCATACCAACCTCAAACACATACATGATGAATATGTAGGTGGGGACTTGAGCTACAATGATTTTTCTAAGTTTTGCAGCAGGTGCTGGAACCAGGACAGTTATGGGTTTGTCACAATTGATATGACAAGAACACCCAATAGTGGCAAATACAGAAATAAAATCAACAATTTTCTAGACATTGAAACATAAATAAATAACCATGAAAAGGCCAATTATTGATGATCTTAAATTAAGAGATTATCTTGTAAAAAGATTTAAAGGATGGAAATCAGAGAACCGAGGAATTTATGAAAAACACAAACAAACAGAACAGCCCATAATTGATGCTATTGGTGAATTAGGTAAAAATATCAAAACTGTTACAGAGCAAAATCAAAATTTAATCACAGAGCTTGTACCTGTAGCTGCAAGGAACATATTAGATTATCCATTCACCCCACTTTCCAGTATTCATACACCTAGTCCTATTGCTCCTAGAAGAATTGAAGCTACTCAGGATCCTATTGAATTGGGTCTTCTTGCTCAAAAATTTTAACCACACCTAAAGACAATAAAGATGAGGTCTTTGGCTTATATGCTGACACAGAGCTTGATGGTAGCATCATACATAGAATTGGCAATTTCAGAGTAACATTTATGGGGGATGATCTGATTGTATATTCAGAATCTTGTCTTGGAGAAAAAGGTGCTTTTGTTAAGTACCCCGGCACACCTGGATTGTGGGAACTGATGACTAGGAAGAGACCTGGCAGCTATACAGATCAAGATTATGAATATTACAAAGAAATATTAATAAAATCAGATGCTCTATACCAGAACAATGATCCCACACAAAAAAGAGTCAAGTCTAGCAGTGGAGCAAAATACAACAATTTAATCAAGCCCATATTGTCTCAGATCAAGACTGGCAGTGGAATCAAACAATACAACACCCTGCCCAAAGAATTTGTGTGGGTTGATGATGTCAGGAAACTTGTAGATAGGTTATTGGTGATAGCTGGGGAGGAAAATGCTGGGAACCACAATTTTTACAATGAAAAAGTTGGAATTATGGACATGATAAGCACAAAATTGTCTAATTTTATAGTGAATGGCACTAAGGGGATTGGATATCTCATAAAAATTATTAATACTCTACCACCTAAATTTTGGAATATTTCTGAGGGTCGGGGCTTTGTTAATGATATTATAAACAAGCTGCCATTTGAACTACACATTCCAGGCTATCAGTATTGTGGTCCAGGCACAAAACTGGATCATAGATTAAACAGAGGTGATCCTGGTGTTAATCCCCTAGATGCTGCTTGTAGAGACCATGACATAGCATACAACACACATTCTGATCTTGACAAGAGACATGTTGCAGACAAGAAATTAGAAGAGGCTGCATTTGGTAGATTTGTAAGCAAAGATGCTTCTTTATGTGAAAAAATAGCAGCATTGGGAACCACCATAGCTATGAGCACCAAACAAAAATTGGGGTGGGGGTTGTGAATATGTATATAATAAACCTACAATGAAGGCCAAGGGTGTTATGTATCAAATACCTTATGCAGGTCTCAAATCTCTTGGGCCTATTGACAGCCTTTTAACTAAAAAGCAGCGCAAGAAAAAAAATTCTTGTATTGCAAAGGGGCATGGTATGAAATTGTTACTTAGTACCCCCCAATTAAAAAAATTACAGCAATCAAGAAAAAAATCACATGTGGGGGGATTTATATTTACCATCCCTGCCATCTTAGCTGCTCTCGGGGCTGTGGGGAGCTTGGCCGGGGGATCAGCCGCCATAGCAAAAACAGTAATAGATGCCAAGAAGAATAGGGCAGAATTAGATGAGCAGAAGCGCCATAACCTGGCCATGGAGAAACAAGGCAAAGGTGTTAAGAGAGCCATGAATAAGTTTAAAAAAAACAAGAGCCGCTTACAAACCAAGATATTGAAGCTTTAATCAAGCCACTGGGCATCAAACATTTTAGAGGTGTGTACATGTCTGATTCTTTACCAGAACAACCACTCAACAAAGAGTGTGGCATTGTTAATTTGGATAAGTACAAAAATCAGGGCACTCACTGGATTTGTTATCTTAAATATTTAAAAGATGAGGCATTTGTGTTTGATTCATTTGGAGGTGTTCCACCTGAAAATTTAATAAAATATCTAAAATCACCTAATCTTTATTACAATAATGCCCGTGTTCAAAACTTCAAAGATGTTAATTGCGGACATTTGTGTTTATCTGTTCTTAGATATATGTCTCAAATAAATAAACCATCAATTGAAAATTTTCAAAAAGCCTTGTGGTATCTGAAACATCATGGGGGTATTCCATCTCACCAGCCAAAATTCAATATTGATACTCAAATTGCATGATGACATAGTGTATCCCAAAACAATAGCTCTCAGAGAATTTTATGGCATGTACTTGATCCCTAATATTACACACCACAACAACACAATTGCAGTAGGGGATGAAAAAATTGTCATCACTCCAGGGCAGTATAATCTGTCCACTCTAAATGCTCAATTACCCAGAGGTGTAGTGTTAAGTCAAAATTCTGTCACTCACAGAGTAGAAATTGTATCTGCCACAGAAACAGTGGATCTGGGTACTATAGGAGAGCTGTTAGGCTTTGAGAACAACACAAAACTTGAACCAGGCATCAAACACACTGCTATGAATATACCTAAATTCTTGGCCATAGAGACTCTGAATATTCACTGTAATGTGGCTGAGGGTATGATCACCAAATCAAATGGCATAGGCACTCACAAACAAACCGGCATTATTGCAACATTCAAACCTAATTCTGAATTTATGGAGCCCATCATCTACAATCCATCCCCAACATTATATTTTCCTGTGTGCCATAATAGAATAGATTATATTGAATTGATGGTCACTAATGAAAAAGAAGAATTAGTTGATTTTGCTGGAGCCACAACAACTGCAATCATAGAAATTAACATTTAAATAAAAATACATACAAGAAGAAAATGGAAAATATTGAGAGTTATGAGCTACAATCATTCCCCCCAAACAGGAGGACATTTGCAAATTTAAATCAGCCCAACACAGAGATTGAGGTTGATCTTGATGTGGGGGATGGATTTATACACCCCCACAGAGCAGATCTATACATCAAATTTGATGTTGTAAAGCTCGATGGAACAGATTATCCGGCAAATTCAAATATAAGACTTGTAGACAATTTTGTACCGCATCTCTTCTCTGAAATTGAGGTCAGAAAGCATGGTGTTGTTATAAACAGGGTGGATTATCCCGGCATTACCTCCACAGCTTTGGCCACATTAAAATTATCCAAAACCGAGGCTTCTTACTACAAAATAGGTGGATTTGAGGCTGGTGATAAGATATTATCTAAGAACCACACAGTGCTGTTCCCCATGCGCCTATTGCCAGGATTCTTCTCAGATTTCAAAGATATTATGTGGAAGGGTGGTTTAAGAATCACATTTAGAAGAGCTGCAAATGATAATAATGCTTTGATGAGGTACAGCACATTAAACTCTACAGGGGAAGCTCTGCCTAATACCCTACCTGATGAAGGCAAATGCATTATTCAGACTATGGAGTTAAGAATCCCGGTTGTTGAATATGAGGCCAGTTATGCTCTTAAATACAAAGCTGATATAATAAAAAATCCACAGGTTCCTCTACAATTTTATACATATCAATGTGTACAGAAGCCTGCATCTGGTACCTATTATGAGTTTGATGCTACAAATTCATTCTCCAGTATACAATATGACATGCCTGATTTTGTGGTGGTATTGTTTCAGACTGGAAGACACAATAATCAGGAAAAAAATTCAAGTAAATTTGATAACTGCAACGTCAAGAACATATATCTTAAAAATGGCAGAAATGAGGTATTTCCTAGAGAAAATTACAATTTAGACATGTCTAAGGATGATTTCCTCAAATTATATGAGGCATTTTCGGCATTCAAACGGGTCACTACTGGCAATACTGACATGTATTACACACCAGATGAATTCAAAGCACAGAGACCCATGTTTGTAATTAACACTTCAAAAAGAAAACAAGTTGTGGTGAATGACAGGACAAACATTAAAATTATCTGTGAATTCCATGAGGCATTACCTGATGACACTATATGTAGTGTTATTCTCATAGGTGAAAAATCTTATGTTTATGATGTAAGAAATGAGAGAGTCACGGAGCAATTCTAGAGGTCTCTGCATATTACATTGTTTTAATATTAGATAAACAAATTGAAGCTGGTATCCAATTGAACTTAAACCGGATGTAAATATGTGTGGGTGTGTGGGTGTGGGTGGGTGTGTATGTATGTGTATATATGTGTGTAGGTGGGTGTTTCTTGGCCTAGTTTTAAGTGTGGCCAAAAAAAATATCAAGAGGGGCATATTTTTGACAAGTTTATGGACAACAATCTCACAGAAGTGCCTTTTATAAGTGTAGGCAAATCAATCTGAGGGGGGTCATACTTTCTCAGAAAAATTTTGAGGGCATTTTTACAAAAATCTTGGATTAGACAGGGTTCCACACTTGAGCAAAAAGCTCATATGCTCATGTTGAGCTTGTTTTAAGTGTAGGCAAATCTGCTTGAGGGGGGTTCATACTTTATCGCGCTGGTTATAGGTACTTTTACACTACTGATATATACCATAATATATTTGTTATTTGTAGTACTCGTGGTAGTGAATAAAACATCAAAAACACAAACAACTACTATAATAGATAACCTCGACGAATCAGTAGGAAGTGATTTTCTTCCGGAGGCTCCCTCTTCTCCGACTTTCCTCGTACTTCGTAGCCACGCCCCTTACATAAGCAAAGCCATCTAGTCGCAAACCAATGTAACAATTCTTTAATAAAGGGGCTCCCCGATGGCGCAGTGGTAGCATCGTCGCCTTGCAATCAAGGAGTCCCAGACTCGATACCCGGTGGAGGCACATAGTAGGTCCAGTCCCGATTAGCCTTACTGTGCACAAAGTGGACTTAAAACACCAACTCAACCAACCAATTATTTAATAAAGCCATTATGGTTATATTAGATTACACAGTTAGGGTAAAGTGAGCTAAGTATGTACTACGGCTATTTCTCAAAAAAGGATATGAGCATCATATCATTTTATACAGTTACAGACAGAGATAACCGAGAATTCTATACTATAGTTTATTTTATATGGAGCAAATGACGTACCTTTTGTTATTTTACGTCGTATTTTTCTTTTCTGAGGTTATCGCGACGATGAAGATGAAGTACATACGGACAGAAACTCAACACACATGCCTTCTTCAGGATTCAAATCTAGTCTATGCAAATGGTGTAGGCATCCAAAAGCAACTGACCACTGAACGTGGACATGAGTCACTGGACCGCGAACATTAATGTCAATTCCATTTTCTTTATTTTCTCTACTCGCTTTACCTTCTTTATTGTGGCATTGTTCTTATTTATAAGATGTGTGTGTATGTATCAAGATGTGTTCACTAATGCACTGCTTATAATCGAAGTTCGTGTTACGTCACACGTATATCTCTGCATGCTGATCATTATGAACTGTTGAAATATCTTACTGGGGCAAACATCACATATCCATGCCTTCAGTAAGCTCAGGATTCCTGATTTTGTAATTCATCAGGTCTATACTTTTTAAACAAAGACCAATTTTGTTAATGTAGATCTATTATTAAACCGTTTTAGGGTTCAATGTTTTGTTTGTGTGTCTCCTCTCTCTCTCTCTCTCTCTCTCTCTCTCTAGATCTATCTTTCATTCTCTCTCTCCATCTATCTCTCTTTCTCTCTCACACACGTTTTTCTTTCTGCCTCTTTCTAGCTCTATCTTTCATTATCTCTCTCTGTCTCTGTTCTATCTTTCTTACTCCCCCTCTCTAGTCTAACTTTTTCTCTCTCTCCTTTTCTTTTTCTTTCTCTCTCCTCTTCTTTTTCTATCTCTCTCTCTCTCTCTGCCTCATTATTTTCCTCTCTCTCTCTCTTTGTTCTTCTGTCTTTCTTTCATCCCCTCTGTAGCCTTATATTTCTTTATCTCTCCCATTCTCTCTCTCTCTCTCTCTCTCGCTGCCTCTCTATCTTTCTCTCTCGCTCGCATTCTGTTTCTTTCTGTTTCTCTCTCACTCCTCCCTTTATTTCCCTCCTCTGTCTCCCTCTCTCTTTTTCAATCTCCACGTTCCCTCGAAATTGTATTTCATTGGTAAAGTTATCCACTAGGAGTTCTCTCTTTGATTCTTGTATCAGCATGTCATTTAAAAAGCCAGTACACGATCAAATGAAACACGAACAACACATTGAATTCCAGTTTTAAAGCAAGTGACGCCAGAGCACACGCCATATCTCTTCTCGAATTCAAGATTACCGCCAAATACTTTCTAATTACGAATGGTTAAATAAAGCCCTTCATGACAAACTCTGGACCAATCAGAGCACATGCTATTAAAATGGATTATCGAAATAGCATCGAGGTACAGACTGCCATTTATTTATCTTCTCTGGCGAAGAGAAAGTTGTGCGGAAAGAGGAAACAAGTGGTAGTGACTTGCGAGAATGGAAAGTCGAAATCGTGTAATATCCTTGTCTCTATTTATTTAATCACAATTATACAACATAGCAACATAAAATAATGTATGCTTCTACTGCAAGGAGTGATGAGACAATGAATTGCATTCAACAACCAGTCTTGAGTTGGTACTAAATTTCAGTTTAGGCAAACAAAGTGAAACACGTATCTGTGAAAATGATATTTTATGCTGTTATTTTTTCAATATGATCACACAGTTGCTCTGCTGCAGTATATTACACTTAGACCATAATTCCGAGATGCATACACCACACTTCTCTCGAGTTTCTGATATAGGTGCGTTTCACCTACGTCGCAAACTGTTACATTGTGGCTTCGAGCAGCCATGATTGAGGCCAGTTCTTGAAAGTATACGGAATTCAAGCGGGCAGGCGATAGATACCAACACAGATATTCGTGATTTAAAACAAACGTGCAGTTGGTGCAGATGTAACGAACGCTACGTCGTGGATATTTCCTTACAAATAAAATTAGCTACAAACATGGCGGCTGTGCGCATCCTGACTTTACATGAAACCCACTTATACATTTTTCTTTGGAAAGAACATTTCTTTTTCGCGGTTGATAGCTAATCTGTTTATTTTATTCTTGACTTACACAGTGCCACCTTTTGGCAAAATGTGAAATTGACATTTTTCATTGATCGTGTACGCGTGAATTTTCAGACCTTTCAAGATTTCCAGTTCAACCGCTTTCAATTATCGATTTTGTTGGATCGTGAATGCTCTGATTCAATAAAAATTGAATCGTGTACGGACAGCTTTACATCCGGGTCTTTCTGTTCATACTCCTTCTCATTTTGCTCTCATTCACTTGCATTCTTCCTACGATTCTAGTCTTTTCGTGTTACTTTCCTAGGCTACATTCTAGTTGTATTTGTTTATTTGTTATTTTACGCCACTTTGTACTTCTCTAGTTTAATCGCGGCAATGAGGATGGATCATGAATTCATGAAACCCAATGTCTTATGAAATATTCGAGCCTCGGATCTCTGGCTTCGTAGCGCCAACCACTCCGCAACGGAGGCAGGCGTTACATTCAGTTTTAAACGATGAAAGAGGAGATCGGACTGCTTCTATGTTTCTTCCTTGCTTTCTTTTGCCATCTTCTCTGTCTTACTCTCTCTCTCTCTGTACCTCCATGTTTTGGGACTTTTCCACATACATTTTTCTTTTCTACCGAAGCCATGTTTAACCATGGCAATATCTCTTCCATAATAATTTTCTACTACACCAATGCATCTTTCTTGATTTTTTCCAATTTGGTTCTGCATCACATAATTTTTCAGCATTTTCATTAGACTCTTTACACGTCATACCTAACAACCACATAAATAGCGTGTAAGATTAGCATAGGGGAAAGTCGTGCAGTACCCACCACCGTAAGTTTTGTTACCGTTAATGCGCCAGTGTGAACAAATCACAATTGTGGAAACAGCGATCTACAGCAGGGTTTATGCTAAATCACGGAAAGCTTATTATATCTCATGAAGATATTGAAAAGAACTCGTTATGAACTAAAATAGATACATTTCCAGGGTATAGAAAAATGCCGTCCAGTACCGACCAGTGGCTTCTTTATAATTAACAGCTTAGTGATAAGACGTTTATTCAAGTAAAGGAGAGGTGTAAAACGTTTACAAGCTGATAAATTGAATGTGGCAATGCAAACAAGATTGAAATTAAAATATGTTAGACAAAAGTTCCGAAACGAGGCTGGGCCTAAACTTAGCTACACTTTAGCTTAGGTACAGCAAATATAAAGAAATGAAAGATAGGTCGCGTTGGAGATATTATTAGCAATAGAATAATCCATATCAAATAGTAAACTATACCTATTAAGGTTTAGGTGAAGAGAAATTGAAAGAAATGGAAAGATAGGACACGTTGGAGATATTATTAGCAATAGATTAAGCCATATCAAATAGGAAACTAAAACCTATTAAGGTTTAGGTGAAGAGAAATTGAAAGATAGGACACGTTGGAGATATTATTAGCAATAGAATAATCCATATCAAATAGTAAACTAAAGCTATTAAGGTTTAGGTGAAGAGAAATTGAAAGAAATGGAAAGATCGGACACGTTGGAGAGATTATTACCAATAGAATAAGTCATATAAAATAGGAATCTGAAACCTATTAAGGTTGAGTTGAACATCAAATATAGGGAACTAGATCTGAAGGAGATATAATAAAATGTCAGAGCTAGGGTAAAATTAACATTTAGCAATCTGACTTAACATATAGTCATCAAATATATGTATTAGTATTAACATACAAGAAGCGCTTTCTACCTAAAGTAGAAGTTTCTCTTAGGTGAAAGTTTCTGATAGGAATGAAGATAGTTTTATGTAATGAAGTACTTGTAATTGAACAAGTTATATGTACAGATAAATCAATCAATATGTATAATCAGTACTTAGTAAAAGAAGTGCCCCTTAGGAGAAATAGAAAAAAATATTACTGAATTTTATAAGCTATAGTAAATAATAGGAAACTTCATTTTTATGAACTGGCCATGGCTCCAAATTCAGAAAATTCCCTACAGAGGTTGTACATGAAAAGCTTATTAGGAGTCTATATAATGATAGGAAAAACAGAATATTATTGACATTATCCAGTTATCTGAGAACTAGATCAGAGAGGAATGCTCAGTGCAGAAAGACAACACTTTGGAAGTAATCAGGTGTGTGAGGAAACCGAATAGAAAAATCGGTGCAAAATGATTAGAACATTCACAAGTATTGTCGAGAAAGTTAAGTTTAGAATTTACTTTTATAAGTGTGGAAACAATGTTGCAAAGTTTTCGAGGATTCCAGACAGGAAATGATAGCAATAGAGATAAGGATTAAAGTCTAGGTAGGTTCAGTTTAGTTGAATATAAGTTACTTTAGGTGAAGTTTCAAGATAAGAACAATGATAGTTTAAAGTATTTGTGATATCACTCAAGTAGTTTCTGACATGAGATCCATTCTGTCGGCACCACAATCACTCATCTTTATCATTACATGAGTTTCACCTGGCAACGAGAGACAAGGGAGAACGGTGACAAGGCTGGGCCTAAACATGCTGTTACAGAAAGACTATCTCCACACTCATAGAGTTTCCGTGCTACCGCTATTGCTAAGGTAGTACATGGGTTTCTATGCCTGTGTTATATTTAAGGGTGATCTCCGGCTGTCAGAGCGGCCGGAGTCCCCATTAGTATATAAGGGTGATCTCTGGCTGCTGTATGGCGGCCGGAGACACCATTAGTATATAGGGGTGATCTCTGGCTGCTGTATGGCGGCCGGAGACACCATTAGTATATAAGGGAGTAGTACAGGAGCACCGGTTCAGCGCCCGAAAATGAGGCTCGGTGAGGCTCGCCTTAATGGATTTCTCTCGTAAGGCATGAGCCTCATTTTCTCGCAGTGTTGCCAGCTCACCCCAAGAATATTTCACCATGTGATATTTTACAGGCGAAGCTAACCTACAAATGGGAGTTGGCAACACTGGCAACATCAATTGCGGTTCAGTGTTGCCAACTCACCTCAAGAATATTTCACCATGTGATATTTTACAGGCGAAGCTAACCTACAGAGTAGTACAGTGGCACGGGTTCTGCGCCCGAAAATGGCGCTCGGTGGCGCTCGCAGTGTTGCCAACTCCTCACTCGAAAAAATCACCAAGGTTTTTGTTTTTGGGTATAACCTAACCTCAAGCAAGGAGCTGGCAACGCTTGAGGCTTTCTCGCAGTGTTGCCAACTCACCCCAAGAATATTTCACCATGTGATATTTTACAAGCGAAGCTAACCTACAAATGGGAGTTGGCAACACTGATTAGTGGAGGTGCACGGGTTCTGCAACATCAATTGGCGATCAGTGTTGCCAACTCACCTCAAGAATATTTCACCATGTGATATTTTACAGGCGAAGCTAACCTACGAATGGGAGTTAGCAACACTGATTAGTGTAATCAGCTCAGTTGAGCGCCATCAATTGGCGATCAGTGTTGCCAACTCACCCCAAGAATATTTCACCATATGATATTTTACAAGCAAAGATAACCTACAAATGGGAGTTGGCAACACTGACTAGTGGAGGTGCACGGGTTGAGTGCCATCAATTGATGTTGCCAGTGTTGCCAACTCACCTCAAGAATATTTCACCATGTGATATTTTACAGGCGAAGCTAACCTACAAATAGAAGTTGACAACACTGGTAACATCAATTGCGATTCAATGTTGCCAACTCACCTGAAGAATATTTCACCATGTGATATTTTACAGGCGAAGCTAACCTACAAATAGAAGTTGACAACACTGGTAACATCAATTGCGGTTCAATGTTGCCAACTTACCTGAAGAATATTTCATCATGTGATATTTTACAGGCGAAGCTAACCTACAAATGGGAGTTGGCAACACTGACTAATAGAAGTGGCCAGGGTCGCGTCCGAATCAGCAGCAGATGTCACCTACACTGTTCCATCCGGGACTCAGCCAATCTCTGTTGTCCGAATTTGCGGTAGACGTGGAGTCGGAGGGAAGAGCAGAGAGGCGCGACAGATGCACGCTTGAACTCGCTGTGACGCTGCGCTTGGCAGCCATATTCTAACTTTCACTTTGTACAGACAACATTTACTGATTAGAGGATGTAAAACTCAGTTATATTTTAATATTTTATCGATAATACTGAATGCAGAAAACGTAAATGATGAAATAGCGTGTTATATTTTTAATGTGAGTAGTTAGGTGGAAATCATTGTCATGTTTGTTTGCGCCCCAGAGCGCGGTGGGTGAAGTTCGGGCTGACACCTGGCGGGAAAAGTGACAGCCGTACTACAAGGGGACATGCAGATTCGGACGACTTGGACGCGACTTCGAGTGCACGCGAGAGCAACGGGGGAGAACGGGATGGAGCGCTTGCCAATCCGGACACGGCTTTTGTAAACCTCTCTCGGGAACGATGTGCCACACACGCGCGCGCGCGCCTATCGGTAGATTATGTTTCGCGTATTTATTCGTTGCGCTGACACAGCGTGATGAGTAAATAATGCATTTTCTCATTTTTGAAGTACGGATGCACTTTATCGTAATCTTCCAAGTCCCGGGGACACTAATGTTTGTATATCGTGACTTTTGTAAACCTCTCTCGGGAACGATGTGCCACACACACACGTGCACGCGCTGGCGCCTCTTATTATTTTTGTATTGTGACTCAAGAAAACAGCACCAAAACATCAAAAATTTATTTTACTCATTTGGCGATCACCAAAACCTCAAAAATAAAAAAAAAATAAAAACTTATTTTCTCTCCATGTTCCGCGCATTTATTTGTTGTGCTGGCACAGCATGATGAGTAAATAATGCACTCTCTCACATCCTTGAAGGATGAATGCATCTTATCGTAATTTTCCAAGTCCCGGGGACACCAATGTTTATATATCGTGATTTTTTGTAAACCTCTCTCGGGAACGATGTGCCACACACGTGCACGCGCTGGCGCCTCTTATTATTTGTGCAAGAAAAAGATGTTAAACCTGTTAAAACTGCTCTGTGACCCTCTCGTTCTTCACGTCGTACGCGAAAGACTTCTCTGCAATCAGGATGACGCTGCACACGGTATCATCGGGCAGCGCGTCGTGGAACTCGCAGACGATTTTGATGTTGGTGCGATCGTTGACCACCACCTGCTTCCTCTTCGTGGTATTGATGACGAACATCGGCCTGCGGATTTTGAATTCGCTGGGCGTGTAGTATACGTCCACGTTTCCCTCGGTCACGCGCTTGTAAGTCGTGTAAGCTTCGTAAAGTTTGAGGTAATCGTCTTTGGTCATGTCGAGGTTGTAATTCTCGCGCGGGAACACTTCGTTCCTACCATTCTTGAGATAAACATTCTTGATCTTGCAGTCGTCGAACTTGCTGGAATCTTTTTCCTGGTTGTTATCGCGCCCGGTTTGAAAGAGCACTACGACGAAATCTGGCATGTCGAACTGTATGTTGTTGAACTGAGTCGTCACGTCGAATTCCATGTGACTTCCCGACGCCAACTTCTGCACGCACTGGTAACCGTGAAAGTGAATCGGCACCTGCGGATTCTTCAAGAACTCCGCTTTGTACTTGAGGGCGTAGTTTGTTTCGTATTCCACGATCGGCATTCTCAATTCCATGCTCCGGATGACGCACTTGGCTGCTTCGGGTAATGTGTTGGCTATCGGCGTGCCGTCGGCGTTCAAGTTGGTGTATCGCATCAGTGCGTCGTTGTCGTTGGCCGCTCTTCGAATCGTGACGCGCAATCCTCCCTTCCACATGATCTCTTTGTAGTCGGAGAAGAATCCTGGTAGCAGACGCATGGGAAAGAGCACTGTGTGACTTCTAGTCGATATTTTGGTTCCCGCTTCAAATCCTCCCGCCTGGTAGTATGCTGCATCCGTTTTGGATAATTTCAATGTTCCCACTGCCGTCGACGTGATGCCTGGATAATCGATTCTGTCGATGACGGTGTTGTGTTTCCTCACCTCCACCTGCGAGAACAGGTGAGGCACGAAGTTGTCCACGAGTTTCAAATTTGCATTGGGCGGAAACGCGTCTCCGCTTTCTTTCTTCACTACGTCGAATTGAAGGTAGAGGTCCGCTCTGTGAGGATGAACGAACCCGTCCCCTACGTCCACGTCGTATTCGATCTCCCTGTTCGCTTCGTTGAGATTAGCGAACGTGCGACGGTTTGGAGGGAAAGATTGCAATTCGTAACTTTCGATTTGTTCCATTTTTACTATGTATGGTTATTTATTATACGTCGATCTCCACGATGGCCGTCGTAGTGGCACCTGCGAAATCCACCACCTCGTTTTTCTCGTTCGTCACTACCAACTCTATGTCGTCTATGCGGTTGCGACATACTGGAAAATAGATCGGCGAAGAGGGCGTGTAGATGATCGGTTCCATGAATTCGGAATTGGGTTTGAATGTGGCGATGATTCCCGTCTGCTTGTGACTTCCCAGCAACTCCCCGTCCGAGGATTTCGTGATCATGCCTTCCGCCACGTTGCAGTGTACGTTTAGAGTCTCTATGGCTAGAAATTTAGGAATATTGACTGCTGTGTGCTTGATGCCAGCTTCGAGTTTTGTGTTGTTCTCGAAACCTAAAAGTTCTCCTATGGTACCCAGGTTTATGGTCTCCGTCGCCGATAGGATTTCCACTCTGTGCGTGACCGAATTTTGAGAAAGGTACGTGCCTTTGGGTAACTGAGCTTGCAAAGTGGAAAGATTGTATTGGCCTGGCGTGACGACGATGTGTTCGCTTCCGACGCTAATTTTGTTGTTGTGCTGCGTGACGTTAGGTATGAGGTACATGCTGTAGAATGCACGCAGAGCTACGGATTTAGGATAGACGATGTCGTCGTGCAGCGTGAGTTTCAAGATTGAAGATTCGCTCGTGAGATGGAACACGCCCATCGTGTTTAAGATTCCACAATGCTTTCTGAAAATGTTCCACCGACGGGTTATTTATTTTAGACATGTATGCGAGAACAGAAAGGCAAAGGTGGCCGCAGTTAACATCGGTGAAACCCTGGATGCGTTTGTCATTGTAGTAGAGGTTGGCAACACTGAGATACTTCACCAACCTGGCAGGTGGTGTGCCACCAAACGAATCGAAAACAAATGCATTGTTATCGTCAATTTTGAGGTAGCATATCCAATGTGTACCAGGATTTTTGTAACTGTCCAGGTTGACCACGCCACACTCTTTTTTCTTCACAGCAGAGGGTAGAGAATCGGACATGAAAACACCCCTGAAGTTTCTTATTCCCAACAGTTCGATTAGAGATTCAATATCGAAGTTGGACAGGGCTTCTTCTTTTTTTTATATTTTTTCAAAGCATCGAGGTTGCTTTTTTGCTTTTTGGTTATACCTTTCCCCTTCTTTTCCATAGCCAGATTGTGACGTTTTTGTTCTTCCAACTCCGCCTTGTTCTTCTTCGAGTCGATGACGGTTTTCGCGATGGCGGCGCTTCCGCCGGCCAAACTTCCAACGGCCCCCAATGCTGCCAGGATGGCCGGGATGCTGAATATGAAACCTCCGATTTTTTGCTGTTTCCGCGAACGCTGCAAGCGTCTCAATTGAGGTGTGCTGAGAAGTAATTTCATTCCGTGTCCTTTCGTCAAGCAAGAACGTTTCTTCTCGCGTTGTTTCTTGGTGAGTAACCCATCGAGGGCACCTAGATTTTTCAGATTGGAGTATGGTATCTGGTACACAACACCCTTGGGCTTCATGTTGATGCTCTATATGTTATCTTCACGGTATGTTATTTATATATATGTTCTGAGATTTTTTTTGTTGTGTGTAATTTTTTTCGGTATGTTATTTATATATAAATGTTCTGAGATTTTTTTTGTTCCGTGTAATTTTTTTTTCAAGGATATACTCCGCGCAGAGCCCTTACACAAATTCTATTACGTGCTTTGTTTTCTTACCAAGAAGTTCCTTTGTCCCCTTGTACACGATTTGAGTTTTGTTCTCGATTAAAATAGCTAGCTTCTCGTCGGATAACATGTTAGCGTATCGATCTGGTAAAAATAGACTGTATTGTGCGTTGAGCAACAGACGCGCCTTGGGACCATACTGGGTAGAAACAATTGAACCGGAAGTTATCGTGTAAGGTTTGTCCACTTCCAATTCCTGAATTTTTACATACTCTACTGACAAATTTAGCATTTGTTTTAATGCTTGGAGGTCACTCATTTTTTCAGTTGTCATATCGAAGAGAAATTTTCAGTGTGTGTGTTAGAGAAATTTAGTTTTTTTTTCACGATGTGTGTTATTTATATATACCGAAGATTTTTTTCACGATGTGTGTTATTTATATATATATTTTTTTTCACGATTTGTATCGAAGATTTTTTTTTTGTCTGTGTTAGAGGAAGAAAGTTCGTGCTTCGGAAAACGCAATGATGTGCGTGATGATTTCTTCAGTTTCCTGTTTGGACTTACACCAATCATCAGTATATCGTCTTCTCCCCTGCCTCGCCTCATGCAGTTCGTCTAACCTATCGTTTAATTTTTCCCCCGCAACCGAAAGAAGAGTGTCAAGATCACCGCTCCTCATTCCACTGATCTCCCGAAGATGGCCCTTGATAAGCATTTCACAAGGGATACGAAATTTCGGAGTTGTTCTTGCTACGTGTAAAAGTTTCCCTACATCCTCGCAAGCGTGTTTGAATATTTTACATAGCAGTTCGTGCGGCAAATCGGTTATGCAAGACATGTTGTTATTATTTCTTTTTTACTGTATGTTATTTATTTATACACCCCATCCAAATTTTTGTTTCGTGTTCATGGCGATGGTGGTGCCCAGTGCTGCAACTCTTTCTCCCAGCGAAGCGTCTCTACTAACGAATCTTTCGAAAGCTGCGTGCTCTAACTTTCTGTCTGCTTCGTGACGTGCATCCAGATCGGTGCGAGTGGTGTTGTAAGCGATGTCGTGATCTTTGCATGCGGCGTCCAACAGATTCACACCCTTGTCTCCTCTCTCCAATCTTTTCTCGAGTTTGGTACCTGGTCCGCAGAACTGGTAGCCAGGTAAATGCATCTCGAAAGGTAACTTGTTGATGATGTCGTTCACGAGTCCCTTTCCTTCGGCCACGTTCCAGAATCTCGGAGGCAGCGTGTTGATAATTTTAATGAGGTACCCTATGCCCTTGTCGTCGTTTACGATGAAGTTGGAAAGTTTTGTGCTGATCATGTCCACAATTCCTACCTTCTCGTTGTAGAAATTACGATTGCCTGCATTCTCCTCTCCTGCAATAACCAACAATCGGTCTATGAGCTTGCGCACGTCGTCCACCCACACAAACTCTTTGGGCAGGGTGTTGTAGAGTTTGACGCCGCTGCCTGTTTTCACCTGGTTCCAAATCGGTTTGATGAGATTTCTGTACTTCTCGCCGCTGCTCGATTTCACCCTATTCTGCGAGGCGTCGTTGTTCTGGTATAATGCATCCGTCATGATCAAAATTTCCTTGTAACTCTGGTAATCTTCGTCAGTGTAATCTTTCGGCTGCTTTTTGGCAACGAGTTCCCACAGTCCCACCGTACCCGGATACCTGTTCCAACTATCCTTCTCGCCTAAATTAACTTTAATGTCGTTGCCTTCGAAGCTCACCTTCGATTTTCCAATCTTCCAAACCACACCGCCGCCTTCGTTGCTCTCCATGCTCGGATACAATCCGAACACTTCATCCTTGTCGAATTTCCCCGTGCTCAGGTAGTCTCGTGCCAAAGGTCCCAACTCGATCTTATCCAAAGACGACGACGTGCTACCTATGGCTCGACGTCGTGCCGGTACGTCTTTTAGTTCGAACGGCGTCGAAGGAATGCTCGAAATAGGCGTGGGTACGGTGTAACTTTTAGCTGCAAGTGGTACGAGTTCGTTGATCAAATTTTTATTTTGTTCCGTGACGCCTTTAATTTCTTTACCTAGATCGCTGATGGCGTCGATCACAGGTTGATCTTGACGTTTCTTCTCTTCGTAGAATCCGCGATTCTCGGATTTCCAACCTTTGAAACGTTTCGCGAGGTAATCGCGAAGCTTGAGATTTTCG
The DNA here is from genome assembly GCF_977018435.1 of Lepisma saccharinum. Taxonomy (NCBI): domain Eukaryota; kingdom Metazoa; phylum Arthropoda; class Insecta; order Zygentoma; family Lepismatidae; genus Lepisma; species Lepisma saccharinum. The sequence continues at coordinate 25,741,303 of NC_139242.1, read as the reverse complement.
TCTTCGATTTTTCGTTTCGTCATAGCGTTATTTATACACGTTGTTTCTCACAACGTTGCAACGTTTAGAAAGTCGTTGATTTTGTTTCTGTATTTTCCGTCGTTGGGTTTTCTCGTCATGTCGATCGTCGCGAATCCGAAATCGTCACTGTTCCAACAGTGGGAGCAGCAGCGTTCCGAAAATTGATTGTAGTTCATGTCTCCGCCTACGTAGTCATCGTACGCGTGCTTGAGGTTGGTGTGATCTTGACGAAACAAACATATGAAATTAGCGTTGTCGCGTACTAACTGTTTTGGAATTTTGGAAAACGTTTGAGCTAGGAAGAAGCAATCTATTCCTTTGTGACGACCTTGCGTGAAAAAATTGCGAATTTCATTTTGATTTTCCAGGATGACATCGTCGAACACAACGACTGAATTTTCACGACAATCGTCGAGTGGCTTTATTTCCGAAGCGAACGTTGCAATGTCCAGACCATCGTACAGTTTTATCAGTTGCTTGTATTTCGCTTGTTCGAGACTTTTCGAAAATACGTAGAGGTGCCTGTTCTTCCAATCTAACCAATTCGGTGCGAGGAGAAAATTGTCCACGAGCAGTGTTGTTTTCCCACACCCCGAAGGACCTACGATCAGACAGCGGATGCTGTCGGGAAGCAACTCACCGTTCTTTTTTCTCGTTTGACTTTCCGAATCCGGTAGACGTTTCACCACGTTCCACGTACTTACAAGATCACTTCGTTCGCGTTGATCCAACTCTTTTCCGGAAGTCCCAGCCATTTGACAAACAGTTTGTCGCCTTTTCTACGCAATACTTTCTCGATGAGGTACGTGTCGGGATGTTTTGTTTTAGAGAGTTCCTCTTCGTAAAATCTTCCTTTCAAAATCTCGCCGCTACTATCTTTTATTATATACGTGTGTCGGTTTCCGGGTAAAACTCGAACCACCGTAAAAAGTTCCGTGCTCCAATTTTTTGTGAACCCCTTCTCGAAGGTGCGTTTGAATTTGCTGATCCTCACCTGGTCTCCAATTTTGAATTTTGATTTCTTGGTAGTCGTGGGAGTGTACTTTGGACAGTAAACTGTAGAAATTAAACGCTGCTCGTCAGATTTCGTAACGTCAGCTGGCTTCATGCCTATCGTTCTGTGTACCGTATCATTATAGGTGTCGACGAGTTCCGGCAGTATGTCGACCCATTTGTAATTTCCTCGAAGCGTGAATCGTTTCCACATGTGTGTTTTCAAGGTTCGATTAAATCTTTCCACGATGCTGGCTTTGATGTGACTGAAGGTTGAATAATGTCGAATGCCATGTTTTTGAATAAACTTTTGGAATACGGCATTGTAAAATTCTTTACCGTTGTCTGTTTGCAAAAACCGAGGTCGTCTGTTGCTTTCGCGAAAAATTGTCTTGAATGCTTCCGTGACGCATGTTCCCGTTTTGGCTTTCAAAGGTAGAGCCCATGCGAATTTCGAAAACGTGTCTATGACGGTGAGGAGGTATTTGTTGCCCTTGTTCAATTTATGCACATTTTTTAGATTGCCGCTACTCATCTCCACGAGGTCACTTTGCCAGAGGTCATCGATTCCCTTGGTCACCACCGCCAAACGTTTGTAGTTGCGGCGTGCAGGTTTATGCAATTCTTCGACGATAGCTTGCCTAGACATTTTTAGAGATTACGTTTGAAGAGAAGCACCAGCGTGATGGGATTCAAAGAGGGTGGCACTTCGCTCGTGTTTTGAATGATCAGCTTATCGCCGGCACTCACGTCGAAAACGGTGAGATCTTCGTCTTCGTGTATTTCATATACGTTGCGCGTTTCGTTCCAACGTGCCAGAGGAATGTTTCCTGCTTTCTGAACACCACGATTCGATATCAAGGTCATGGTGGGAACGCCAGCTTTTCTGCCGTGAGACCAGTACGAAAATTCGTTTATCTGAATTGTACCATCGAGGAGAAACTTGTAGTACGGATGATAAGGATGTAACATGTACAGTTTGTTACCTTCGACGAACGTGGAGATTCTCTGTTGATTGGGTATGCTGTTGATTTCGATGGCTTGCAGAGAATGCAGTTTAGCGAATTTAGTATCGACGCTAACGAGGTTGCTGTGAAGCTGTCCCAGTGTATTTTGTACGGGCAACAAATGTTCGACGATGGTATCCGTTACTGTAGAAAATGACGGTTTGATTTTCACTTCCACGTTCAACTGCTTGTAGTTTTCGTTGAGTTCTTGTAACTTGGCACCGAAAGAGGCCAGCGTCGATTCCTGCGTGGATTCCAACACTCCAACTTGATCTCTGATGTTGACGACGATACTCTGAAGGTTCTCGACTTGATTCAATTTCGAACTTTTCTCGGTAAGATCGTTCACGATGCTTCGCATCTCGGTAAACTGCGTGTGAAGGTCGGCGACGCTCTGCGAAGTGGGCAGTGTCGACACCAGCGAAGCAAGTTCGTCTCGAATCTGTTCCACGTTCGCCGTTTCCGTTTCCAGTCGTTTCAGCATACGTGATATGCTTCTTTTCAAAGCGTGCAATTCTTTGGAGGTGGGGAGATTGGCAACCCTACTCTCGAGATCGCTCAACGAACTTTTGATGTCGCTCGAATCGGATAGTGCCGTCACCGCCGTTTTCAATTTTTCCAAATCTTCGCTCGAAGGTACGCTCGTCCGTAACGATTCCAAGTCACCCTGTATGTTGTCCAGTACGTGATGAAAATGAGCAAGGTTCGATTCGACGTTCAAATTTTCTAAATATTCGATCTTCTGCTGAACCGTGCTCAACGTGTCTTGTATGCTCGTCAACGCACTTGCTTCAGCGTGAATATTTTTAATTTCTTCGTTGATCAACTCCAGAGACGCCTGAAGCGTAGCGATGGTGGTTTGAATGTGTTCGAAATCTTGATAAGCCTCCAATTGAATTTTTATGTTTGCGACGCTTTTGCCGATGACCTGCAGTTCGTCCGACGATGGTAGGTTCGTCATGGTATCTTCCAAAGTCTGTAACTTGGATTTAATTTCTTCCAACGTGCTGGCGAATTCTTCTTGTAATTTGGAAACAACAACATGCAAGCGTTCTACATCAATATCCTTCACGACGGTTTGAAGTTCAGAGAAATTCTTTTCGATTGCGGAAGTTCGTTCTTCGATTTCGAGTTTCAATTTTTCCAAATCTTCATTTTTCGATTGAAATTGTTGTAATTTGGCCAAATCATTTTGAAGCTTATCCACGCTCAACTGTATATTTTGAACGTTGTCGTAAGAAGGTACGTCGACATAATTTTTTATGAGCGTTTTCAGTTCGGAATCGATTTTCAGAATGGGGTCCAGACATTGCGTTTGGAGCGTAGCGATCTCGGACTCTAAACTTTTGTTTAAGGTCTCCTGCAAAGCGATCAAATCGCTCCTCAACTTTTTAATTCTGACGTCCAACATGAGAATCTCTTCTGCGTGGTCTACACGTTTGGTGTGGCCGAAAATATCGTTAGGCATTTTGGTTAACGGTTATTTATAATAGGATAGACGATTCGTAATTCTACGAAGAGAGGAATAAGTTTGTCGTAATCTCCTAGGAGTTCAACGTATAAACAATCTCCTGCAGAAACATCGTACGTAATGTTAGAAAGCATCTTGTCGTGCTTGATTCGAAAAATGTTCTTGCCGGTAGATATTTTGATTTCGCCTACGTTTTCCGGATTCACGGTGATTTGAAGTTTTCCATCGATCGGAATTTTGTAAAAATGTAAATTGTTGTTGAAGACGTAAAACATCTTGCCCACATCGTCATCCAATTTCGTCCAAATGCTGTTAAGGTGAACAATCAGTAGACCGTTGAGTTTAGTTAACATGGAAGGTAGAAATTCATGATCTGTCGTCGCGCGGTGTACAGTCTCCATGTTGGTTTGTTTTCGGAAACCAAAGAGATTCATAGGTATGCTGGTTATTTAAGAATACGGTCAAAGTTTTTTGTAATAACAGTCAGTGTTTTTTTTTTTTTTTGTAATGACTAACAAAATGTTTTGTTTTTTTTTGTTTTTTTTATGAATCTTCTGTTGAAGATGGGCATATGTTGCAGGTTTTGCTTTCTGCTAAGCGATAGTGCCCCCACGGCAGTGTGTGGATTCCACATTGGAGAACGCACCTCTTGTCGTCGCGTGCGTCCAGGGCAATCTTCCTCACCTTGTTGGTGGTCAACACATGGTCGACGCTCTGGATGCGCTGTTCTGCTCTTAGAACCGACGACCTGGTCTTGAGGCAATCCACGAAGTCCTCGAATGTGAGATGCTCTCGAACCACCTGTCTGCCGACACCCTTGGCTTTTTTGGTAACGCTGCCCTCAGCTTTGATGGTATAGGCCTTGGCGCGAAGACCTGCAAACTCGAGAATTATATCACCGTTCTTCTCGTCTTTGAGTTTGCCAGGCTTCTTCTTGTTGCAAGTCGGGATTTTGTATCGGTTTGGCTGGGGATAGCCTGACGTGTCAAAGAGGTTCACAAAAGCTGGTACCGTGGCTATATCCCTGTACGCATCGGGTGAGTGGACGTGGTACATCAAACTATCTGTGTCCGTGTAGAGTAGGTTGATATTGTCGTTATAGTGCTGGCGTAGTATCCCATAATATATTTGAAACATGTGCAGTTTGCTCAGGTCTAATACTGAGGCACCAACATAAATTGGCTTGTTGAGCATCACCTTGTTCTTCCTCATATGCACTAGGGCAAGCTGCTCATTATAAATAGTCCTCGATTTAAATAACGGGTTTGCTACGAGCCTGCGACATTGTACTTTGTTTGATATTAGCCTCACATCTACATGATTTCGCACATTCTCCATAGTTTTCCCAAACACCGCATTGTTCATTAACTTGAAGAAATCGCGATCGAAATCAGAAGTGGCGACTGTACGATGTTCGGTGTTGAGCTCGATGTATGACCTCAACCATTGAGAATGCTCGAACATCAAAACTTGATGTACTGTGCGGACGGTAACCCCTTGCTTCATCAACCACCGGAGGTTTTGGTAGTGCACGACATAACGCTCTTTGGGCTCGAAGTCCATGACGAGCTTCTTCTGGTTGGAATCGGGTGGACACTTGAACTCGGGTGCAGGGGGAAGATCGCAGAACAAATCCTGCAGCTTCTCGGAGAACTCGAGGTCCACCTCGGCAAAAAATCCGCATTCCTCATCGTTGAAACCTTCAACGTCGAAGTTGGAGGGATCAGCCCACTCGAAACCTCTAAAAGGGAGTGGCTGCATCATGGAGTATCCGTAGAGGTTATTAACGTCCGTGTACATGATGTAGCTGGACGGTTGTGAGGGGTCGTAACCGGTGGCCATGTGATGGTTGTTGGCATGCGAGTGTCGCTGCGACACCTGGACCATTCCACCCCGCACGGCACGTTCCACAAACAGCATCATGTCTACGTCCGAAAGAAGCTCCAGCTCAATTTTCGTCACCAGAAACATGGCTGACCATGCCAGTCCGGGGAGACTATAGAAGTAGGCGGGATCCAGGTGGTAGATGGTCTTCGCAGTTGCACGAAACACCTGGATCACGTCGGCGAGGAGCGTCACATCAAGTCTGAGGTAGGCGTCGTGGTAGTCTCCGAGATTTTGGCAATCCAGCTCGCGCCACATGGACTGAGCATGGTTATAGTCATCCTCAGAGATGCCCGAGCCTCGCAGTTTGCTATAGAAGTTTGCTCGAGGAGGAAGCGACGTCTCCGCAAACTTGGTAGAGTCGGTGACGTATTCGTAGGGGTAGACCCCCTTACGCCTGAAGAGACTGGCGTCCAAGTTCGGAAAATTCGCAGAGGTGATGAGCATTTTCTCGTCGCTAAGCTTCCCCGCGAGAGCATCGAGGCTGGCCGGGAGGAACCTCAGGGAGTCGAGGAAGCGAAGTTCGACGGTAGAGTCGGATTCTGGGATTCGAACCCATTTGCTCACACTGATGTAACGCTCCTCGTTCCGCGCCAGGACGTTGATTCGCTCGTTGTCGTACCCAAGATGCTTGATCAGGTGGTGAAAGTCGTACCCCGAGCCATTGTGAAAAAACACAGGGATGAAGCGCGGGTCCCGAGCCAAGCGGTTGCAGTCGTTGCACCAAGGACCAACATACCTACCGTTAAAGTGATCGTGGTGTCGGACTTTACAGTTGTTGGCGGTGTACTCCTCGACGCAGACAGGGCAAGTGATGGCCTCATCGTGTCTACGTTGATCGTCGGGGGACAGTGGGAGCATAGACTTGGGGGTCAACAGCACCTTCCCTATCTCGATAGCCTCGACAACCATCCTCTCGAGGAAGTGTTTGGCTGCGTCGAGACCACGGTACACGTAGGGCTCGGGGGGGGCGATGTGTTGGTCTCGTCGTACCACAACGTATGCGAAACTGGATGCCTCGTGGAGTTGGTAAGGGGTAGTGGAGGAAACTTCGGGATCGGGATCGCAAGTGGACAGGGGTTTGAGGAAGGCCTCGAAATCCGCGATGATGATAGCAGGGTGCTCCACCATGGCGCCGTGCATGTGGAAACGCTCCACGGTGCCAGGTTTGGGCAAGTCTGCCAGCCCCGGTTCGTTGGCTTTGCAGTAGAGCTTGTGGTTAGCGAGCTTCTCGGCAGCGATGTTGGGACCTCTGATGCGCTGGTAATCCTGCTGTTTTTGATTACGAAATTTAGACAAGCACCTGGGACAAACTTCTATGTGGTGTTCGTCTTTGCTCAGCTGGCTCGAAACAAGCCGAGAGAGGGAGCGGATGAGGGTGTAATGGTGGTGGGCCTTGTTCTTGATGAGTAGGAGATGGATTTCTCGAGCATCATTGTCCTCTACGTCGCTCACCCGGATAGGGTACACCACTTTTTTGTCGATGAGGCCATAAACATTGATGGCCAACCGAGGGTTGTGTGTACGGGCCTCGAACTTGCGAATGTCCGAGACCTCCACCGGGTAGCCAATCCCAGCAATGGCATCTTCCAGTTCTGGCTTGTAGGGTAGGTAGTGGTTAACTCGGTGTGGATGGTTTTTCCGGTCGACAGGGTGTAATGCTGCAAGCACAGACCAAACGAAGCACTTGGCGTCACTGTTCTGAATATTCAGGACAGCCTTCTTTGCCTCAATTGCTTCTGGTAAGGGGACGTAGCTGGAGGCGGAGAGAGGCACAAACTTGGAAAGTTTGACGCGCAGTTCGTGAGGCTCCCCACACAGCGAACCTCCCGAGCCCTTAGCTTCATGTTCTTCTTGCTTTGCCAGCAGCTCCTCGACAAACTTGTTGTAGATGACCTCGAGGTTGTCGACATCCGCCAGATGCAGCATCTTCGCCTTGGTGTTGTGGCAGAAGCTGTAAATTTCATCAGACGGTTTTTTGTACCAGCAACGAAGCGATGCGTAGAATTTAGTGGAGGAGTGCGTAGCCAGTGCATTACTAAAAATAGAAACTATTTCTGCTCGCTTCTCCTCTAAAAAGCTACGAACATCGCAAGAGCCATCCGACAATTGAACGTAATCTCCTAATATTCCACCGAAAGCAGACCGGTCTGCTTTTATCGCAGGCTTGACGCGTTTAGCAGGTGGTGCATTGATGGAGGCTGCTTCTGCCTTCCTCTTGGTGGAGGTCGAAGGCTGGGCCCCAGATGTATTTTTGCTTAGACAAGTAAGCTTATGCTTCTTGACATACGCAATTGTAATGTATTTATTGCATCCGGAACACAGTTCGGTGGCAGCCAAATGCTTGCTTGGCACGCAGGTGCGACAATGTCTTGCAAAATTTTTGCTTGATATGGCTGTTTTGCACACAGGGCAACTTTTCATGGAGCGCATTTTTTTTGGGTATGTTTATTTATATGTGATCGGTTGGTGGTAGAGTGTTGTCTTCCTCAAATATGTGCTTTAATCAACCCTATAAAAAAATTGAAAAAATATATAAGAAAAATATGATTGTAGATAGAAAAAAATAAATATTGTATGCATGTGTAATTCTATTTAGCTTATTTTTGCTAGACACAAATCTTCTTCAGATTTTATTGCCCACTAATATATTTTTCTACCAATCTAATAGAAGTGTGAAACTATGAAAATGTTCTGAGACAATCTTCTCTAGAATATTCTTCCCCAAAGCTAATGTTAACAACCTGTTGTAACCTAAGCATCGTGTGTATTGCATCCGGCGAAGCCACGCTAACGCCCAAGCAGCTCGCTATTATGTACCTGCACGCTCCGGATATGCTGACGATCTTCCATCCCAGCTCGCTGTTGTGTACCTGCATGCTCCGGTTATCTCGCTTGCTCTGAAACAAAATATAAACAAAACAAATTGTATACACCCAAGCGACCCGCTATTTATGTACTTGCACGCTCCAGATGTTGCGGGGTAGGTGTACTGACGAGGCTCACCGTTGTGTAACTTTCGTCGTCCCAAGGCCTACGTATTGTTGATAGCACACGCAGAGAGGAGAGGGAGCAAAATTGTAGTTTTTCTAGATGTGTTTGCGCCATAATACAGAAATAATAAGAGGCGCCAGCGCGTGCACGTGTGTGTGTGGCACATCGTTCCCGAGAGAGGTTTACAAAAGTCACGATATACAAACATTAGTGTCCCCGGGACTTGGAAGATTACGATAAAGTGCATCCGTACTTCAAAAATGAGAAAATGCATTATTTACTCATCACGCTGTGTCAGCGCAACGAATAAATACGCGAAACATAATCTACCGATAGGCGCGCGCGCGCGTGTGTGGCACATCGTTCCCGAGAGAGGTTTACAAAAGCCGTGTCCGGATTGGCAAGCGCTCCATCCCGTTCTCCCCCGTTGCTCTCGCGTGCACTCGAAGTCGCGTCCAAGTCGTCCGAATCTGCATGTCCCCTTGTAGTACGGCTGTCACTTTTCCCGCCAGGTGTCAGCCCGAACTTCACCCACCGCGCTCTGGGGCGCAAACAAACATGACAATGATTTCCACCTAACTACTCACATTAAAAATATAACACGCTATTTCATTATTTATGTTTTCTGCATTCAGTATTATCGATAAAATATTAAAATATAACTGAGTTTTACATCCTCTAATCAGTAAATATTGTCTGTACAAAGTGAAAGTTAGAATATGGCTGCCAAGCGCAGCGTCACAGCGAGTTCAAGCGTGCATCTGTCGCGCCTCTCTGCTCTTCCCTCCGACTCCACGTCTACCGCAAATTCGGACAACAGAGATTGGCTGAGTCCCGGATGGAACAGTGTAGGTGACATCTGCTGCTGATTCGGACGCGACCCTGGCCACTTCTATTAGTCAGTGTTGCCAACTCCCATTTGTAGGTTAGCTTCGCCTGTAAAATATCACATGATGAAATATTCTTCAGGTAAGTTGGCAACATTGAACCGCAATTGATGTTACCAGTGTTGTCAACTTCTATTTGTAGGTTAGCTTCGCCTGTAAAATATCACATGGTGAAATATTCTTCAGGTGAGTTGGCAACATTGAATCGCAATTGATGTTACCAGTGTTGTCAACTTCTATTTGTAGGTTAGCTTCGCCTGTAAAATATCACATGGTGAAATATTCTTGAGGTGAGTTGGCAACACTGGCAACATCAATTGATGGCACTCAACCCGTGCACCTCCACTAGTCAGTGTTGCCAACTCCCATTTGTAGGTTATCTTTGCTTGTAAAATATCATATGGTGAAATATTCTTGGGGTGAGTTGGCAACACTGATCGCCAATTGATGGCGCTCAACTGAGCTGATTACACTAATCAGTGTTGCTAACTCCCATTCGTAGGTTAGCTTCGCCTGTAAAATATCACATGGTGAAATATTCTTGAGGTGAGTTGGCAACACTGATCGCCAATTGATGTTGCAGAACCCGTGCACCTCCACTAATCAGTGTTGCCAACTCCCATTTGTAGGTTAGCTTCGCTTGTAAAATATCACATGGTGAAATATTCTTGGGGTGAGTTGGCAACACTGCGAGAAAGCCTCAAGCGTTGCCAGCTCCTTGCTTGAGGTTAGGTTATACCCAAAAACAAAAACCTTGGTGATTTTTTCGAGTGAGGAGTTGGCAACACTGCGAGCGCCACCGAGCGCCATTTTCGGGCGCAGAACCCGTGCCACTGTACTACTCTGTAGGTTAGCTTCGCCTGTAAAATATCACATGGTGAAATATTCTTGAGGTGAGTTGGCAACACTGAACCGCAATTGATGTTGCCAGTGTTGCCAACTCCCATTTGTAGGTTAGCTTCGCCTGTAAAATATCACATGGTGAAATATTCTTGGGGTGAGCTGGCAACACTGCGAGAAAATGAGGCTCATGCCTTACGAGAGAAATCCATTAAGGCGAGCCTCACCGAGCCTCATTTTCGGGCGCTGAACCGGTGCTCCTGTACTACTTAAGGGTGATCTCTGGCTGCTGTATGGCGGCCGGAGACACCATTAGTATATAAAGGTGATCTCTGGCTGCTGTATGGCGGCCGGAGACGCCATTAGTATATAAAGGTGATCTCTGGCTGCTGTATGGCGGCCGGAGACACCGTAGTTCACCCTCCAATTGTCCCCTAAGTTCTTAGTTTAATAACTCGTAGTATTTTCTTTTTTGTGTGCCTGTATGTGTGTGCATGTGTGCGTGCATGTGCGTGTGTGTGTGCCTCTCTCGTCCCTTTAGGCGCTCACTACGGCGGGTTGATCCCTAGATCTTCTTCTTCTGCACCATCACTACGGCGTCCGGGAACTCTGGGGTGTTCATTCCTACGTGGAGGGGGGATTTGGAGGGAAGGAGGGCGGAAGGCATGGAGGTACCCCACGTCCACCTCCGACCTGGGCTCCCCCATTGTCCAGGATCTCTTCTGTGGTGCAGGCTTTCTCCCTAGGGGCATAAGGGGGTACCGGGGGTCCTCAAAGGGACCCAGAGGAGCCCTGTAAGGGACAAAAAGGAACCTAAAGTGCCAAATTGGGTCCGAAAGAACCCATGAGGCTCTCGAGGTTCGTAGGGGTTCAAAGAGTCCAGGGTGGGAGGTATGGTCAGTCCACCTCTTAAGGAGTGGTACTCCAGTCCGTGATGGTATACACAAAAAAGAAAAAGAAAGAAAAGAACAAAGCAAGATTTAGACAGCGATCTGCGTCAAATCTGAAGCCAGCCAGGATCAAGGAAGCAGCATGTGCAAGTAAGTCTTGTTGTTTTATGTAGTATTTTATCAAACGAGTAAAAATTCAATAGAGGTAAAATGGTTCGAACTTAGAAATAGAAGCACTCTAATTGACATTAATATTCCTTGAGTTTTGAAACACACGATTCATTTATATTGTGTAGTAACATTGGCATTCACTTTAACAAACTATTTTGTGCAGCCACCAAAAAACATTATACTTAGTAGTATTGCAGTTATTGATTGATTGATTGATTTAGTTTATTTTACTTCGCGTCTTGTGCCTCTTGGCTAATTTGCGAAGATGGGGATGAGTGATGAAATGATGAAATTGATGAATGGACATTCACAAACAACCAAGCTCGAGCGGGATTCGAACCTGGGACCCTTGGATGAGCTAACCACTCGACCACAGGGTCCGGCAGTATTGCAGTTATCAAGTTTCCTAACATTTTGCCAGAATTAGACACGTATACTTAGTAGGCGAGCCAAGTAGTAAACCTATGGAAACTTAGCTTGTACCCAGCATCAAAGGGAATATAGTATATATATTTTTTACTATAGATATGTACGATTGTATATATCTCTAACCATTATGCCCTAGAATCCTATTTTGTGATTAGAAACTACTTTCTTACAGTTGACTGCTGATTTCAATACACGCTGGATGTAATTTAATACACTTCAATTGTTATTCTTTCAGTGTCGAGAGAAAGTTCTCACAACAGAAGTCGTCCTCGAAAGCCGAAATCTGGACTTACAACTCATAAGGTGCTGAAGATGTTCTTATCAAGACAACAAGAAGTGTGATGTACTTGTCAAGACAACGAGATGTCAAATAAATGCTTTTAAATACCTAAGTGTTTATGCTTTACTATCCACACCTTATCACCTTGAGCTCTTGAATACTGTGATATATGTGAAGCTCATCTCACTGTTAATTGGCTTGGAAAAGTGCGGCCACCTTCACGATTAGTTGTCCTGGATTTGAACACAAACAGGAAAGACCAATAAGAAGAGAAGCTTATTCGCTTTCTGTTTGTCGAAAAGCATAATTCATTTGGCCATTAAATAAAATCAGATCTTTGAAGCTATATAGGTATAATCTAGTTGCACGTGTGTGCGTTTTCTTAATCTGTGAATTTATTATAAATCGCCAAAATATTTACTTTTATAGGTTAGCATCATATTAACGAAAGTATTTTAAAGATTTCTATATGTCATAAAATTAAATCTAGTAATCTTAAAATTAAATAATTGTTTCAAATCTTTATGAAGGAAGTTCAAACCCTTTGTATATTTCCAGTGCCGTATTTAATGTTTTTTTAATCATTTTTTCAAATGTATCTGTTTTCTTACTAGCGATCGATATATTTCAAAGCAAAACTTATTCTTATAATAACAGTATCCCATGACTCGTGAAGGTTAAATTTGGTATCATATTTAAAGAGAAACTAAATAGTTCTCAAACCACGACAGGTGCAAGAATAAAGCAGTGATGTACCGTATGGCGTATACAGTATTGATAACAATGGCAAACACACTTTTTATTTCCTACAAAATGAGTCATTTTAAGGCCGTACTAAAGGTGATTTTGCGGTAATTTTTCGATAACAGATGGCAGCACCATTTGTCATGGCAGCCGAGTGCCATGTTGCCAGATCTACGTGCATAATCAAGATAAGTACATACAGGTTTGTCGATCAGGGTATTTACTGATGAAAGATGACGTCAGGTTGATTAGTGGAATTTAGACAAAATTCGTAGGTGTGCAGCAATGTTATTGATTTTTATGAGATCAGTTAGATACTCTTTTCAGAAAAAAAGGAGTGTATCAGCAATGGAAAGTAGTAAAAGTTCAAAATAATCCAAAATATTAACAAAAAATAAAAACAATCGTGTGGTTAGTTCATACACCAAACAGAGCAAGTAAGAATAATATAATTACGTTTGAAGCAACTGCTGCGTTGACTACGAGATAATAGGTGTGTTTCACCTATATCACAAACTGTTGAATTATGGCTTCGAGCAGCCATGATTGAGGCCAGTTCTTGTAAGCATATGGAATTCAAGCGGCGGAGAGAAGATACTAACACGTAAACGTAAACGTGTAGTTGGTGCAGATGTAACGAACGCTACGTGGTGGATATTTCCTTGCAAACTACAAATAAAATTGGCTGGAAATAATAAAATTGTGCGCATCCTGACGTCACATGAAACCCACCTATTGAAGATACTTACAGATAATCCATTTTGTACAACACTACTTGACGACATTTCTCGCTTTTATCAGAAATCTTTACCATATTTTCTTCATAAATTTGCAGCAGGAAGTTCCGTCTTCAATATATCAATCAGTGGCGTACGCAAGGGGGGTTACGGGGTTTAAACCCCCCCTTGAGCTTTTGAAATATTATGAAAAATTATGTGGAAAAAAATTTTAAATGGCCGATTTATCACAGTCAAAGATCTGCGACAATACTACTACTACTACTACTAATAATAATAATAATAAAAATAATAATAATTTGAATTATTATTCCCATGCAGCACTGAGAAAAGCACAGCATTCCAAACACACGCGTCTTTCAGAGTGAATGCCTTGAAAATTAACAGAATTCTTGAAAATAAAATATAACTGCAACTATGATTTAAAAGAGAAAAAAGTTGTTTTGTATCTCATCTGCAACAATGTTCAATGAACATGTATTTTTTTGTGTGAAGAATGAGCATTAACTAAAGAAAGTTATTTTTTCGTTGTAAGTGGCTAATGTATAGACAAAGGCTAGGCAGACAAGAATAGCTACAATGTAACCCCACCTTCCCATTGTTTACCGCGGCACGTTTCAATTTCTGAATTCAATTTACAACAATTTTAACTTTTGTAAAATGTTTTGTTTGTAAGAACAGCGAGACAATCCAGATGTGAATTATCGGGGACATTTAGGCGGGGACAAAGCCGGAAAAATTACAACCAATTCCAGGAATCGATCACGTATCTCCTGAGTGGTTGTCAGACACCCTACCGACCAGACTACCGCTGCTCCTTGGATGAGTTTTATACTTTGATTATTTCAATTTATTTAAATATATGTTCTTGTTTTTATGGATGTCCTTCACACTTAAAATGTCTCACCTCGTTAACTAGACAATTATTTCGTAACAAAGAAACAAAAAAAACAACAACTAGAATTTGTCAAAAATCGAATGACTAGAAACTAATTTCGGTCTATTGCTTTCATAAATACTATATTTATATAGATCTTTACTACTTAATAGTGGTAGTGGTACTAGTAGTAATTTAACTAATTAATTAATTATAAGTTTTATCAATCAATTATGAGTATTATTATTTAATTAAAGTGTAATAAAACAATGGTAATGTGAATTTGGAGAAAGTTTTAGAAATAACCCCCCCTTGATGAAATCCTGCGTACGCTACTGATATCAATATTTCTCATAGTTACTCTCTAGTCATTCTCCAGTCCTTTGCCTTATAAGTGACTAAAGATTGAGTTCTTTGGACTTACTATTTCTGGAGTTATGTTTCATTCTTACAACAATTTACAGAAAAACAACAATTTTGGAAAAAAAAAATAAAACATAAAGAGTCCTGGGTCTACAATACGAGGGTCACTATTTATATTTTGAGCCTAACAATAAAAAAACAGGAATTTGGCATTGAAAACTGCTTTATTGTTTTTCGAAGTATTCTCCTTTATGGTCAATACACTTTTGCATTCGTTCGAACCATTTGTCAAAGCAGTTTTTCCAATCTTCTTGAGACACCTCCATAATATGGTTTTTGAACGCATCAACGGCGTCTTCCGCTGACGAAAATCGTTGACCACGCAATTTATTCTTGACATTCGGGAACAAGAAGAAGTCATTGGGTGCCAAATCAGGACTGTATGGCGGATGACCCATCAATTCGATTTTTTGACTGTTCATAAAGTCGGTTGTTAGACGAGATGTGTGACAGCTGGCATTGTCTCGATGAAGAATGATCCGACGGCGTTTGTTTGTTTTCCGTATTTGACCGAGGACCTCTGGCAAACAAATTGTTGTGTACCATTCAGAGTTGACCGTTCTACGTTCCTCTAAAGGCACAGTTGCCACATGACCAGTTTTCCCGAAAAAACAGGCGACCATTTGTTTCGATGTGCTTCGAGCGCGAACAACTTTTGTTGGATTGGGTTCATCTTGAAACACCCATACAGTCGACTGCTGTTTCCGTTCCGGCTCATATGCATATATCCATGATTCGTCCGTCACCTGTTACAATCTTATATACGTCTTTTGAAGCACCACGATTGTATTTATTGAGCATTTGTTTGCACCAATTGACGCGAGCGTCTTTTTGAGTTTTTGTCAAATTGTGTGGGATCCAACGAGAACATACCTTTCTCACAGCTAAATGATCATGTAATATTTTATATATGCTGGTGGAACTAATGCCTATGGTTGCCTCAATCTCACAGTATGTTCACATGAAGATCTTGCAGTATTAGGTTTTGCACAGCATCAATGTTTTCTTGAACAACAACTGATTTTGGACGATCTTCGCGAATCTCGTCGGTGAGCGAATGGCGGCCACGATTAAATTCGTTATACCAGCGTTTCACAGTGGCAAAGGATGGGGCTTCATCGCCAAATGTGGAAGTAAGTTGATCGATGCACTCTGTCTTGATAATCCACGTCGAAAATCGTAAAAAATCATCGCACGAAAATGTTCACGAGTTAATTCCATGTTATTGTTTTCGCGCAATCTCCAAGGCAACATAAACAACACAAATGAAGCTATTGACAAAACATTTGAAGTACTTTATGGTCAATAATGCCAGACGATTCCGTGCAAACGTCAAATCGCGCCTAACTTCAATCAGTGTTGCCAAGGCTCAAAATATAAATAGTGGCCCTCGTAGAAGTCATAAAGACGTGTTTGTTCTAGGAATTTCTTTGCTTGCGTTTGATGGTGATCGTTAGTATTACCTCAAAATTTTCTTGGGTAGACATTTCAGGTTTAGATGATTTCCCGCAGAAAAGGAGGCCAGGGGGGGGGGGTGATCATGATCGAGGGGTGCCACGAAAGACTGAAAATTAAGAGGCATCACTGTTCATTAGCAAAGTGACTGATGTTCATGGAAAGGAAGCAATTCGAGTTCAGTTTGCAGTTCGATAAGCGGACTCAGATCTGAAGTTCAACACCATGGTATATTAAATTAAATTCCAATTATTTGATTTGTAAAACAATAGTAATAATAATAAAACGTAAAATGTGAGGTTTTATAACTGAAGGGCAAGATAAGAAATCTTACTCTGCCCCACCCCAAGAGCTCGAAGTGGAAATTCCTATCTCGGGAGGATGCTTCACCCAGTTTGGGGAAAGGTGAGCTGAAGTTTGTATGGAGAACATGCAGTGGGTGGTGGGATGTCGCGAAAATTATCCTAGAAGGTGAAGATTTATGAGTATTTTCTTAATAATAGGATGTCATCACTCCACGTTCTCCCCACTTTCAGCACTACTGTCTCCCTGAGGAAAAATCCTTTAAGCAGCTTTGGCTGACATCTAGTCCTTGGAAGTATCGAATTAATTACATTAACAAGTGACAAGATTTTCAATTAACACTAGTTAATTTTTGAAATTAGTAACTGTAACTCTGTTAATCCTCCAAATAACTAGTAACTAAATTAAGTGTTAGTTTTTCTTCTTTACTTTTTGCATGGAAAAGAATTTTCTTCAGCCGCAAATTCGCAATATTCTCAAGCAAATGCCGAACTGAAAGAAGGATGATTATTAAAATTGTAATAATAATAATAATAATAATAATAATGTTTTTAATTTTTTTTGCTTTAAGTACACTTTATGCAAAGAAAGGCTAATTGGTAACTATATCTATCCGTGCGTCCATTTCGATCTGCAGCCGAGAGATCGGGAGAAACGTGGCGGGCGGCGCTGACGGAGATGCCTACATTTGCGGCCTGTAATGCCCGCATATTTTTATGGACATATGCAGACATTTATATAAATATTGCAAAACTAGCACTAACCTGTGTTATAAGAGTTGTTCAAAGTGATGTCCACCTACATTCACACATTCCTGGCATCGTTTGATGAAATTTTGATTCACACGCAAAAGTTCTTCTTCCGTAATTCTTCCTAGTTCTGCCCTTATATTGTCTTCTAGTTCGTCGATGCTATGAGGGTTATTTCGGTAGACTCTATTTTTCAAGGTTCCCCACAAATAATAGTCACATACGGTAAGATCTGGCGAACGTGAAGGCCATAAACCTCTTGAAATTATTCTGTAATCAAACACCTCCCTTATAGCGTCCAAAGAATCAGCGGCGGTATGGGCTGTGGCCGAATCTTGTTGAAAATACCCATATTGTCTCTCATTATCTGATAACAACTGAAAAAACGGCGCGAGTATTTGTGTGCGGTACCTCTCTGAATTTATTGTGTCTTCAAAAAATATAGGCCCTATTATTCTTTTGGCACTTACAGCACACCACACACCAATTTTTGCATCGTGTAACGGAACTTCGTGTATTATTCGGGGATTTTCAGTGCTCCAGTATCTATTGTTCTGTGAACAAACATGACCACGCAAGTGAAACCATGCCTCATCCGAAAAAATTATTAACTGTGGATCAACAATACCATCTACAATATTCTGCAAAACCCAATTACAGAAATTTACTCTACTTACGTTGTCAGGGGGCCGTAATTCTTGCACTATAGAAAGTCTGTACGGTTTTAATTTTAGTAGCTTAGTGGCTGTATGTGCTGATGATTTTGACACGCCCATCTCCTGTGAAACACGGCGTAGAGGTTTGTTTGGAGAACGTTCTAACGCTGCACCAATTTCATCGAGTTTTGCTTCGGTTAGAATCCGTCGTTTTTGCTTAGGTGTTTTAAAATTTAACAATCCAGTTTCTCGTAATTTAAGGACAAGACGTCTAACCGTATCTCTATGTGGAGGTGAAACGCCTGGGAATTTCTGTACAAATTGCCTACACACGTCTCGACACGAGTCTGTTTTCACGTAAGTGTCATAAATAGTGTCACAAATATGCCTTTGACTGCAACCCTGATTTTTCGACCTCTAAGAAAATCGCACCAAAACCTCAAAAACTCACTTTCTCTCCACGTTCCGCGCCTCATTTTTTGCGCTGACGATGTTTCACGGCGCAGAAAAGCCGGTACGAGAGAATTCACTTTCTCGTACTTCTCGTACTTCAAAGTACGAATGCACCTTATCGTAATTTTCCAAGTCCGGCAATGTTTATATATCGTGACCTTTGTAAACCTCAAAAAAAAATGCTCGGAACGATGTGATCTCTGCCACACACACACGCGCACCTCTCATTATTTCTGTATTGTGACTCAAATACACGAGTGTTTCTCTCCCTCTGCATTTTTTTGACGCGATCTCGATCATCTGCATGTGATTGTTCCAAATCAACGTCGGCGTGCCGAACAGCCACTGCAGCATCTTGTAGCTTTTGGGATGCTGAGCAAGCGGGGAATCCACTTGGGCACTTCTACTCTTGAGAAAAAACGTTCCCACAGACACGAGGCTGCCAGTACCCATTGAAGTAATTGCACGTTTCGCAAAGGACAATTTATCGAAGAGAAAATTTGCTCTTATGCTAACCTCGCCCTTTGACCTACTCTTGAAATGACTTACGACATTTTCCTATAAGTCTGTCTCCTCTTACTGTAAGGTCCCTCAGCGTAATCTGCCACGATGTTTTTTTTTTAAACTCATGTGTGATCTTCTGTGGTGTGTGTGTGATAATCAAAATTATTTTTGTTAAGGAAATCCCTGGCCCCAAAAAAAGAAAAAATCCCGCCAGGGGTGCGTGGTGCAGTGATATAACTTAACCTATTATTTTTTATTTACGCACCGAACTAACTTATATTGGACTCTGTTTGTTTTAATATTTCAGTCGAGAATAATAGAGTGTCAAAAATTCGAGATATTTGCAATTTAACGGAGGACTTGGAAAATATTTTCGGAAAATTTTTGGTTCCATGACGACATATGTTTATTTTGGTATGGGAGGACAGAGGACACCGAGACTCGACCGACGCACTAAACCCGACCTTTCTACGACTATTTGTTCAAAAGTTACGAGTGATCAAAGTTTTGGAGAGTGGGTGGGTTAACTTCTTACCCCTTGACCCCAGGACCACCAAAACTTGGTACACGTATTCTACACCTCCAAAATCGACAGGGGCCATCTAACGATGCCGTATGGGGGTGTTTTTCGATATATTTTTTCGATAACTCTTACCATTTTCGAGATATTTGCAATTTAAGATTTTTTAACGCTGTGGACTTAGAAAATTTTCGATTGATGAAAAATTGGTTCCATGACGACCTATGTTTATTTTGGTATGGGAGGACAGAGGACACCGAGACGATGCTAACGCAAGAAATCCCAGCTCTCTATGATCATCCTTTCGAAAGTTACGAGCGATGAAAAAAATATTTTGGCAATTGGCCCACCCTTGACCCAGGACCTCTAAAAAATTTGTACACGTACTCTGCATCACCAATATCGACAAAAGGGTCAACGGGGAGGATTTTTGCGCTATCTCTTACTGTTTTTCGAGACATTTGCAATTTAACGCAGGACTTGGAAAATTTTTCGACAGAGGGGTCAAATTTGGTTCCATGACGATCTATGTTTATTTTGGTATGGGAGGACAGAGGACACCGAGACTCGACCGACGCACTAAACCCGACCTCTCTACGACTATTTGTTCAAAAGTTACGAGTGATCAAAAGTTTTGGAGGGTGGTGGGCTAACTTCTTACCCCTTGACCCCAGGACCACCAAAACTTGGTATACGTATTCTACACCTCCAAAATCGACAGGGGGCATCTAACGATGCCGTATGGGGGTGTTTTTCGATATATTTTTTCGATAACTCTTACCATTTTCGAGATATTTGCAATTTAAGATTTTTTTTAACGCTGTGGACTTAGAAAATTTTCGATTGATGAAAAAAAAATTGGTTCCATGACGACCTATGTTTATTTTGGTATGGGAGGACAGAGGACACCGAGACTCGACCGACACACTAAACCCGACAGGTGGGATGCTTCGTTCTGGCGCACCTCTTTTGACCTATTTTTGAAATGACTTAGACATTTTCCTATAAGGCTGTCTCCCCTTACGATGTTTTCCTGTAAGGCAGCGATCATCTGTCAATGGGTCCTCAGTGTAATCTACTACGACCTAATACTAACTTTCTTTTTTACGTTTCATTGCAGTGACGAACTAAAAGAGCGGGAAAAAAGGCTCTGAAAGGTGAGTGTAAAAAAAACGTATTTTCAAGTATGCATGCTCCAGTAATGTAACTTTCTAAAAACATGTGCCGTCCATGTTTCTATATCGTGAGGCGTTTCTGCGATGATGGCCTTTATATGCGGCTGTGAATGAAGTTTTACTCTTAGAAGCAATAATGCTGTAACGCGGAAGAAAGGATATAGGATTCTTGCAGTGATATGGCTGCATCAAAACAACTGCTTTTTATTCACCAGTTCTATCTGTTTCTGCGGTGATGTGATTGTTAAGTCATCCAACAACAGCTCTTAATAATGGTCGCGGATTGCTGTATCCAGATTGTCGTTGCATCTGCGGAAATATATAGATACTCAATCTCTCGTAAATATTCTATACAACTAAATTACGTTCAATTCGTCCTCTTCATTTCTCAAAATTAAATTTCTGTATGCATCTCGTAAGGAAATGTGAGTCCATATAAAATGTTCAATTTGATCCATCCATCTAATTGGTAAATAACCTCTGGATATTTTATTCTTCTTCTATTCCTTGGAGAATGGATTCCCAGGACCAGTTTCAAAAACGACGTGCTACATGCTCAAAGTATTGTAAAATCTGATGACAGCAAACTGTCTAGAATCTTTCTTGAATACACAATTTATTTCAAATCGTTCGTCAGTTCTTTCAAACGTCTAATAGATTCGTACCATTCGCAACCAGCACCACCTTTCGAAGGCACCGATATTTTGGTCTGATGCCTTTATTGTCCATGATTCAACACCGTGCATGAGAGGGCATCCCCGATTGCTTGTAATCAAGGGGTCCTGGGTTCGATACCCGGCGGAGGCACTTAGTTGTTCGGATCCTACTTTAAATTGTAGTCCCGATTAGCCTTTCTGTACCAGTCGACCTCGTGACGTAGTGGTTAGCACCAATTAATTGATTTCGTTTATTTTACTTTTTTTCCGCCACTTTTGGCTAAACGCGAAGATGAGTATGTGATGATGATGAAATTAATGAAGGGACACCACAAATAACACCCATGCCCAGGCCAGGATTTGAACCTGGGACCCCTGCCTCAACGCTGTTGATTTCCGGTTCAGTGGTTAGCACATGATAACTTATTTGAACCAGTTTAAAAATTCAAATACTTAGGAGTAATATTAACAAATGAAAATTATATTAAAGAGGATATAAAATAAAAAAGTAGGCTTAAAATTTAGGAAATGTATGTTACTTCTCTCTAAGAAACTTATAGTTAAAATATACAAAACAGTAATTTTGCCTGTTGTATTATATGGATGTGAAACTTGGTCTGTCATATTGAAAGAGGAACATAAAATTGAGAGTATTTGAAAATAAGATTGTTAGGAAAATATTTGGATCTAAAAGGGGTGAGAAGATAGGTGAGTGGAGAAGGTTACATAATTTAGAACTACATAATTTATATTCATGTCCAGATATTATTAGATTAATTAAATCAAGAAGACTTAGGTGGACAGACCATGTGGCACGAATGAGAGAGGAAAAAAAGGAGTTTACAGGATTCTTGTTGGGAGACCTGATGGTAAGAGACCTGTAGGAAAACTAAAACGAAGATGGAAGGACAATATTTGGGATCGAACTAACGGAAAATTTTGGTAGAGATGGAAAAAGAGTATATAGATCTTTCTCAAGATAGGGACAGATGGAAGGCCTGTGTTGATGCACCCATGAACCTTTTGGGTTTGAGAAGGCTAGAGAGTTAGTTAGTTAGTTATGAAAGCACATGCCACTAAAAAAAAATACAATCCCTGACAAAAAGTGAATTTTTTAAAAAAATGAAATTTATTTCGATATAAGGAACTTCAACCTATACAATTGAACTTTTTTTTTTTTTTTAATTTTGCAGGATTTAAATGAAACAGACGTAAATAAGAATTGGGAACACGTACGTAATGCAATAGAATCAGCAGTTAAATAAAGTATAAATCAATAAAAAGTAAGCCATGGTTCGCATAACCTAAAATAGAAAATAGATTGATTGATTTAAGTCCACTTTATGCACAGTAATTCTAATCGGGCATGGACCTGTAGTTTAAAGTGGGATCACAACCACTACATGCCTCCACCAGGGATCGAACCCGGAATACCTTTGATTACAAGGCGACGACGCTACCACTGCGCCATCGGGGAGGCACTAATATAAATAGACTTAGGCGGTTAAAGAACAGCAAGTTTAGAAGATTACTTGAAAAGTAAAATTAACGAAATTGAAATAAAAAGTATCAGAGGTGCAAATGAATTGAGAAAGGGGTGGAAACCTAAAGTAAACTTGATATAAAATGGTTGACTATTTTAAATATATGGAAGAACTACTTTAATGACGTTTTAAATGTTCATGTAGGAGATAAATCAGAAATAAATTAAGTACGCACAGCAGAATTTAACTTGAATGAAGTCAAAGATGCCAAAGAGATAAATTAGTCGAGAAGAAACTTGTTAATATGTCTGACAAATGTACAATTCATGATGGATTAAAAAAAAGAAGATGCATTATCTCCATTGCTTTTTTTAAATTTTGTCTTAGAATATGCTTCTAGGAAGGTAAAAGAAACTAACGAAGTAGTGTTAGCATATGCAGATGATGTAGACTTACTGGGGAATGATGTAAATACAATTAAGAATAATGCTAAAATATTTTTTCAAAGCAGCTAAAGAGATAGGTTTTAGAAGTTAGCAATGAGAAATCTAAAGATATGTGCTTACAGGCCGAAACCAAGTGATAACAACTTGTTTGAACCAGTTTTCCAAATCCAAATACTTAGGAGTAATACTAACAAATGAAAATGATATTAAAGAGGAAATGAAAAGAAGGCTTAATTCATGTTACTTTTCTCTTCATAAAACTTTTGTCTCCTCGTTTCATATCTAAGGAACTAAAAAAATTAAAAAATATATATAGATCTTGCTCAGGATAAGGACAAATCGAACTTTCGGGTACAAGAAGGGTAGAGAATTAATTAATTAGTTAATATTCAATGTAATATGGTTTCACGTATTAAACAAAAACAAAGTTAGTAATAAGGTATTCATATTGACAAGGGAATTCTTACAAATTCATTCTCTTCGTAAGTTTGCCAATAGCATTTTTTTTCATCCTGTGTTATTTCAAATCTTCAATTATTCAATGCAAAAAAGGAGAAGAATTTCCATGACATGATAACATGAATTTGTACGTTGAAAGAAAAATGAAAACGAAGAGTGTGATAAAAAAGAACGCTTGACTCTGACGAGCGGGAAACATAATAGAACTCAAGGACGGAAAATATGAACAGAGGAAAGGGGATATTCAAAAGAAGGTGGCTCTTCCACGATAATTTTTACTTTTCTCAATCCGAACAAATTCATAAACATTATCATCATTGAATGTTGTTGTTGTTGATGAGTTGGTGTTTTAAGTCCACTTTATGCACTGTGTGACTAATCGAGACTGGACCTACAGTTTAAAGTGGGATCCGAACCACTATGTGCCTCCACCAGATATCAAACCTGGGACCCTTTGATTACAAGGCGACAACGCTACCACTGCGCCATGGGGAGGCCCCATCATTGAATGGTTGGTTACGTTGTCCCTCCGAACGAAAGATGGAAAGTATACAAGCCTGTGCCTCCTAAGTTCATCGTGGCTTGCGAAATGAAACTTCCGATGATTTTTTTTTTTTTTTTTAAAGAACATGCTTCGCTAGGGAGGTCAAAATGACAAGTTCCGTAATTCGAATAACTTGTTGATTTCATTACGAACGAAGAAGGAATGCATGGCTGTAGTATCATTACATCAGATCATCTTTTTGTCTTGCTCGCGTCGATTAGTCTCCTTACGTTTCTTCTTCTCCTTGTTGTTTTCGTCCAGAATCGCTTCCATCTCTCCTGTTATTACATTCGCGACTTCTAGATTATCACTTTTTCTCCCTGTAATTTTATAAATATAGTTTTTTTCCATGATCATCTAGAGAACACCGGATAAATTTTAGCAATATTGATTATCTATAGAACACCGGATAAATTTCAGCAATATCGATCACTCAAATGGATATCATCATCATCTTCGTCCAATACAATTCTTGAAAATTTTTATATAGCACTTCCAGGAGTAGGTCGGTTAAAAAAAACGCGAGCCCGAAGATTCCACTTTTATCATGTTCTGTCTTGTTTAACCGATTTTGAATTTGAGATTTTTTTTTTTTATTTGCCATTCACAACACGTTCGACTATTCGTGACAATACGTTTCAACCTTTCTGTATAAACGTTTCAACGTTCCGGTAAACGTTTCAACGTTCCGGTAAAAATAACACAGGATGAAAAAAAATGCTATTGGCAAACTTACGAAGAGAATGAATTTGTAAGAATTCCCTTGTCAATATGAATACCTTATTACTAACTTTGTTTTTGTTTAATACGTGAAACCATATTACATTGAATATTAACTAATTAATTAATTCTCTACCCTTCTTGTACCCGAAAGTTCGATTTGTCCTTATCCTGAGCAAGATCTATATATATTTTTTAAATTTTTTAGTTCATTAGATATGAAACGAGGAGACAAAAGTTTTATGAAGAGAAAAGTAACATGAATTAAGCCTTCTTTTCATTTCCTCTTTAATATCATTTTCATTTGTTAGTATTACTCCTAAGTATTTGGATTTGGAAAACTGGTTCAAACAAGTTGTTATCACTTGGTTTCGGCCTGTAAGCACATATCTTTAGATTTCTCATTGCTAACTTCTAAAACCTATCTCTTTAGCTGCTTTGAAAAAATATTTTAGCATTATTCTTAATTGTATTTACATCATTCCCCAGTAAGTCTACATCATCTGCATATGCTAACACTACTTCGTTAGTTTCTTTTACCTTCCTAGAAGCATATTCTAAGACAAAATTTAAAAAAGCAATGGAGATAATGCATCTTCTTTTTTTTAATCCATCATGAATTGTACATTTGTCAGACATATTAACAAGTTTCTTCTCGACTAATTTATCTCTTTGGCATCTTTGACTTCATTCAAGTTAAATTCTGCTGTGCGTACTTAATTTATTTCTGATTTATCTCCTACATGAACATTTAAAACGTCATTAAAGTAGTTCTTCCATATATTTAAAATAGTCAACCATTTTATATCAAGTTTACTTTAGGTTTCCACCCCTTTCTCAATTCATTTGCACCTCTGATACTTTTTATTTCAATTTCGTTAATTTTACTTTTCAAGTAATCTTCTAAACTTGCTGTTCTTTAACCGCCTAAGTCTATTTATATTAGTGCCTCCCCGATGGCGCAGTGGTAGCGTCGTCGCCTTGTAATCAAAGGTATTCCGGGTTCGATCCCTGGTGGAGGCATGTAGTGGTTGTGATCCCACTTTAAACTACAGGTCCATGCCCGATTAGAATTACTGTGCATAAAGTGGACTTAAATCAATCAATCTATTTTCTATTTTAGGTTATGCGAACCATGGCTTACTTTTTATTGATTTATACTTTATTTAACTGCTGATTCTATTGCATTACGTACGTGTTCCCAATTCTTATTTACGTCTGTTTCATTTAAATCCTGCAAAATTAAAAAAAAAAAAAAGTTCAATTGTATAGGTTGAAGTTCCTTATATCGAAATAAATTTCATTTTTTTAAAAAATTCACTTTTTGTCAGGGATTGTATTTTTTTTTAGTGGCATGTGCTTTCATAACTAACTAACTAACTCTCTAGCCTTCTCAAACCCAAAAGGTTCATGGGTGCATCAACACAGGCCTTCCATCTGTCCCTATCTTGAGAAAGATCTATATACTCTTTTTCCATCTCTACCAAAATTTTCCGTTAGTTCGATCCCAAATATTGTCCTTCCATCTTCGTTTTAGTTTTCCTACAGGTCTCTTACCATCAGGTCTCCCAACAAGAATCCTGTAAACTCCTTTTTTTCCTCTCTCATTCGTGCCACATGGTCTGTCCACCTAAGTCTTCTTGATTTAATTAATCTAATAATATCTGGACATGAATATAAATTATGTAGTTCTAAATTATGTAACCTTCTCCACTCACCTATCTTCTCACCCCTTTTAGATCCAAATATTTTCCTAACAATCTTATTTTCAAATACTCTCAATTTTATGTTCCTCTTTCAATATGACAGACCAAGTTTCACATCCATATAATACAACAGGCAAAATTACTGTTTTGTATATTTTAACTATAAGTTTCTTAGAGAGAAGTAACATACATTTCCTAAATTTTAAGCCTACTTTTTTATTTTATATCCTCTTTAATATAATTTTCATTTGTTAATATTACTCCTAAGTATTTGAATTTTTAAACTGGTTCAAATAAGTTATCATGTGCTAACCACTGAACCGGAAATCAACAGCGTTGAGGCAGGGGTCCCAGGTTCAAATCCTGGCCTGGGCATGGGTGTTATTTGTGGTGTCCCTTCATTAATTTCATCATCATCACATACTCATCTTCGCGTTTAGCCAAAAGTGGCGGAAAAAAAGTAAAATAAACGAAATCAATTAATTGGTGCTAACCACTACGTCACGAGGTCGACTGGTACAGAAAGGCTAATCGGGACTACAATTTAAAGTAGGATCCGAACAACTAAGTGCCTCCGCCGGGTATCGAACCCAGGACCCCTTGATTACAAGCAATCGGGGATGCCCTCTCATGCACGGTGTTGAATCATGGACAATAAAGGCATCAGACCAAAATATCGGTGCCTTCGAAAGGTGGTGCTGGTTGCGAATGGTACGAATCTATTAGACGTTTGAAAGAACTGACGAACGATTTGAAATAAATTGTGTATTCAAGAAAGATTCTAGACAGTTTGCTGTCATCAGATTTTACAATACTTTGAGCATGTAGCACGTCGTTTTTGAAACTGGTCCTGGGAATCCATTCTCCAAGGAATAGAAGAAGAATAAAATATCCAGAGGTTATTTACCAATTAGATGGATGGATCAAATTGAACATTTTATATGGACTCACATTTCCTTACGAGATGCATACAGAAATTTAATTTTGAGAAATGAAGAGGACGAATTGAACGTAATTTAGTTGTATAGAATATTTACGAGAGATTGAGTATCTATATATTTCCGCAGATGCAACGACAATCTGGATACAGCAATCCGCGACCATTATTAAGAGCTGTTGTTGGATGACTTAACAATCACATCACCGCAGAAACAGATAGAACTGGTGAATAAAAAGCAGTTGTTTTGATGCAGCCATATCACTGCAAGAATCCTATATCCTTTCTTCCGCGTTACAGCATTATTGCTTCTAAGAGTAAAACTTCATTCACAGCCGCATATAAAGGCCATCATCGCAGAAACGCCTCACGATATAGAAACATGGACGGCACATGTTTTTAGAAAGTTACATTACTGGAGCATGCATACTTGAAAATACGTTTTTTTTACACTCACCTTTCAGAGCCTTTTTTCCCGCTCTTTTAGTTCGTCACTGCAATGAAACGTAAAAAAGAAAGTTAGTATTAGGTCGTAGTAGATTACACTGAGGACCCATTGACAGATGATCGCTGCCTTACAGGAAAACATCGTAAGGGGAGACAGCCTTATAGGAAAATGTCTAAGTCATTTCAAAAATAGGTCAAAAGAGGTGCGCCAGAACGAAGCATCCCACCTGTCGGGTTTAGTGTGTCGGTCGAGTCTCGGTGTCCTCTGTCCTCCCATACCAAAATAAACATAGGTCGTCATGGAACCAATTTTTTTTTCATCAATCGAAAATTTTCTAAGTCCACAGCGTTAAAAAAAATCTTAAATTGCAAATATCTCGAAAATGGTAAGAGTTATCGAAAAAATATATCGAAAAACACCCCCATACGGCATCGTTAGATGCCCCCTGTCGATTTTGGAGGTGTAGAATACGTATACCAAGTTTTGGTGGTCCTGGGGTCAAGGGGTAAGAAGTTAGCCCACCACCCTCCAAAACTTTTGATCACTCGTAACTTTTGAACAAATAGTCGTAGAGAGGTCGGGTTTAGTGCGTCGGTCGAGTCTCGGTGTCCTCTGTCCTCCCATACCAAAATAAACATAGATCGTCATGGAACCAAATTTGACCCCTCTGTCGAAAAATTTTCCAAGTCCTGCGTTAAATTGCAAATGTCTCGAAAAACAGTAAGAGATAGCGCAAAAATCCTCCCCGTTGACCCTTTTGTCGATATTGGTGATGCAGAGTACGTGTACAAATTTTTTAGAGGTCCTGGGTCAAGGGTGGGCCAATTGCCAAAATATTTTTTTCATCGCTCGTAACTTTCGAAAGGATGATCATAGAGAGCTGGGATTTCTTGCGTTAGCATCGTCTCGGTGTCCTCTGTCCTCCCATACCAAAATAAACATAGGTCGTCATGGAACCAATTTTTCATCAATCGAAAATTTTCTAAGTCCACAGCGTTAAAAAATCTTAAATTGCAAATATCTCGAAAATGGTAAGAGTTATCGAAAAAATATATCGAAAAACACCCCCATACGGCATCGTTAGATGGCCCCTGTCGATTTTGGAGGTGTAGAATACGTGTACCAAGTTTTGGTGGTCCTGGGGTCAAGGGGTAAGAAGTTAACCCACCCACTCTCCAAAACTTTGATCACTCGTAACTTTTGAACAAATAGTCGTAGAAAGGTCGGGTTTAGTGCGTCGGTCGAGTCTCGGTGTCCTCTGTCCTCCCATACCAAAATAAACATATGTCGTCATGGAACCAAAAATTTTCCGAAAATATTTTCCAAGTCCTCCGTTAAATTGCAAATATCTCGAATTTTTGACACTCTATTATTCTCGACTGAAATATTAAAACAAACAGAGTCCAATATAAGTTAGTTCGGTGCGTAAATAAAAAATAATAGGTTAAGTTATATCACTGCACCACGCACCCCTGGCGGGATTTTTTCTTTTTTTGGGGCCAGGGATTTCCTTAACAAAAATAATTTTGATTATCACACACACACCACAGAAGATCACACATGAGTTTAAAAAAAAAACATCGTGGCAGATTACGCTGAGGGACCTTACAGTAAGAGGAGACAGACTTATAGGAAAATGTCGTAAGTCATTTCAAGAGTAGGTCAAAGGGCGAGGTTAGCATAAGAGCAAATTTTCTCTTCGATAAATTGTCCTTTGCGAAACGTGCAATTACTTCAATGGGTACTGGCAGCCTCGTGTCTGTGGGAACGTTTTTTCTCAAGAGTAGAAGTGCCCAAGTGGATTCCCCGCTTGCTCAGCATCCCAAAAGCTACAAGATGCTGCAGTGGCTGTTCGGCACGCCGACGTTGATTTGGAACAATCACATGCAGATGATCGAGATCGCGTCAAAAAAAATGCAGAGGGAGAGAAACACTCGTGTATTTGAGTCACAATACAGAAATAATGAGAGGTGCGCGTGTGTGTGTGGCAGAGATCACATCGTTCCGAGCATTTTTTTTTTGAGGTTTACAAAGGTCACGATATATAAACATTGCCGGACTTGGAAAATTACGATAAGGTGCATTCGTACTTTGAAGTACGAGAAGTACGAGAAAGTGAATTCTCTCGTACCGGCTTTTCTGCGCCGTGAAACATCGTCAGCGCAAAAAATGAGGCGCGGAACGTGGAGAGAAAGTGAGTTTTTGAGGTTTTGGTGCGATTTTCTTAGAGGTCGAAAAATCAGGGTTGCAGTCAAAGGCATATTTGTGACACTACTGTCATACATAAAAATTCTTTGTTCTAACGTGAACCTTGCGGCTGGCATTCCAATCGTCTGACTGACACAACACACATACACACTGCAATAACACAAACAAGTAACGGCAAGTAACCAAGAATAACACTTTTACGCACAGTACGAAATTAACACGCTCTTGGTTTACATCTGCCTGCCACTATATTCACAGCTCTGTAGTCGCGAAGGAACAAAAAACTTGAGCTAGGAGATTTCGGATTGCAAGGAAGCTCACGAACACCATTAGCTTTTAACGGTTCGTCTGCAGCGTAATCTTGACACAGTGTTGCACATTCGAAACCTCCAAACGATCCCCATCGACACAAAACTCTTTCAAGGATATAAACTTAAGCAGGACGTTACTGGTCAAAACTATGATTAAAATGTTTTACAGAGTATTATCTGTGGCTCTTAATATAATTTCTAAAGCGTATTTATTTGTGTATATAAGGGTGGAACTTGGAAGAATTACAGAAGAACTTTTGCGTGTTATAACACAGGTTAGTGCTCGTTTTGCAAGATGTCCACAAAAATAAGCGGGCATTACAGGCCTCAAATGTCGGCATCTCCGTCAGCGCCGCCCGCCACGTTTCTCCCGATCTCTCGGCTGCAGATCGAAATGGACGCACCGTACAATTTAATGTTGTTATATTTCCATCACTAAAAACCAACAAATGCACGTGTCCCTACCTTATTTATATTAGTACATCTACGACATGAGTACATACACATGGAATCTCCAACAATTATTTTGGGAATACATAACTTCTTGGTTGATCAGCATTCCTACAAAAATATATTTTTCCAAACAAAAATAAAAGCCTCATCTTCATTTTTAAGTACCAGAGAATTGGTTTGAGCTTTATTACCCATATATTTTTATATATAAACATATATTAACTAAATTATAATTTTATGAGACTTAAGATGGTCATCGGCGAAAAGTGTTATCGTTGTTGTGAAACATATTTAACTAGTTTTCTCAAATACAATACAATAGTTGTAGTTTAAAAAGTCAAAAGTACGTAGCTACAACAAATTCTGCTTACCGAGCCTACTAAAATTAGATACTTAGGATATCATCAAAATTTACGCAAATATTTTGTTTCAATGTATCTTGGTACTTTTTCTTCTCGTAACCTGTAAATCATTATCTGGTTCTCTGAGATGTATGCTTCTTGCTGTGCGAGACTCATCCAGTTCAGGACGAACGGAATGTCCTAGGTTTTGGTTAAAAATATCCCTTAAAATTGCAACTAACAAACATCTCAATGATTATTTGCCATTCATTAGTACACAAGACAAACAAATCGCACCACAGGCACTGTTTTTTCTTTAAGTTGCTCTAAAATATAATTCACACTTTTTGTCTAATATATCATCACTTCTTGTGCAGATTATGGACTCCTGATGTCTAGTAAATCATCACCATTGCACCAAGTTGTCTGGAGAAACGAAAAACAATGTAGGTCTATGCTCTCCAAAGAGCGTATATTACTCTGTTATGTAAATTACACACAATCCTCATTGAAGATTTGTAATCCCGAAAAGTCGGTAAGTTATTTCCCGAAGTAGGGATCGGGAGGTCCCGACTTTTCGGGATCCCGCACACCCCTAGTAAGTAGATAGCTGACTCGCCGCGGACGAGTGAAGCCACACAGGAGTGCTCTCTGTACGGCAAGAACCCGTTGTCTGTATGCGCGGTAGCCATAAATATGGTTATTTCTTGCAGTGCATTTTACTGCATAACCCTGGAAAAGCCAGGGTCGGATGTTTCCTTTCATAGATATGTATTTATGAATTGTGTATCTACATTTCTACTGTGAAATACGTAACTATTTTATGCATATCTAAAGCCCCTATCACACGGAACTGGATTTCTAGTAGGAATGCCCTAGTTGGCGCTGAACTAACTTTCTAGGTAGCAATCATGGCCGCCTGGATCACTGCTTGACTGGTTTGGAGGAATAGGACATGTTCTAATTGCTACTTGCTTTCCTCGACTGGATTCTATGGAACAGCCAATCAGACCAAAGTTTCGCCATTTATAAAACGTTATTACGTACAAAACAATGGCCTGCTTAAATACATACTTTACGACGTTTACTGTACACGTATGGAAGAATATTTTAGTTGTTTCAAATGTAAACACCGTGATCTCAGCATAGATGGTGTAACTCCACGCGCCTTTAATGCTGTATACGTTATACATTGCTGGAGTAACACTCGGAAACCAAAGACAAAAACGTTCCTTTGCAAACTCACAGATTATCTTCACATGGCGAAACTTTGGTCTGATTGGCTGTTCCACAGAATCCAGTTGAGGAAAGCGAGTAGCAATTAGAACATGTCCTATTCCTCCAAACCAGTCAAGCAGTGAGCCAGGCGGCCATGATTGCTACCTAGAAAGTTAGTTCAGCGCCATCTAGGGCATTTCTACTAGAAATCCAGTTCCGTGTGATAGGGGCTTTACTAGAAATGTGAGAATGCGTGAAAGGAAGCCAGTTCGTGTTTCACTCTACATATTTGTATACTTTTATATTATTTGTGGAACAAGCATAGGCGCTGACTTTCTGCCCTCTTAATTCCTCAAGAAGTATATACATTATGCGTAAAAATATTGTCAATCTTGACCACCACCACCAAATATGTATATGAAGTTACGGCTTCTGAGGACAAACCACGTATATGTTATGGTAGAGGTATTTCCCAACACACTAAACTTGATTTGATTTTTATTTGATTTATTTTATTTTACATCGGGCTTTGTGCCTTGTGATGGTATAGTGGGGTTAAGCCACGATCTCGCGAGATGTTTATGAGGAAGCGACTATGCGACGATCGCAACTTCAAAGTTAGAGTAAATACCCACACTATATATTACAAATACAATTTTTGTGTCGCCCTTCTCGCACAACAATGCAGGAGTCTACAAGCAACGTCGACGAGAAGCGCGAGACAAAGCCCTGTAATAATGTACACCCTATACATATGTATATAATGCACACTCAAAATTAAAGGGTCCGTCAACGAATAGCACTCTGTGCCTTCTCCGTTGAATTCTTTCACACTCTCAACTAGTATATCATCCACTCTTATTGTTTGGTCTTGCACTCACCAAAATACAATATTACTCGGTAGTACCTTTTATATCAGTATATGGTTACCACGTGACGAGTACCTCATGCGCGTTTTGATTTCAAGTAAAGAAAAAAACTACAATTTACTAAGTTCAATCAACAACAGCGTATTGCATTGCACAAATATCATGTATTTAATAAACAACAATCAACACGTAAAACTAGCCCAATATCAACAGGGTCGACATAAGTCCAATACTAATTTCACAAGAGACGTGCGTCCACGTCGAAATTCAAAAGACACGTCCTGCGTGTGTTAATTTAACTGATTTCAACCATTCACTCCATTAACAATACGTATTCAATTTATACTTTGATCTTTACCTCGACCCATTCAAACATAAAGATTTAACATTTAACAATACGCCACAGCTCATGCGTTCACTACAAGCAAGTTTTCTTTTGCATCACGCCGATTTACTTTTACATTAACAAGTTTTTGCATTTAAACAATATTACCCCCAATTCTCCTGATTCTTAATGCTACCGTGGAAAAAGGGTGGAAAGGTGCAAAATGGAACAAACGTCCCGAAACAATTAATAAAGGGGGAATGAAGGTTCGTAAATTTTGCTTTCGCCACGAGGACTTCAACTCGACGTCCTTTTTTGACTACCGGCTCAAATCATCAAATGCCAGCATAAGGAACGCATCACAAGATAGACAAAAACTGCAATTCTCGTTCGCTGCACAAAAGGTTCACTTGTTAGGAATCACTTGCGAAAACCAGAATCTTTAGCGACATAAAAAATAGTTTTTTTTTTTGTTCTTTGAGCCAAATGTCAAGTAAGAATTTATTTGTTCTGTTCCCACCTAGTTTTGACGTATAATTATATTTCGTTAGTTCACATAAGGCGTTCAAGGCGTCCAAAAGGTGGCACGCAACAAGGGGAAAAAGGGGGGCGGAAACCAGAGTGCAACAAAGTTTTACGCGCAATGCTTATGCATGATTAAAGGGAATACGACGTGGAACTTCAGCACAAAGATGTTAAGTTCATTATCACAGCAGAGAGAATTTACGTACCTACGCCAAACAAACTTTGGCCTCAAAGTCCTTGCAAAGCCGCTGCCCTATTTACGTCCTTGTCCTCTTTGATATTGACCCCTTCCACAAATGGCAAACGAGGAAACTTCCGTCCGTCAAGGCAGCAGGCTGGGCACGTCTCTCGCTGGCTAGATTGTGCGGAAGGAGTTGACCTTCTCGTCCCCGTCGGTTCAAAAGTCGTTGAAGCACTGCCGAGGTGTTTTACGACCTGCGCGCTTGTACCAAGTCTGCCGCAAGAGGCAGCACTGGTCACTGAGGCATCGAGGGCGAAAGACCTCTGATGGCGGAAAATTAAACTAATATTTAACTTGAAATTTTCCAATTATGTGACGTTTGATATATATGAATATAAAAACGTCACAAAATCCCCCAGACTCCCAAAAAAAAAAAAATGCACACCCCAAAATCCAAAAGAACATATATACACTGAATAACCTGAACAACATATATACACATTGTTGCAATTAATACCAAGTTCTTTCAGGAAGGATCTAATCCCACTTAATTGATCCATACTCAAAATTCACACGCCTAAAACTTTTTAGGTTACCAATTTTGAAAATAGTCACTCAAAGTTTCATAATGATGCATATAAGCATATTAAACATAAGAAGACGCATGTCGACAACAGAAAAGCACCGCACATCGTGTTTGCCTCCCGGTCAAACACCTAGATGTAACACTCTTCAGGACAAGGTTGTGGAGTAACCAGCACACATTGCCTCCTTTGCCGTAACCAAGGTAATCCGTACACTTGAAGATGGAAGGAAAAAACTCATAACCAGAACGATGGAGAAAGTTGGCAGTTCCATTAATAGTTTCAGGTAGCACACACGTATCCTCGTCGAGCCAAAAAACATAGAATGAAAAAAAAGGGAACGCAATCAAAATCGAGATAAAGAATGAAAGAAGGAAGAAATAGGAAAGTTGAGGAGAAGGTTACTACTGGAAGGAACAAGGAGATAGCATTATTACAACAGTACGGAGAATTAGGAGTTACCATAGGTCATAGCAAAGTAAACAAATTTCATTCAAGAGAGCATGACTTTCTCTCATACATAGAATACACACAAAATAATATTAACACTCTCAATTCAATATCAAAGGTTATACAAGACACATAGATATATATATAGGTCAGCAATATTACTAACCAAAAGTATATACATATATATATGGATACATTTATATCCAGTAACACTTACAAGGAGGTACAAAAATAATTGTAATAAAATGAGCAAATTAAGCATAGGAGTCATTAACATGTGGCTGGAGAGGACTGAAGTTGCTGAGCTATGTTAGAAGTTGCCAAATCCTCTATTTGGGGAAGAACCTCCAAGTCGCGTATGATATATGGTTTAATGTGTGACACATGAGCCTTTCTAACTATCTGCTGAGTGTCTGGATCCACCAATAAGGCAGTCACAGGACCCAGCATTTTGTAAACCTGGGCAGGACCCGACCAACGCTCTTGAAGTTTTGAAGAAATGCGTTGTAAAGCATTGCTATGAGGGAAGGTACGATAAAGTACCATATCACCTGGCTTATATGAAACCTGGGATCGAGATAGGTCATATCTACGTTGGCGAGAATGCCAAGATTTTAACAAATGTTGGTACGCCTCACCCCAACGATGAGCTCGTTCCGGCGAAGGGGGAGCAGCCAGTTCATTATCCATTTGCAGTTCCCAAAAAAAATTCATGGGTCCATCTATTTCACGACCAAAAATGAGTTTGGAGGGAGTAGTGTGAGTACTGTCATGTTGTGCAGTATTAAACGCAAAGGCAATGCTACCTAAATGAACATCCCATTTAGTATGATCTTGGGAATGGTAGCAAATCAAGGAAGCCTTAAGGTTTCTAATAAATCTCTCTGCCAAAGAGGGATTTGGATAGTATGCACTAGTATATATATGTCTAATATTGGATTCAAACAAGAAATTATTAAATAAATGTGAACGGAAGTAGGAGGCGTTGTCAGATACCAACTCACAAGGAGCACCAAAGGACAAAAATAAAGTTCGTAGCTTATCAATAATATGATGGGACGTGGCAGATCGAAGCGGATACAATGAGACCCACTTTGAAAAGGCATCCACCACAACCAAAATGTACACATTACCTTTTGTCGAGCGAACCAAAGGACCGACTAGGTCAATATATAGACGTCTCCAGGGATGGCGAATAACCTCCGAAGAAAGAAGGCCCGGAGGCTTGCGTACAGCTATTTTAGCCCTCTGGCAAATGTCACAAGAGCGCACGTACAGACGGATATCAGAAAGATAATTTGGCCACCAAAAGAGCGATGCAATTTTCTTTATTGTTTTATTAACGCCTAAATGGGCCCCACCTACAGGAGTATCATGGTAATAGCGACAAATTAAGTGTTGCAGAGCCTTGGGAAGAACAACCAAGGAAGAGGTTGCACGAGGCGGCTGCCAAATCAAAAGGTCTTGGTACAGGCGGTAATGTTTAACCTGTAAATTGTCCTTCAATTGAGCAATGATGGGAGATAGAGCAGGATCCTGGACCTGGAGGGCTGAAATGTCTGACTTATTGAAGGGAATTATATTAAACTTCGGAGCAGCGCAGGCCAAGCTGGTAAAAGGCAGCGAAGACACAGCAAAATCTTCCGGAGAATGCATGCGAGAAAGGCAATCCGCTACCGGGTTTTTAGCTGACGAAATATGTTCCACATCATAAGAAAAACGCGAAAGGTACAACAACCAACGTCCGAACTTGCCAAATTGTTCTGGATGTTTGAGTAACCACGACAAGGCCTGATTATCCGTTTGCAGAGTGAAGTGCTTAGACGTCAAATAAGTTTCAAATTTCTTGAAACCAAATACGATGGCGCCGCACTCTGCTTCGTATATGGATTGCTTACGCTCAAGATTGGTGCGTTTTCTTGACGCAAAGGCAATGGGACGTAAGGATCCATCCATGTCTCTCTGATTTAAGGTGGCGCCAAGGGCCAAACTTGAAGCATCCGTTTGCAAAACAAACTCTTGAGTGAAATCAGGTAATGCTAGTACCGTATGTTCAATAAAGGCGGCTTTAAGGTTATCAAACCGGATCTGATCTTCCGAAGTCCAAACAAAGGGAAGATCCTTCTTACGTTTATCGGTAAGAAAACATGTGCGCTCCGCAAATTGAGGTATAAAACGGGAAAAATATGAAAGTAACCCCATGACTTGAGAAACACCCTTCTGGCTCTTAGGAGGGGGAATATCCTGTATAGCGGAAACCCGATCAGGATCCATAAGCATCTGACCTTTGCGAATGATATAGCCCAAATATTTTATCTCGGAAGCCATCCAAGTAGATTTTTGAGGATTTATGGTAAGACCAGCTTGCCGCAAGGCTAGAAGAACCTCTTTGATATGTTGCAAATGGGACGGCATATCGGGTGAATATATCAGCAAATCATCGGCGTATGTCATAAGAAACTTGTATTTGAATTTTCCCAGGATTTCATCCAGTGCCCTTGATAGTATTTGAGTCCCCAAGTTGATACCAAATGGAACACGAGTATATCTATATTGTCCAAACGACGTAACAAAAGCCGTTAAGTCTTTACTTTTATCATCCAATCGTATTTGATGGAACGATTGGCATAGATCCAAGCAAGAAAATACTGCTGCCGATTGTAGATGCTGAAACAAAAGATCAATACGTGGTTGTGGAAATTGATCATAGGCTATGAGGCGATTAAGATTTTTATAAGAACATACCAAACGGTGGGTACCGTTCTTCTTTGGTACAAGGAAGGCAGGGCTAGAGTAAGGTGACCGGCACGGCTCTATGATTTGTTGTGCCTGTAGATCCTCAATCTGTTTTCTCAAAATTTCAGTTTGGACAGGATTTAGTTGAAACGGTTTGGATCGAAAGGGAATGTCCGACACCACAGGTATCGAAACGGGATCCAAAGTACAAGAACCCACCTTGTCTGTTACCACATCCTGAAACTGACACAACAATGATTGTAAAGTTGAACTATTTGAGGATACAGGAAACTGTAAATCTTCATCTGATTGATAATTAACTTCTGAAGATGCATTCGGTGAAGGGAGAGATACATCAAGAACATTTATTGGGGGTGATAAAGAAAAAGACATTTGAATGCCATCAATATGAAAAGGGAAAGACAAAAGCTTCTTTTCAAAGGAAAGGATAGCTCCTGTATGCATCAAGAAATCGGTACCCAATATTAAAGGAAAAGGAAGGGTTTCTGATACCCAAAAGCGCCACTTCCAAGATAGACGATCAAGACGTAAAGTCAAATGACTATAAGCCGATAATGAAAATGGATGATTAGTCACATCCCGCAATTCTATAGAGTGATCAGTAAGAAGAGGGGAGGAATCTTTAAGTGTATTCAAAAAGGAAAAAGAAATTAAGGACACCGATGCGGCTGTATCGAGTAACGCAAAAACCGGTTGTTGATTTATAAGAACTCGAATTGTGGGCGTCGGATGGCCCTCAAACAAAAACGGATATTCCGTATGAAGCACGGTAGGAGAAATGTCCCTAACAGGGGCACCACTGTCATCTTGAACATGTGTCTTTCGTTCAGCCTGCGGTGAAATTTCTACCGCGGGCATACATGAATAAGCACAAACCGGTTCAATGGGCGGATCACCACAAGCGAAGGAACTATCTGTCAACAACGGCTGCACCGGGACTTTGTGTTGTATACCCTGTGTCTCCGGACCTCGCTGAGAATTCCATTTTAATTCGGGCTGCCATATATTTTGCGCCAAAAGAAAGAAATCCCGAATGGTCTGGGGACGAGAGCGTCCCAAGAGTAGCGAGCGAGCTGGAAAGCCGATACCCTCGATAATGGTATCAATTAACTGTGACTCAGACCATTCAATGGGGAATACTTGGCTAGCATCATAGATATCCCGAACGTAGGAGTACAAACTTTCATCCGGTTGTTGTACCCTATGAAGAACATCGATCTGAAAAGGTAGTAAGACAGAATGTGGAACTAAACGATTCCAGATCATTACGGTGAACAAGTGCCAGGGCAGTTTCTGCAAAAGGCCTTCCAGCCAAATTTCTGTAAGAGGGGACAATGTATATTGTAAGGCCAATAACAAAATGGATTCGACTTCCATCAAATCCAAACAAATGATTTTATGTAAGGTAAACAAAAAGATAAACAAGTTATGTATATCGCGGCCATGCAATGTTGGCAAGTCCTTAAAAAGGAAATTGATGGCACTAACGCGCGCCATATCTTGCACGGGGGTAGGAGGCTGGGGTAAAACCAAGCCACGTACAAAATCCAAAGTTGAGGGTGATGGTGGAGGTAAATGTGGCGGCGTATATGGAAAAGGTATGGCAGATGTCATTTCGCTAAAAAAGGTAAAGACCCAAGCACTAAACAACAATATAAAGATGTATGTGTACAAGGGGAAAATATAACCAATCTAACCAATCTATCAAAATATAAATAAGGGGGGGGGAACCAAAGTGAGAAAAGAAAAAGAAATTATTTATTATGGAAAAAAAAAGGTGAGGGGGTACAAATACAAATGGGAGGAGAAAAGTAAAAAAAATATTCAATGTCCCACCAGAACAAGTTATAGCAAGGCTAATGGTCACACCCCGGATCAAAATGCCCAAAATGCACAGGTAGAGGTTGTGTTGCACTATTAACCACTATTTATTATATCACGTATGTCAAATGCTCAACTGGCAAATTTGTGGGTACCGGAGATCAAATGCTCCGCTGTCAATTTTGTACCACACCTAATACACGTTTCACAAAAAAATTATTATTGCAAAACAGTAAATATGTTGAAGAAAAGGAAAGGGTGATTTGAAAAAAAAATCAATTTACTCAAAAGTTAGGGGGGGGGGACAATTGGGGGGGAAAAATTTTGGGAGGTTGTATGATAACAATAGTGATGTTGCTACAACGGATCAAATGAAACCGATGCTCTGATACCAAAATTTGTGATGGTATAGTGGGGTTAAGCCACGATCTCGCGAGATGTTTATGAGGAAGCGACTATGCGACGATCGCAACTTCAAAGTTAGAGTAAATACCCACACTATATATTACAAATACAATTTTTGTGTCGCCCTTCTCGCACAACAATGCAGGAGTCTACAAGCAACGTCGACGAGAAGCGCGAGACAAAGCCCTGTAATAATGTACACCCTATACATATGTATATAATGCACACTCAAAATTAAAGGGTCCGTCAACGAATAGCACTCTGTGCCTTCTCCGTTGAATTCTTTCACACTCTCAACTAGTATATCATCCACTCTTATTGTTTGGTCTTGCACTCACCAAAATACAATATTACTCGGTAGTACCTTTTATATCAGTA
This sequence comes from Lepisma saccharinum, assembly GCF_977018435.1. Lineage (NCBI taxonomy): Eukaryota > Metazoa > Arthropoda > Insecta > Zygentoma > Lepismatidae > Lepisma > Lepisma saccharinum. The sequence continues at coordinate 25,700,614 of NC_139242.1, read as the reverse complement.
TATGGTTACCACGTGACGAGTACCTCATGCGCGTTTTGATTTCAAGTAAAGAAAAAAACTACAATTTACTAAGTTCAATCAACAACAGCGTATTGCATTGCACAAATATCATGTATTTAATAAACAACAATCAACACGTAAAACTAGCCCAATATCAACAGGGTCGACATAAGTCCAATACTAATTTCACAAGAGACGTGCGTCCACGTCGAAATTCAAAAGACACGTCCTGCGTGTGTTAATTTAACTGATTTCAACCATTCACTCCATTAACAATACGTATTCAATTTATACTTTGATCTTTACCTCGACCCATTCAAACATAAAGATTTAACATTTAACAATACGCCACAGCTCATGCGTTCACTACAAGCAAGTTTTCTTTTGCATCACGCCGATTTACTTTTACATTAACAAGTTTTTGCATTTAAACAATATTACCCCCAATTCTCCTGATTCTTAATGCTACCGTGGAAAAAGGGTGGAAAGGTGCAAAATGGAACAAACGTCCCGAAACAATTAATAAAGGGGGAATGAAGGTTCGTAAATTTTGCTTTCGCGACGAGGACTTCAACTCGACGTCCTTTTTTGACTACCGGCTCAAATCATCAAATGCCAGCATAAGGAACGCATCACAAGATAGACAAAAACTGCAATTCTCGTTCGCTGCACAAAAGGTTCACTTGTTAGGAATCACTTGCGAAAACCAGAATCTTTAGCGACATAAAAAATAGTTTTTTTTTTGTTCTTTGAGCCAAATGTCAAGTAAGAATTTATTTGTTCTGTTCCCACCTAGTTTTGACGTATAATTATATTTCGTTAGTTCACATAAGGCGTTCAAGGCGTCCAAAAGGTGGCACGCAACAAGGGGAAAAAGGGGGGCGGAAACCAGAGTGCAACAAAGTTTTACGCGCAATGCTTATGCATGATTAAAGGGAATACGACGTGGAACTTCAGCACAAAGATGTTAAGTTCATTATCACAGCAGAGAGAATTTACGTACCTACGCCAAACAAACTTTGGCCTCAAAGTCCTTGCAAAGCCGCTGCCCTATTTACGTCCTTGTCCTCTTTGATATTGACCCCTTCCACAAATGGCAAACGAGGAAACTTCCGTCCGTCAAGGCAGCAGGCTGGGCACGTCTCTCGCTGGCTAGATTGTGCGGAAGGAGTTGACCTTCTCGTCCCCGTCGGTTCAAAAGTCGTTGAAGCACTGCCGAGGTGTTTTACGACCTGCGCGCTTGTACCAAGTCTGCCGCAAGAGGCAGCACTGGTCACTGAGGCATCGAGGGCGAAAGACCTCTGATGGCGGAAAATTAAACTAATATTTAACTTGAAATTTTCCAATTATGTGACGTTTGATATATATGAATATAAAAACGTCACAGCCTCTTGGCTAATTTGCGAAGATGGGGATGAGTTATGAAATGATGAAATTGATGAATGGACATTCACAAACAACCATGTCCGAGCGGGATTCGAACCCGGGACCCTTGGCGTGGCAGCGCGATGTGCTAATCACTCAGCCACAGGGTCCGGCACACTACACTTGAGATCGAAGTTTTTTTTTGCGTGTAGCCTGAACGAACACAGTTTGAAATCTTCTTATAAAGACAAGGCATGGCATTCTTTACTTTTTAATTCATGACATGGCATTTTTTTATGGCGACAAATATTTCTTGTAACTAACTGCTACGCAGTTTGATATCCCCTGGATTAGTCTGTTAACTTGTCAAACAAAATGCAAATTATTTATTTTTTAAGAGGAATAAATGTGGCAACATTTTTCACAGCTGCTGGGCAGAATGAAAAACCCCGGGAATTGTCTGTTAAAACATTTTTAAAAAAGGCAGGGGAGGTTATTTTTTTTGGAAAATGTCCAATTAACGTGGGTTTTGTGCGATTTCAAAGAATTTAAGATGTACAAAACCTGTTAACATTACAAACGTTTCTATTATTATTTACTAATAAATTAAGCGAACTAAATGGAATATTTATATTCAGGCACGTATCCAGAAATATATTTCAGAGGCTGAAGAACCAAATAATAACACTAAAACGTGACTAATTTCATAAATGTTTGACCTTCATGGCATTATAATAGCTATTTTTCGCGATCCGCTTGCAAAGCTCCACTCTCAACACTCGTTCTAGCATCTCTTTTCAATGCCTTTCCAGGCCGGACGCCGAGCAGGTTCGGCGTACAGGATTCTATATTCCTTGCTGCCTTTCTGGAGGGAAAGTTTCGATTTCTACAGCACGGGCGTAAATGCTCTCTCATACGCCAGCGTACGGTACGGAGCAGAGAGGTCTACCGTGATTGGTTCATGTGACCCTTCCTGCCTTCTGAAGCAGATGACAGCGGTAGAATTCCTACCCGGTTCTTCGCTCTTCGCGCTCATGCAACTCGTGCTATGTGATGCTATAATACGCAATATTGACTGACGTAACTTTACCAATCTCAAATATACTGTTTCTTAATGGCCACTGCATTGTATAATTTATCGCACGAACAGCGATGTGCATTAGAAACTAAAAGATCAACACAGTTTTTGTCAAGTAAGTTGGTGAAGTCCTCGTGGTAGAAATTCAGCCTGTGGCTGCTCTACCACTTAACCCGCAAAACTATTAATTTTTTTATTGTATTTTTTCGTTATTATCTAACTACTTAATATTGTGTCAATGGAAATGTTTAGCATTCATTTGAAAACTCTTAACATCGAATGGTCTCTGGACAAAATTATTTTAAAATGTTTATCAGCATTCTCAAGATGTAATAAACAGTGGTCTGAATTACTAATTGGCACTGTTACGTAAGTAGAGTGTACGATATTTGGATCATCCACTCTGCTTTGCACAGTGCGCCAAGACGACAGAGGTCCCTTGTTCGAATCCCGGCGTGAGCACGGGTGTTCTTTGTCAGTGTCCCTCCATCAATATCATCACTCATATTCATATTCGCAATTAACCAAAAGTGGTAGAAAAGCGAAATAAAATAAACCAAATCAATCAGTAGTTGGATCATTCACAACAATGGCGTCTACTATTGTGCAGAGGCACTTATGATTCAGGTAGGTTTTTAATGACTTGCGTCATGCAGATAGGTATTAAAAAAAGTATAAAACACCAGAGTTCAAAACATTTGTGGCATAGTGAGGCATCTAATTTTCTAGCTAAAACCATAGAAAAGTTAGGTTTTCTATGCTAAAACATGCATTAAAAAAATCCGTCGCGCAACAGCCCATGAAGGGCCTAGGCATACCTACCGACTGCCGCGGTCTCCCTCCCACGCTTTCCTTCGTCACCTCTAAGCGTGGAGATCTTCAACCAGTATTGGAATAGTCGGGGCGTCAGCCCGACGTATCCCCAGCCGTTATAGTAGGTCTGAAAACCCAACTGACTTCAGGCAAATAAACAATACCTGTGGCGACTAATACCATAAGTAAATTATTAAGCAAGAAAGGGCCGACCCTTCCTTCGGACTTGGCGTTCCCACCCGAAATGTCCATGCTACGCCACTGATTATAATCTTTCCGATTACTTTCCGTAAAAAAAAATATACGCTTTACATGGTACGCGAAGTACGTATTTTTGCCTGACTTTCCATTAATTTAATAGCAGTGAATGAATTTTATTGCATAGAAGTAACTCACAATGTGTTACGAATTCATTTTTCATCGTTACAACATTCTTCCCAAACCAAAAACTGTAAAAAATCTCGAAATTAACATTCGTAAGCATAGCTGCTAATGAAGTGTTCCTCTCTTCCCAGTAGTATGTCTATCGCTCTTTTTTGGCTGCCCCAGTGGCGCAGGTACGAAGGAGGGGGGTACAGGGGTACAATGTACCCCCTTAAATTTTTAAAGTGGGGTACTGTACCCCCTAAATCCGTAAATTCAGTTGTACCCCCTGTACCCACTTAGATAATTTGACAAAGGCAAAGTACTACTACTGTTAAAAGAACCTAATTCCAATTCGCTCAATAAAAAAAGTTTCTATTGTTTATAACTTACAAGCATTATCTACCTTACCACAGGAATTCAAACCATTGTAAACTTATTCTCCTACATTGTGCTTGCTACTAGTTAGTTCATTGACCTGTGTTCTTGGAAACCTCTTTAAGGAGATGAAACTTGATTAAAATGTGTGTGGAACGATGGAATCAGGTAAAGCTTACTCTCAAAAAATCACACTCCAGAGGAATGCTCTTTTGCGTAAGGGAGGTAGCCTACACTTTTCTAAAGAAGTGGTCGCATCAATTCGAATATAAGATTAAAATGTTCGTCAGATGAGTATATGGTTTACATCCATTTCTTTGGAATTTTTCAAATGGAATTTTCCGAAACGAGACGAAACACGGCAGACCAACTTGGGGGGTACAATGCACTCCTGTACCTCACCCATAATTTTCTTAGGCTTTGTAAGAGGGTGTTCGGAAAACGATACTTAAACTTATATATTAAGAGATTTTTTGAAAGTAGAGATGGTTCTGAGACAAGAAAAGTCTGTGTTTCCTCTCAATTTTCTAGACGAGACTGAAATAAATCTCTACAAATTAAAGCGAGACGAACTTTGATGTCCGAGATGATCTCGTTCGAAACTCTGATATGGAGGAATTGCTTAAAATAAATTCATATTACTATTTGTCTTATCCAGACATATGAAGCTTATATCTTATAGATTGTTTTTTAAATAAGTCGTATATTTTGTTTACTTTAATTGCAAAGTTAATCCATTACTGACAATTGCGAGCCTGTGCTGCTCGGTTTCATCTATTTAGGATAAAATTCCACATATCGACGGTTCTCAGCGTCGATACAAGATGTAAAGCAGAAAAACGTTATTAAGAAAAGTTTTTGCTTTAATGACGTAAATACATTGTGAAACTTTGAGAGGTGACACAATGTATGTGTTGCTTATACTAAACATTTTGTGGGTTAGGACGAGATATCTCGCTTTGTAATTAAGGGGTCCACACCACATGCACAGTGCTTTGGATTTCACTTTAAACTGTAGATACAGTCCTGATTAGCCTATCTGAGCATTAAGTGAATCTATGAAAAACTAAATATGCTGACCAAGGCAGTAATTTATTTTATTAAAAACATAAACTAACGTAACGTTTCAACCTTCTAGCAAGGTCTTCTTCAGACTCTGTATCAAGTACAAAAGTTCGAGACTTATTCTTACCTATGTATTAGGTATACTTAAAATTGGACATTAATGGCTTAAAATCTAATTTTGATATCGAATGCAACACAAACACAACGCCATTTTAAGATAAACTCCAAAGTCAAATGTAAGAAAATTACATTAGTCAGATGAATGCGCGAGATAAATGAGACTCACTGCAGGTTCTATGGTTTGCCAGTTGGCTTGTCAAGGGCACTGTTATTCAGACATGATATAATTTCTTGCATATATTTCTAAGGAAAGGAAAATTAGGTTTAAAATTTCTAAATGATTTATCTAATAAATTAGGTTTAAAATTTCTAAATGATTTATCTAATCAGTTAAGGCCAGTTTCATGGCATTGAACTCGCATTCACATTCGTCTATAGATATTGGTAGATTTTGGATTGGATTCACAAGGTCTTTGAGTGAGATGGGATTGTTTAATTTGGTTTATTTTACTTACAGACCAACTTGCTGTTCATTAGATAACATTTTTGTAATCTGCAATTTTAACCTTTTGGGTCCCAAGTGTCTCGGTTCAGATACCAAATGTAACCCGCGGTCCCAAGCGTCTCGATCGAGACGCTGTGTCAAGGTCGTAGTTTTTACGTTATAACTTTTATATTTTTGTCTAGAATTTCGATTGTTTTTTATATATTGTTCCTAACTCATGTATTTAACAGAAATGTTTCTTGCACTTTTTTTTTCTTCATGAAAATGTAGGGGAAAAGGCGGGAAAAGGGACTTCTCTCTTTTGCGTCTCTTTTCAAGGGAAAATTTTTGCCGACAAAGGAAGACCGGCTTTGTTGTTCTAAAGCAATGCTTTTCACTCCCGCCTGTTAACTGCATTCGAAGGAAGCTTGTTTATCAGTATCCGATGTCAAAATGAAAGTTTTCCGTGCGGGCGCAAGCAGGGGGTGGGTCTGGGGGAGGGGGAAGACTGGTTGTTGAATCTGCGTTGTGAGAATGGAATTTCGAGGTGCGCTGAAGGAAACGTTTGTTTTTGAGCACAAGTGTTCCACAAGTTGCAACACAGGTTACCCTGGATTGTCTAAAAATAGAATTTCAAGCAGCTGCAAGAATCGGCGCTCATTTTTCACTGCGTTCTAGCTTGAGGCAGTGGCGTACAAGCCTTTCGTTTCAGGGGTACAACTTGCGTTATATTGGTCATATGACAATGATGCAAATATTTTTTCTGTTTCTTACATGCCAGCGATAATTTCTATGTGCTTTTGAACTTTTCATATCCTTTTCTTCGGGGGGCGGGGGGAGAAACACCATTTTTTTAAAAAAAAAGTATTTTCAAAGGGTTTCCCCCCTTTCCCCCTCCATATGTACGCCGAATGTGCATAAATTATATATCGTCTGAATCTGTGAATCATTCTGCGTACAACGGTATATCTTTCATATCTCTAGGGCATTTAGTTTATGAGCTATAGTCATTTCAATGTAACTCTGCATTTCGCTCAATTCCGAAGCTTGAGACAGTGGCGTACAAGCCTTTCGTTTCAGGGAACAACTCGCGTTACATTGGTCATATGACAATGATGCAAATCAAATATTTTTCTGTTTCTTACATGCCAGCGATAATTTCTATGTGCATTTTGAACATTTCATATCCTTTTTTCGGCGGGCGGGGGGGGGGGGGAGAGAAACCCCATTTTTTTTTAAAAAAAGTATTTTTCAGGGGATTTCCCCCTTTCTTCCCTCCATATGTACGCCGAATGTGCATAAATTATATATCGTCTGAATCTGTGATTCATTCTGCGTACAACGGTATATCGTTCATATCTCAAGGGCAAATAGTCTCTGAGCTAAAGTCATTTCAAGGTACCACTGCATTTTGAAGCTTGAATCAGTGGCTTGCCGACCATTCCTTTTGGGGGTACAACTCACGGTACATTAGTCATATGATAATAATGCAAATATTTTTGTGTTCCTTACATGTCAGCGATCATTTCCATGGACATGTTGACAATGTCATGTACTTTTTCTTGGGGGAAGGAGGGGGACCCCATTTTACCCCCGAAATTTTGGAATTTTGAGACTTAGCCCCCTCTGCCCGCCACATATACGCCGAATTTGCATAAATTTCATACAGTCTGAATCTATGGTTCATTCCGAATACAACGGTACATCACTCATCTCTCTCTAGGGCAATTAGCCTTCGATCTACACTCATTTAATTGAAACTCTGCATTTTGCTCAAAATCGGCTCGGGACCAAGGGGGTTACATGTGAAAATGGCCTTGGGACTCATTAGACTGTTCATTAGATAACATTTTTGTAATCTGTAATTTTAAAGGCAGTGTAGTGTTTGTAATAAAATATTCCAAATCATATCAAGGGTAGAACTACATGTATTGTCAATTGACCCCGAACATATGGTCAACTCACTCCACATATGAGGTGAATTGACATTACTGACACTCTTCGAAAATAAAAAAACAAACAATAACCTTACAAGTTTTAGGAGTATGGTGAATTTTTAATTCATAGTGATCGAGGAAACTAGAGGTTTTGTTCGTAGCATTTCGTCAATAGTAGATCTTAATTTTTAAGAACTGCAAAAACAGAAGGGTGCCTTAGAAAAATTGTTAAATGTTTCAAATTTCGCCACGACCGATAAATGGAAATAATGACGAAACACTTGAAATCATGCGCTACATTTAACAGTGCTTTGTTGTGCAACTTCCAAATGCTGACAAATCTTTAAATAATGCTCAAGTTCGTTGCGACAACACCGAAAGAGCAAGAAAAGCTTACACACAATATTATCAATAACAGGGCTATCCTTCAGGGTTCTAGCTATGGTTCTAGAACATTCTCCGCCTTTTCTCGATAATTATATCTCTCCTTAAAGTATAATCACAATATTTTATTTCACAGTGACACACACAAGCCAAAAGCCTCATTTTATGTAGTGCAAAGCAAAAAATTTCGGAGGGGGCTCGAGTCCCATGAGCCCCCTCTGGATATATATGATTGATCACGTAAAAAAAGGAGCCAGTTATTAATAACAACTATAAAAATAATAGTACAGTCGCGTGGAATTATTATGTATTATTCTTTACCAGATTCACAAGAATAAAGCACTTAAATTTTGAAAATTGCAAGTGACATAAATAAGTGCTGTGCAAATTTTAAGGCTTTTTTGAGTTCCGATATCTTTTCTGATTATCTATCGTATTCCGACATAATTTCTGAGGTTAGGATGAAATTAAACTTGCAATAGCAGCACGTTCAGCATCAAAATCGAGAACAATTGCCCATGAAAAGCGTGGGGACCAATGATACGTATATGAGTAGATAGCTGACTCCGCCTCTCCCCAACGGTCGCGGGTGAAGCCACTCATGCGGGCAGCCCAGTGGCGCAGGAACGTTTTTCATTTGGGGGAGTACAAAATTCAGCCTCCCATACATACATACAGTGTGTCCGAGAAAAAATATACCAATAAATAATTTAAATAACTCAACAATCGTTGAAGATAGAAATGTCAAATAACGTTTATTTGGAAGAGGGAAGAATGGAATTTGTTTTACCACCAGAAGGGAAAAAATCGTAACATAAACTCAACGGGACCCATATCTTGGCCTTACAATCTTGCTTGCAGTCTATCCTCCTGCACAAAACTCCCTCCTTATCCAAAAAGGACTGATTGGCCAACTTAGCAACTTTCTCCTTATACTTCCTACTCCCAGAGAAATGCTTTCCCTTCAGTTGCTTCATTATATGAGACATCAAACTGTCCTTCATTTGCTCTGAAACAAGCATTGAAGTTTTTTGTAGCCTGTCAGAAACCAGTAATTCATCCTTTTCATTGTCCTCTAAAGCAAAAGGCAACAATGATAATGAATGGTTCTTCTCGTTCGTAGAAATTGACTTTTTTCGAGGAAATTTGTTTTTCCTTACTATTCCCTTTCTCTGTTTTCTCTTTACCTCATTCGAGATTTTCAAGGAGCATAATGCACCAGCGTTTGCAGTCTTCTGAACTTCGAGTCCTTGGGAATCCACTAATTGGCCCGTATCCTCATTCGTAGACTTCCCGCTATTCTCTTGTGCATGTGTGTTGCATCCATCCAGGCGCGAGTGATCTGACGAGTTATTCCTTTCCTGTACCACGTTATTTCTCTGCATAACTGTAACAGCGAATTCTCGTTTACATGCACGCTTCGAGAACGTGTAAATCACGTCGCAATCTTTGAACGACCAACCGTTCTCCTCAATGTGCAAAATTATCCCACTCTGCTTTAAAAAGTCCATTCCAACGATTATGTCACGGAAACAATTCTCAAGAATGATAAATTTATGCTTAAATTTCATGTTATTAATACAAACAGTAGCATACATCTCGCCCTTCGATGTAACGCTGCCCACAGCTAATGAAATGTTCCATTTTCTCGTCTTCATGAATTTATTTCTATCCCTCTCTAACAACTTGTCTGTTTCCAAACTTAGCGTAGAAGATGAAGCTCCCGTATCTGCAAAAAATACAAAGCGTTTGTTGTTAATTTTACATTGAATGAGAGGTTCGAGGTCTTGCTGAAAACAGCCTTCTCCATTCAAAAAACGGCCTTTGTTTCTGCGTTTTCTCCCGGCGGGCGACAGAAAGTATATTTGGGGACGCTGCTGATATCCCTTTCCAGGGGGTTGGCTCCTTTTATTGGCCTGTTGACATTCCTGAAGTTTATGGCCCTCACAATGGCAGCCCCAACAAATTATCTTTGCAGAATTTTTATTGGCCCCCGCTTGTCCAGAAGTTGTCTCAAAAGAGGGTATCTTTTGCCCTACGGTCGCATCACCGCCAATGCCCCTTCTTAGAAACGCGGTTGTTTCACAGCCCTTGATCCTTTTTCGTAAACCTGGATTGAGAGAGCATAAGGGTAGCTGGTCACTCTCGGTTCCCCCTTCGCTTGTCCTCGCGGACAAAGCTAAATGTTTTACCCCTTTCTTCGTGAGGTGTCCTCTTCAGTGTTGCAAACTTCAGAAAAAGATAATTCCGTCTCACCGGCGAGCGGTGAAAAATAAAGCCTTTCTGAATACAACCTCCTCTGAACAATGGCTGCTTCAGATTCCAATTCCTTCAAAGTATGAAATTGCATCCCATACAAATGCCTTCGGAAACTAGGGTGTGCATGAGATAGAATATGTTCGATTACTTCACATTCGTCTGTCTCTTTTTGCCTCGTAGAAAACAGTTTTCTCACTCGACGAATAAACAATACTAGAGAACCTTCGCTCATTTGGAAGCGATTCTGAATCAATCGGTCAATTTCATTCTTATAATCTACAGAATAATATTCTTCTAAAAAAGCATTTTCAAAGCTCTTGAAATCTTCAAACGGACGTGAAAATCTAAACCAATCCCCTGCAGCCCTCCTTAGCGAAAACGGAGGAATCTTGTCAAACAATGACCTCTCCGAAATGTCCATGACATCTTTATAATTCCGCAACTCCTGCAAATAATCATGGGGCGAAATCTTGTCATCGCTCCCTGTGAAGACTGGAATCGGTAAATTTGATTTTTCGAGAAATTTCTGAACTTTTTTCTCCTCTTCCTTAGCACTCTGCTGTTCAGTGCGCGATAAAGCAAGATTATTTAATTCCCTAATAATTTCCTCCTGAGATTTATCGCTTATATCTTGATTACCCAATAGCTGTCCCAGCAAATCTCTATCAATTTGTACTGCCATTTTTTCTACTTTACTTTTTCCACTTCGTAATAACATTCACTTCTGTACGATCTTCGTTGTAAAAATTAAAAAATCTATCCGTCCGTCAGTCCGTCTATCTTTCAAACCTATAGACCTGACGACATTTTATACAACAAGATATATCCTGGACAATAGAGCCCCCATATGTGAAAACGTCGGCCCCCTATCCCTCGTTTCTATCCGGCCCTTTGGATTTCTTCCTACTTTAATCCTTCAATATCTCCTTTCACCTCACCCTGGGTGCCAAGCGAGCAGATTATCTTTGCGCCGGAATTACAAAAAGGGGAGTTTCACACAATAATTTATATTTTTATGTCCCTGGTTCGTTTACACATGTACAGAAAGTGAATATACAACTTGTTAAATGGACAGTACCGTAGTTCTTTAAATCATACCATTCTAGTAGGATATACTCCCTCTGTCCCATAATTATAGTCCGGTATGCCAAAATGGTAGTACAGGAATTACAGGCGAAGAGGCAGATGGAAAGCAACAGAGGAACAACATGACCTTATCGCAACGAGCAACAAATACCGCCTAGACCATTACCAAAAGGGGGCGTTGGGTTGAAACACACCGGTGTGGCACTGTATGCAAACCGGTCTAGCAAGGCACGCTGCAAATCGTTAGTAGAGCACTCCTTCAGTGAGTACGTGTGAGAAGAACAGCCATTACACACAACCCATGATAGGAAGCGACAGGGGTAGCAAAAACATCACGGACAGTGAACGACAGGCAGTGTACGAGTTTCTGTTGGAAAACAGTACGGCTGGCGTAGTGAAGAAAGGTGCCATGAGAAGTGCGACCGAGAAATTTCATGTAAGTACGAGAACAACACGTCGCATTTGGCAACAGGGGCGGCAATCGTTGAAAAATGGGCCATTTCTGCTGCGGTTGCATCTCGGATGAAAGGCAAAGTCGGACCAAAGAAGAAGTTCCGAAGTTCAACATGATGATGGAGACTGTTCATGTGGATGAAAAATTGTTCTATCTGATGATGGACGGTCAGAAATTGTACTTACTGCCTAACGAACCAGACTCGCAGCGAACATGTAAAAGCAAATCGTTTATTCCCAAGATCATGTTTCTGGCTGCCGTTGCCCGGCCTCGTTGGGATCCTGGTCGCAAGCAGTGGTTTAATGGTAAGTTAGGCATTTGGCCGTTCGTCAGCAAGGAACCTGCCAAGAGGAACAGCAGGAATCGTCCTGCTGATACAATGGTCACCAAACCATTAACTGTTACCAAAGATGTTTACCGGGACATGCTCGTCAACAAGTTAATCCCAGCAATAGGTGCACAATGACCTCGTGGACTTCGCGCAGTGAGATTCCAGGTGTCCGTTCAGCAGGACAATACGCGTCCGCATATCGTTCCGAATGACCGCGCCCGGATGGATGCTGCAGCGGCCAGTGGAATCACTTTGGATCTCGTATGCCAACCGCCAAACAGTCCGGACATGAATGTTTTAGATCTGAGGTACTTCCGGGCAATTCAGTCTCTCCAGCATAAGGGAGCTCCACAAACTATTGATGAGTTGATCGACGCCGTTGAAACATCTTTCTCTGATCTGACACGCGACAAGCTCAACAACGTCTTTCTCACTTTGTAGTCCTGTCTCATTGAAATTATGCGCGTCCAAAGTGGGAACAACTACAGGATTCCCCATATGCAAAAAGCACACTTGAACCGCCGCAACGTCCTGCCATCTCGCTTGGAGTGTCCTCGGAACATTTACGACGAGGCTACAGCAGCACTGCAGCACTAGATCTAGTTCGTTGATGGGATGACAACCTTCCTGGACCAACAATATCTTTCGTCTTGATGTTTTATTTTGTCAAACTCCTTGGTCAATTTGTATTGACCCTGGATTGATAACTTTTGATTCATGTTCTTTTGGATACTTGATCGGCCAATTTGTACTGATCCTTGAGTAATGAAGTTGTCTGACTCATTCCCGTGTTTCATTTTCTTCTTCTGTATACACCAATGTCACAGTTTGAATATCGGACAATTATTATGGGACAACAAACAAAGGTGTACCGGACAATAATTATGGGACAGAGGGAGTATTGGTTTATTATACGTAGTTATATATATATACATATTTTACACAGCGTTTACATGTGTGTCTTACATAGACCAAATTAACAAATCTCTAAATCAATATAATTGCTCACCTATGGCATAACCATCGGCACTTCATTTACCAATGAGTTAGCATAACTATCTTTGTGGGCCTACCCTCAGCTTACATGGTATTCCGTTCCTTACAAATGCGTATCCTTACGCCTTCACCCTTTCTTTTAGGCATCAATTAATCAATACGGAAATATCTACATAATCAAAGCTTTTTCTAAAAGGGGACTTGGGACAGCAACAGGGGCTGGCTTAACCAGATGCTACATTATTATATCCAGTCTAGCCACCATAAGTGGACTAAACTTGAGTAGACGTTCCTCGTTCGTCGATCAATGGGGAAACACTGTTTTTTTGCTAAAGCCCACTGGCCTTTTTTATAGCCGGGGTAAACGTCCGTGAACGTGGACCCCGTAGCGTTGGAAAATTTCACTGCCCACGGTCTTTTGAAAGACAGCTAGCTCCCCCAACCGGGAAAGTAAAAATCAGGGGAATCTAACATCCAGCAAAGCACAATCCAATAAGCATATACACTTACATGCAATAATAACATAAAAAGTACACTCATGGAAACATATTACTTAACCCTACACCTTGTAGCTGGCCAGCAATTAATTAACATATTACCAAAACCAGTAATGGTCAATCCGACCGTTACAAAGTATACAAATATGTAGAGCGAAACACGAACTGGCTTCCTTTCACGCATTCTCACATTTCTAGTAAGATATGCATAAAATAGTTACGTATTTCACAGTAGAAATGTAGGTACACAATTCATAAATACATATCTATGAAAGGAAACATCCGACCCTGGCTTTTCCAGGTTTATGCAGTGAAATGCACTGCAAGAAATAACCATATTTATGGCTACCGCACATACAGCCAACGGGTTCTTGCCGTACACAGAGCACTCCTGTGTGGGTGGCTTCACTCGTCCGCGGCGAGTCAGCTATCTACGTACTTACTAGGGATGTGCGGGATCCCGAAAAGTCGGGACCTCCCCATCCCTACTTCGGGAAATAACCTACCGACTTTTCGGGATCCTGAGCAGTCGGGAAATACCGAATGATCATTTTAAGGCTTTAATTCTCGACGTTTTCTGTATTGTAAGTTTCTGGAGCTTATCGGAAATTGTTAGTTTTTATTTCAGAAATGCAAAAACAATAGTGAAAATGACGTGTAGAATTCGAGGTTTCCAGAGCTTCGGGAAATTTCGAACATTTCCCGTCCCGAAAATTTCCCGACTTTGTCGGGAATTTGCGAATTTTTCCCGTCCCGAATGTCGGGATTTAAAAAAATTTCCCGTCCCAACCTTTTGAAGTTACAGCAGAAAAAGAACGTGGCAGCAGACACTACGTATATCCCATTTGGGGGGGGGGGGGACACAACAGGTCCAATGAAAGAGGATTGTCAAGTATCAAGCGCAAATATCCAATATGTATCAATCGATAGTTCCTCACTCTTCGAGTGTGTTATTTTCCGCCGCCAGGTGGATCTGGTGAATCTGGAATTCCCCGCTTTGATGTGATTCCTACCACAGACTAGATTCTTACTTTGTGATACTTATAATTTAATTTTATTAAGTAGGTAAGTAAATGAGTTATCGACTGTTAGTCAGTTGTCCTGACATACATTCACACGTTCGATTCCTTCACGCACGTTTATCCAGAATATCATAATCTTTATCCGTTGACCTAGGTATTTATGTTTTGTCGGACAATATCCATGGGTATGGATATCGTCGGAATTTCCATCTAGGAGGGTGTAGGTTTTTTTTTTCTCAGGAGGTTTAAGTGTGAATGTATAACAAAAATGACTATAAATTAACCTTTTTGAAAAATTTAATCGGGACATGTAGATAAAGCCTGAATCACACGGAACTGGATTTCCAGTAGGAATGCCCTAGTTGGCTCTGGACTGGCTACCCATTTGCTAGTTTTCGCCTCACATGATACTTGTTACCGCGTACTTGTCGGTCGACTTTTGTTCCCAAAAGACATTGCGCAGAGCAGACAATCTGTACTGTAAAGATGGATGAGCAATTTGAAGAATGTTGTAGGCTTTGTGCATTTATTAAAAACTAGCTGATTGCCCATCATTGCCCGGGTATTTATTTATCCCAGTGTTCAATTAGACAGGAAAATAATGGGTAAATATGCGATAACGCCCGGACACCTTTAACTAATTTATTTCCTTAATTTTACCACTGGTACTTACCTTTTC
The DNA here is from genome assembly GCF_977018435.1 of Lepisma saccharinum. Lineage (NCBI taxonomy): Eukaryota > Metazoa > Arthropoda > Insecta > Zygentoma > Lepismatidae > Lepisma > Lepisma saccharinum. The sequence goes on along the minus strand of NC_139242.1, from coordinate 25,685,363 downwards.
TGCATTGCGGAACATTCTTTAAGATGAAGTTATGCCCTTTTCCATAAAATAGTGTGAACTTTTCATATTACGAGTAATTATTTGTCTTCCTTGTTCCACTTGGGTAACAGACAATATGGCATGCACTCGTCATGGATCATTGCGCTGTGCTTGTGTTTGTCGTTTTGGAGTGGGTATGCAGTGTTTCAACCTTCTTAACCGAAAAATACCTACTTTCGCGTTCATTATGTCATCACAAACCACTGATGGATAGCCCCCAAAAAACCATTCACGATAGCCCCACAAACCATTCACGTTAGCCCCAAAAACCATTTCTGGCAAGGTTAGGTTGGGTTAGGTTAGGTAAGCATAGTTAAAAAAAAAAGAAAACAAAATTCTCGTTAAATAAATGCACGTTTGGAAACACTGACGAGACCGTGTGACTTTCGACGCTCTCACCATCTGCACGCACACAATGGAAACAACAGCATAATATGGCAGGCAATGCAAGTTTCTTACGTAAAAAGTGATTAATTCTTGTTCGGCAGCATTCAAATACGAAGTTTTCAGTTTCCCATGAAAAAAAATACCTCCAAAAACGTCCGGAATGCTAAAGATACTCATTTCAGTAAGAAGAAATCAGTCAGGGCGATATCGCATATTTACCAAATAATGAATTCTAACTATAGCGTAAAATGAACTTGGAGTTGAACAGCATTGGGAGTGTCACTATTCATCTTAGCGACCCGAAAACTATGGATTACACTAATATGTTATTTTACGGTCACCTCCTTCCCACCCCCACCCCTAGGGGTGTCTTGGAGTTGAACGGCATTGGAGTGTCACTATACATCTTAGCGACCCTGAAAATCTTGGATTCCACACCAATATCGGTCGATTTCGATTATTTTTACATGTTACCCCCTTTCCACTCCCACCCCGAGGGGTGCCAGGGGTGTCTTGGACTTGAACGGCATTGGTAGTGTCACTATTCATCTTCATCAAATATACAATATTAAATCAATTTCAGCATGGATTCCTTGTGGGTAAGTCTGTAAACACAGCACTTGCACCAGTGGCGGCTCGTTGTTCAGAATGTTGGTGGTTGCAGCAAATATATATATATATATATATATATATATATATATATATATATATATATATATATATATATATATATATATATAAAATATATTTATATAACTTTAATTTGTATATATTTATAATGTAATTATATGTATTTATAATTTTATATGCGACTGACACGTGACACTTTCGAGGAGTACAATTAATAATCATCATACAGAATTTGAAGTTTCCATTTATTCGGCAGCATGCTGAATTGTGTTTTTGTTAATTACATAAGAAGTACTCTAATGTTCGGATCCCCCTTTAAACTGTAGGTCCAGTCCCAATTAGTCTTTCTGTGCATAAAGTGGATTTAAAAAAACAACAAATCAAATCAAATTGATACAAGTTTCAAGCCTAATTTAAATTAGGTTAAGATTCTCTCCAAAATAAAATATTTATCTTTGCTTAACGTGGACATTTTGTCTGTTGCTCTTACAACACAGGACAGTGAGAACTTGGCTGGTGCTTGCTACCTCTCATTCGTAGGTAAGGTAAAGCTCCACGTTATGGGCACCACTAATGCTACGCCCCTTGTGGGTACGTACTTAAATGTTATTTACCACGGCTACAGATATCTTAATCTCAGGGGGATAGGTTCTTTGTTTGAGAATTCCAAATAAGAAAGCGTTTTATAGCCAAGAGGATATAGTTAAATGCGGATCTATATTCTGAAGAACTTGACAAAATACAGAGAATATATATATATGTATAATCGGAAAGGCTTCTTCTTCTTTTATTATCAAAAAGGCTTCTTCTTCTTTTAAATGGCTTCTTCTTCTTTTAATATGGAAAAAGCTTCTTCTTTTATTATGGAAACGGCTTCTTCTTCTTCTAAAAGGCTTCTTCTTCTTTTAATATGGAAAAGCTTCTTCTTCTTTTATTATGGAAAGGGCTTCTTCTTCTTTTAATATGAATTTCTTCTTCTTTTATCATCAAAAGGCTTCTTGTTCTTTACTTATCAAAATGGCTTCTTCTTCTTTTCTTCGTTTAACTTATTATCTTCCTTTAATTAAAGCGTAATCTTATTTATGTGCTCGCTTTCCCCCCGCTTCTTTGTCAAACAATACAAGCTATACTTGTAGAAAGAGTAGGGTCGACTAAACTGACAATAGCGCCACCTCCTATTTGACGACCAAAAGGGGAATAACCAGGATCGCTAATAACGAGCGCTGCCAATGGCCCAGTGCGACTAAGAAAAAGCGCAACCGAAAAGTGCTTCGGGGCGTCTAATTTGACAACAGCGCCACCGGGGACAAACAAACAAAAAACTGACGATGTTCTCCTCGTCAGAGATATAAAGATACATTTCTGAATTCGTTATCTTACTTAATAACTTCCCTAAGCGTTTCGTATGCGACAATATTCTTAATTATTTTAATTTACTATATACACCATTCTATTTACTTCTTCTATAGTATTTAGACTCTTCTTTTATATATTTCTCAATTTACTATACTATATATAATCCCTCTTCTCCGCTCTAAGTTTTTTATAATTTCCCTTGCTCCTTTTATATAGCGTGCTGCCATCTCTCGTCGATTCCGAGAAACCATTCCTCCTTGCAACATTCATTGTGTCGTGCGAAACTGGCACGTGACACAATATCCCCCTCCTTGAGGATAAAAAATTTATATATTGGAAAATTCATTTGTAAATTTATAATTTTTTCCACTTTACATCTCATTTGACTTCTCTTACTGTTTCTATTATTCATTAACCAAGCTCTTTCTTACTTCCTCCGTGCAGTTGTACCTCCGGATATTCTCCAGGTTCTCCCTTCTCTCTATCTTTGTTTCTGTATGCTTTACTACCGCTGTGTTCCGAAACAAATTCATGACTTCGTATGGACCTTCATATATGAAGAACAATTTCTTTATTGCTTTCTCTGATGCTTTGCTCATTGGGTGTGTTTTGCAAAATACTAAGTCTCCCTTTTTTAATTTTATTTTCGTACCATTCTCTGCTTTCTTGTTCATTTTCTTCATTCTCTTAATGTATATGTCTAGTAATACTTCCTTAGTCTCTTCTTTGGATATTACTTCCCTCGGCCAATCAAATTCCTTGAAGATTCCGGGTTCTTCCATATATCCCAGAAACAATTCAGCTGCACTCTTCTTTGTTTCCTCAGATATAGAGTTATTTATCCATCTTATGGTTCTGTTAACTGCTGTAGACCACTTCGTATGATTGTCATGACATAACATTCTTAGAATTCTTACTATTTCCCCGTTATATCTCTCTATCGGGTTCGAACTTGGATGATACCTAGTAACGTTTATCATCTTAATTCCTTTAAACTTCAAGTAATCTTTAAAGTATTCCGATACAAATTGTGTACCATTGTCCGTTAGAATTTTTAATGGAACTCCATAGTGCTTGACAAATCCTTCTTCTAAATATTTTACTATCTCCTTTGCTGTAGCCTTCTTGAGGTTATAACATATTACAAACTTACTGCACACGTCGACGCCTGTGAGAATATATGTAAATCCTCGCGATCTTGGGAGAGGTCCAATCAAATCAATAGATATCATATCTAGAGGATTTTTTGCAGTTACGTGTAACTCTTCTCTTTCCATTTTTAATTTTGAAGGTTTAGTTTTTATACATAACATACAGTTTCTTACATGATCCACCACGTCTCTCTTCATACATTTCCAGAAGAAAAACCTCCGGGCAAGCCTCAATGTTTTATCAATCCCGAAATGTCCAGACTTCTCATGCACTTCTGCGAGTACTTTTTTAATTAGTGCTCCAGGTACGCATAGTTGCACTTGATTGGATTTCTCTATGCTTACTCTAAAAATCATTCCTTCCTTAATTACATATTTTCCTTCTATCTTCGCTCTTCTCATTTTCTTTTCGTTTTCATTTCTATCTCCATTCAAGACATTTAAGATGCCGCTTAATTCTTCGTCTTTCTTCATGCTTTCTATCCATTCTTGTCTGGATATGTTCCCGAGTTCTTCATCCATGATGGCGTTTATGGATAACTTCAGCACTTCCTCTGGTTCCTGCATCATATGTAAAGGGGATCTACTTAAAGCATCTGCAATTTTGTTGTCCTTTCCTTTAATATCAACTATTTCAAAACTGTATTCCTGGAGAAGTAATGCCCATCTTGTCAAGCGAGGATTCCATTGCCTTGCAGAGTTTAACCATATAAGGCTCTTATGGTCGCAAAGAATTTTAAATTTTCTTCCTTTTAAGTAAACTGCAAACTTTTCAATGCCAAATATGATGGCCAAACATTCCAGTTCGCTAATCGTATACGCCCTTTCAAACGCTTTCAGTGCACGACTCGCATATTGAATTACAACATCTTCTCCATCCTCGGTTTTCTGGAAGAGATAGGCCCCTAGACCTATGTTCGATGCGTCTGTTCCTATGATGAAAAGTTTTTCAAAATCTGGCTGGCCTATAGCTGGACTAGATGTCAGGTCTTCCTTTAGTACATTAAAAGCCGTTTCCTCCTCTTGTGCCCATTTCCATTTCATATCCTTTCTCAAAAGATCGTATAAAGGCTTGGCTTTTGAAGCGAAATTCCTAATAAATTTGCTCCTCCAATTGCATATCCCTAGGAATCTTTGCAATTGCTTCCTGGTTGTAGGCTTTGGAAAACATTTTATAGCCTCATTTTTATCGCTGCAAAGTCTTACGTTTCCTCCAGATACTATATGCCCTAGGAACTTGATTTCTTTCTTTGCAAAAGAACATTTCTCTAACTTAACTGTAAGTCCTGCTTCTTTCAATTTACATAAAACCCAGTCTATTTTGCTTATATGATCCATCCAGTCCTTTGAATGTATACACATATCATCTACGTATATTGCTAACCATGACCTTGTTTCCAGACCAAATATTCTGTTTAGTGCCGTTGTAAATGCCGACACCGATGAATTTAGTCCGTAAGGTAGTCTCCTAAATTGGAATAACCTGGACCCATACCTAAATGCTGTGTATTTTCTAGATCTTTCTTCAATCTCCACCTGGAAGTATCCTAGCGTTAAATCAAAAGATGTGAAGTACTTACTTCCCGCAAATGAATGCAACAGCTCATTGATTTTTTCTACTTGATTTCGTGGTAGTAATACATGCTTATTTAGCTCTCTCAGGTCCAAAACAGGTCTCACGCCTCCGTTTGGCTTATCCACTACGTGCATGGGGCTTATGTGAATACTATTTGAATCTTCTATGATATCCCAGTCTAGCCATTTCTGTAGTTCTTCTTCAACAGCTTTCCTCTTGGTAAAAGGTATAGAATATTGCCTAGATACTATGGGCTGATTTGTGTCTACCTCTATTTCATATGAATACACATTCGTAAGTCCAGGTCGCTGGCTAAATAAATTCCTATGCTTGACAAGTACATTTCTCAATTCTCTTCTCTCGTTTTCCGAGATTTCTATGCATTCGCTCACTTTATCTTGTATTTCTTTAACGGACGCCACATATTCATTTTCTTTTTCTTTATTTCTCTATGTTTATCTTCGTCGTATTCACTTTCTTTATACATAACGTCCCTTTTGTTAACCACAAGACCTTGTTTTCGAACACACATTTCTTTTGTTGACTCGTCACACATCGTCTCCATAGGAATATCAAGTCTACACGACTCTTCCAATTCAACATTTAGCCTTCTCTCTTTGACATGAATGTGCCCATCATACTTTTCTAGGAAAGACACTCCTAAAATAATCTCACACCGTAATCCTTTCACCACTAAGAAATTTACTGAGAAATTTTCACCTTGAATATTCATCATGATTTTTATTGATCCCTGTATCTTGTATTCATCCTTGCCGGCTGCCATGACCAATCTAATCCTGTCTTTCTCGCATGTATCTAATCTAGCTTGCGGGTACTTCTCTCTTATTTTCTTCCAGCATTCGTAACTCATGACTTCCACTACGCTTCCACAATCTACCAAACATTTAACTTCCAGTTCTATTATTTTAGCTTTCACATAAAACGTTCTCCCAGGTTTTAGTCTTCCAAAGTCTGGTTCTCCTACTAAACATAATTCTAGACTGTCGCTGGGTTTCTCTATTGTTTCTCCCCTCATTTCATTTTCCTTTTCACTAGCTCTCACACCTGGGGATTGCTGCAAGAGCATTACATGTTTGACGCTCGATTACTTTGGGCGTTCTCCAAATGTTCTCCTCCGTGCGATCTTTCTTGGAACCTTCTTCCATCATTACAATAGCTTCTTGTTAGCTCCATTGCCTCGTTTCTCTCTTCGTCCTGAGATATATTTCTTCTCTCAGTTTCATCATTGGATGCTCGTCCATTCTGCTGTCTTTCTTCTCTTTCCTCTCTCCATCTAGGACTTCCCCTTCTGCCATATCTTTGGAACCTATTTCGGCCTCTATATGTCCTATCATATCCCTGGTACCTTCCATCTCCAACAAACTCTTGATTCCTGACGTGATCGTTCCTATTTCTCAAGTTGGTTCCTCTTCCTCTATCCTGGTCCTGACCTCTCAAATCCAGATTTCTAACCTCGAGTTCTTGTCTTCGGAACTTTTGCCTGTTGCTATTATCTTCGTCATCATAACGTCTCTTTGAATAAGGTCGACCATCCCTGTCGTTCCTCTCTCTATCCCAAGAGTTTTGAGTTTTCTTCAACATATCTTCTGTCCTTAGGTATTCTATTAAATCATCCACTTTCTTTATTTTCACCGCTGCTATGGCTCTTTGGATTCTTACTGGTAGCGTTTGGATTACTTGTTTCACTAATTCCTCTTCACTGCATCCTTCTTTCAAATTCTTAAAGCTTCTCAAGGTTTCCCATGTACGTTCCTCCAGACTTTCAATTTTCGACCAGTCGATGTGTTTTCTTTTTAGGGCCTCCAATTGCCTTTCCTTGATGTCTTTGCTACAATAGTAATCTAAAAACTTTCTACTGAATTCTCGAAAATCTTTGAATTTGTGTTGGTTTAATTGGTACCACCCGGCTGCTGACTGTTCGAAACACGTGTCAATGAGACTAAGAGTCATGTGATCTGGGATTCTCATTAAACGTATGTTCGTGGTAAGCTCCTTCAGGAATTTCCTTGGGCATTTCTCTGATATATTTCCATTAAATTTAGGCATATGCTGTAATTCCTGTGGTCTAGGTATCCTTGATTTATATCTTTCACAGCCTTTGTATTCTTCTTCTAGCGTATCTAAAAATTTCTCATTGTTGCTACTTTCTTCACTACTCTTCCATTTTCTCTTTCTCCTTTGGTAAGATCTTTTCCCATAATCTTTTTTCCTTTCTTCTTCCGTTGTAGACTCATCGCTAGAGCTTTCTTTTATCTCTTTCTTGATATAAGTCTCTTCCTCGCTGCATCGAAAACTGGATCTAGCGTTCCTTTCCTTTACTGATATATCCCCTAATCTTCTTTCCATTTCCTCCATTCTCTTCTCTGTCTTATCCATCCTGGATACTGTTCCGTTTATTTTTCTATCCATTTCCTTTCCTCTCTTATCTGCTGCATTCATTTTGGCTCGATTTTCCACAATCTCCTTTTCTATTCTCAGAGTTTTTTCTTGAGCTTCTTGAAGTCCATGCGAGTTTTCTTCTCTGAGTTTTAGAACTTCCCTTTCGATTCTATTATTCACTTCCAAACTTCTATCTTCTATCAGGAGCTTAGCTTCCTCTATCTTGCTTTCGTTTTCTTTTATTCTTGAAACGGCTAGTTCTATTTGAGATTTACTTTCAACCAGCTTTCTCTCCAAATTTTCGTTTCTTTGTTTATTTTCCTCTCTGAGATTCGAAACCTCCTCTTCTATTCTTCTATTTGTATCTAAACTTGTACTCTCGATTAACAGCGTTGTTTCTTCTATCTTTCTTTCCAACGACTTTCTATTTCCTTCACACGTTTCATTCAATCTCAAGAACATCTCATGGGTTTCGGATCTCGAGGCTTCCAATTTCCTGCTATTTTCCTCGAGCCTTTCTTCCATCTTTTTATTACTTTCTTCCAACTTTCTACTATTCTCTTTTAATTCTCTACTATTTTCATCTATCTTTTCTTCGAACTTTCTTTCTAATCTTCTGCTATTTTCTTCCATCTGTGCTTTTAATTCTCTATTATTCTCTTTTGCTTCTCTGCTATTTTCATCTATCTTTTTACTATTCTCATCCGCCTTCCTATTATTCTCGTCCATTTTTTTATTACTCTCTTCTATCTGCATTGATAACTTCTGGAACATTTCTATTATGTTCACCTCTTCCGTCCTCTTTGGTTTTTCCTTCATTTTCTCTTCTTCCTTTTCCCTTTTCTTCTCTTCTTTTTCATTTATCCTTTCTTCCTTGCAATTTTTGCATACGTAATCTCCTCTTTCACTTATTCCTATGTACTTTTCTCTTCTTATCTTCTCACATAGCCAATGTTTCATTTCTTTGCATGAGCTGCATAGGATAGTTTCTTCCTTATTTCCCTCTTCTCCACAGCAGTTTAATATTTCCTTTCTGTCTTCCATTTCATCCATTATAGTTTCTCTGTCCTCGTCCTCGACTTTATTTGCTTTCTCCATCTTGGCTTTCTCTCTCTTTGCTTTCTCAGTCACAATTCTGCTAGCCGCAACGTTGGTCGCCACTAATGCTACCTCTCATTCGTAGGTAAGGTAAAGCTCCACGTTATGGGCACCACTAATGCTACGCCCCTTGTGGGTACGTACTTAAATGTTATTTACCACGGCTACAGATATCTTAATCTCAGGGGGATAGGTTCTTTGTTTGAGAATTCCAAATAAGAAAGCGTTTTATAGCCAAGAGGATATAGTTAAATGCGGATCTATATTCTGAAGAACTTGACAAAATACAGAGAATATATATATATGTATAATCGGAAAGGCTTCTTCTTCTTTTATTATCAAAAAGGCTTCTTCTTCTTTTAAATGGCTTCTTCTTCTTTTAATATGGAAAAAGCTTCTTCTTTTATTATGGAAACGGCTTCTTCTTCTTCTAAAAGGCTTCTTCTTCTTTTAATATGGAAAAGCTTCTTCTTCTTTTATTATGGAAAGGGCTTCTTCTTCTTTTAATATGAATTTCTTCTTCTTTTATCATCAAAAGGCTTCTTGTTCTTTACTTATCGAAATGGCTTCTTCTTCTTTTCTTCGTTTAACTTATTATCTTCCTTTAATTAAAGCGTAATCTTATTTATGTGCTCGCTTTCCCCCCGCTTCTTTGTCAAACAATACAAGCTATACTTGTAGAAAGAGTAGGGTCGACTAAACTGACAATAGCGCCACCTCCTATTTGACGACCAAAAGGGGAATAACCAGGATCGCTAATAACGAGCGCTGCCAATGGCCCAGTGCGACTAAGAAAAAGCGCAACCGAAAAGTGCTTCGGGGCGTCTAATTTGACAACAGCGCCACCGGGGACAAACAAACAAAAAACTGACGATGTTCTCCTCGTCAGAGATATAAAGATACATTTCTGAATTCGTTATCTTACTTAATAACTTCCCTAAGCGTTTCGTATGCGACAATATTCTTAATTATTTTAATTTACTATATACACCATTCTATTTACTTCTTCTATAGTATTTAGACTCTTCTTTTATATATTTCTCAATTTACTATACTATATATAATCCCTCTTCTCCGCTCTAAGTTTTTTATAATTTCCCTTGCTCCTTTTATATAGCGTGCTGCCATCTCTCGTCGATTCCGAGAAACCATTCCTCCTTGCAACATTCATTGTGTCGTGCGAAACTGGCACGTGACATGCTCTCTAACGGTGTATGAAAGAATTAGGAATCAAGTGTTTGTTGTTGGTCCGTCCTCTTCTTCCCTCACCCGCCGGGGGATCCGAAACGAGTCACCTTACTTTGCTGTGTTGTAAACCCATTGCAAAGACTAAGCCGACTGAAGCAGGGGATAGGAAGAACAGCGTTGAACGTTGCTCCAATACTCCTCGCTGTAGACGCTGTAGAGATCAGGCCATTGTTCCGGGTTTGCAAGGCTTACTGTGCGACTACTCATACACTGTGAAATCTCGCAGGTTGCCTCTTTTTTTTAAACAGATCATAATGGAATTTGCTTTATGGAGCAATGAAGGGCAAAATTGTTTGTTTATGTTCAATGTATTTAATAGGAAAACATATGAAAAAATATACTAACAAAAAGTATGATATTTTGTTGTAAAATATCCGGTCGTTGTGCAACACTGCAACAATATCAGTAACCGCCCCTGACTTGCACATTTGATTGACTATATAACTGAATAAGAAGAACAACATTTTCACTTATTCATTCATATCTACACATGAAAGAATTCAATATACACAAATGAGATTTAACTTTCATGGCAATTGCATTAATTATACAAAGTGGCTGTAAATGCCCCCATAAGAATGAAGCATGTGGCAATAAGGCAATGTCAGTTCTCATTGAGCCTCGTACCAGCGTACACCCTCAACAGTGCATGCTACATTGAAAGTTCAAGCACATTATATTGAAAACCTCATATTTCCAACAACTTTCCCCTCTTTCCATTTTTCGCCATCTGCACTAATAACAGAGTTGTCCTATGGTGTCAAGTCTTTTGAAACACCCTGTACATATACAGATTGTCAAAAATTGAACTATTATTATTTCATGGGCTTGGTCTGAAACTATTTTCAATGCTACCGTTGGGTTCTGGCACCTCCAAGTCTTAAGGTTTGATCCAAAACATGATCAAATAGCTGAAAGGGTTATTTTTAGACTTTTCGCAACCACGCCATATCTAATATTATTTGCTTTTTAATTTCTTATTATCATAATACAATTATAAACTGTAAATTAGGTGAAAATAACATGTCATGAATGATAAATAACTGCAATAAACTAACAGGTTTCAGGTTTAGAATCTTCGTCATGACCGCCATTTTGAAGATACCATTACAGACAAACGAAGGCTTAAAAACATGGGGTCGGGGGCATTTTAGGTTCAGGAATTAATGTATCCACCCCCCAAAGGGCATGTTCTCCGCCAGAAGTGAAATATTCTTCCATTTTTTCTTCCTTTACAACCGCATTACTAACCGCAAGAGTGATATGAGTATGAGATAAACCACTTGCATTCGGCCACTTGTGGGAGCTGCTTAGAAGTAGTAGTGGACTGTGGTTCTTACTTCTATTGTCAACAGACAAAAAATAATAATAATAACGGAATCAGTGTAGTTGATTGATACAATTTATTTATTTTGCTTTGTTAACAAAAGACAAATGTATAATGAAATCTTTTCATGTCCATTACAGAACAACTACCTAATCTCATTTCTAAAATGCAGTGTTCTATCTGGTAGAGCCGTGATGGTCTAGTTGGTAGTGTATCTGATTGCTACGTGGGAGACCCTTGTTTTGATTCTGGGGGTGGGTGATCTAACACTAAGATTCCAATTTTTTATAGCCTTGTGCCCACATAAAGAGGCTCTGGGGTGCACCCAGCCTCAAATCAATGGGTACCGGGGAGCAACTCTCGAGGCGGGAGGTTAAAGGCAGGAAGAGAATGGTGCTGATCACATCACCTCCACATTGGCCAAGATCGAGAATGTGTGGGGCCCTACCCCCACGTCCCCTAAATGTGCCTATATGCATGGGGAACTTTACTTAATTACGAAAAGAGTGATTTCAATTTTTTAGTCCACCACCACTTGTGGAAGAGCTCGCTACTTCTGTTTTATTTCTTGTATGTAGACTTTTAAAATGTATCACTGTTTAGAGGCCACTATTTCACTGGAGATTAAAATGTGTGATGTATACTTTTCCACCTGTTTCTTTTTACTTCACATGATACTTGTTACCATACCTGTTAGTAGTCTATTGTTTCCACAATGCACTGTGCAGAGCAGGTAGGTTAAAAAGATGGAACAGCGACTTGAATAAGAATATTGTAGAATAGCTATTGAAAGAGAAGAGCACAGGCTAGAAATTGGTTCAAAAGAAAATATAGTTATAGAGGTGTACTCAACATGCTTCTTAACAAAAACAACCAACACAGACAAAATAACCCTTTTTCTTGCCGAACTCACGAATTATCTTAACATGACCAAACTTTTACTCTGGTTAGCGATTACCATAGCATCTAGCAGAGAAGCCAGTTGCAATTAGAACATGGTCTAGTTGCCAAAACCAGTGTAGCAGTCAGCCTGGCAGCCATCATTTCCGCTAGGTAGCCAGTCCAGTGCCAACTAGGGCATTCTTACTGAAAATCCAGTTCCGTGTGATTCGGCCTTTATAAAATGGACTTCAACTCTTTTGTGATTTATTTTCAGTTGTATGGACAGTTTTGGAGCCCATAGGGCAGCCACAAATTTTTGTCAGGGGAACAAGTAACAGGATAATCGTGCCAATATTAATAATATTATTATTATTATTAATATTATTACTATTATTATTGGTGGCTGTGGTAGTAGTAGTTGTAGTAGATCCAAAGAAGTTATTATCCTCATAAATCACGCAAAAAGAGTGTAGAAGTTGGTGCTAAAGCACTTGCATTGGAACAGACGATTTGAAATATGTTTTCAACACGTTCAATTTCACATTAGCTAATAATGGAGAACAAGCACATAAACAAATTTTGAAAGACAGAAAATATATGACATATGCAACATGGAGCGATGTAAAATACAAAGATACATATGCTATGCAACATGTTAACACTAAATTGTGTACGTATTCAAAGTATCTTTAATTCTATATATGTATGTAACATATTATTTAAATACATTACTTAATCAATTGATTCGCCTCATAACAAACCCCCCGGTGGAGGCACATAGTGGTTCAAATTCCACTTTAAACTGTAGGTCGAGTCCCGATTAGCCTTACTGTGCATAAAGTGGACTTAAAATACAAACTTGTAACAAACCAACAATAAAAATAATATAAATAATTCTCTCACATGTGTGCGCTCTTTTTCCTCCAAACAATTGTTCGTGTTTTTAAGACAAAACTGTTTACTAGAAAGAACAGTCTGAAGTACATAGTTGGTCTTACTCCTCTCTATGGTAATTACAATGCATTGTAGAAAAGATGCAGAATGCGAGCAACAAAATTTTTGGCAAACTGGAAACAATATTGATTTAATAGGGTGTATTTAATTTCACTGGGTGCCATGGCATTCTCTTTTACAATTTTTTTTTTCAGATTGTTGGGCTTTTAGGGCCAACTTCCACCTAGCTAACGCTCTGAACTCGACGAGACTGTAAAGAAAGCAGATATTGCGAGGAAAGCGAGCAAGAAAATTTCACTTTATGTATTTTTATTTGCACAAAATTGATATAGGGGGAGGGAACAATTCCTCCTCTGTGCCCCCTCCTCTACAGGTGCTCTTGGTCGCCTGTAAGACAAAATGCAAGAAATATGTGAAAATGAATTTCATCTTGAGCTACTCTTAGATTCTAATAATCTGGCTTTTTCCTACTTCAATTTTTGCCCCCCCCCCCCCTCTGCCCACCTAGAATTAATTTCTGTCCAAGGTTGGGGGGTGCCACTGCATCTGTGAGGTATTTAGATTTTTCACATTATATTAGTTTTTTAATATTATTTTTTCTTAATTCTGTACATCTCACTTTCTTTATTTGCTTTAGTTGTGTGTTTTGTCATACATTCTTTGATGTTTTTGTTAATATGTAATTTCATTTGTGAAACAAGTTTTCGTTGTCTTATTTGGTTGAATTTTTTTTTTTATGGACCATGCAAAGGAGTTAGTAACTTCTCGCATATGTTTTTAGTTCCCGATTCATAAATGACCAGTGCAGAATTTTATTTACTTAATAGGTGTAATAATACTGTTATCTTTCTTCATACTTTGGCTTTCTATTTAAATAGCATTTCTTGTGGTAGGATGTTTTTATATTTATGTTGACTTGTGTGATGTGATCAGATACTAGGTTTTGTTTCTTCTGCCCTTATTGTATCAGTTGGGAGATTTGTACCAGCACGATCTCTTAAGACTTTCTGTGATCAATCTGACTTCAGTTGGGGCTGTAATTATCTGTGAGAGTATGTAAAACCTAAGAAGATCCATGTATTCTGTGTGTTTGTTTCTTTGAAGGAGGTCAATATTAATATCTTCCACGTATTAATATTTAACTCTTATTTTCTTCTTGACATAAGATCTGATTTTGATAAAAAGTATTGTGTATCTGTGTTTTGGTATCAGTACAGCTTTTTATTATCTTCACTGGCAAAGTTTTCATATCAATTTCTCCCAAGAGATTGTTCATGCACAATGATTAAAATTGATGAAGGGACACCTGCAAAGAACATGGAGTCAACCACCTAATAACAGGTGGCGCAAAAGTCATCATCCTATTTGAACTGACGTTTATTTTGACATCTTGTTGTTTATATCAGTAGTGTTTTGTCAGTTAAATAGAATATACTCACGAAAATTATTGTGTGCAAAAATGAATAAGTATACCCCACAAGAACATGGAAGAATTGTGACAATATTTTTAAGGAAACCTTGACACAACAAGAATTTAGACGACATTTTCCCAATCGTCCAGTGCCTACTGGCCAGGTTCTCTGATTTGACCGTTCCAGATTTTTTTCCTTTGGGGATATTTGAAGATGTAGCGACAGCCACTGTGGTGTGGCGAATGCTTCTGAATTTTGCTGCCACCTAACGGGAGGAGAAGGAACTTCTTCCGCCTCACCAGACGCGAGGTGATTGACCCCTGGAAGAGGGGTGAAAGACACAAGACACAAAAAAGGACAGTGAGACTCGACGCTCGTGGACATGACGACTAGAGCGGCCTCCTTCTATATTACTGATTGGTTGTGGTATAATAGTGCCTGTAAGTAGTGATCATCCAGAATAAACCAGGAGGTAAGATAACATTCTTTCATTTGGTGATTCTACGCCCAAACTGGTGACCCTGACGTGATCTTTTTTTGGGGCCGTGAATTGTGCGTGGCCCCCTTTGTGTACCATACCAGCCGGATCGAACAACGTGCACGCTAGACGACGTGCCCAATCCCCCTTTTTGTTTGTTCTGGACGCACCAACTACACCGCGATGGCAGAGGAACTTGAAGCGCAGCTCGACCAACTCAGGCGGGAAACTAGCAACTCAGACAGCAAGCACTTCAACCGAGGACTCCAGCACCGCATGCAGTACCACCGCAACAGGTGAGTGTGAAGTGAATACATCGAGTGAGTGTGAAGCTCCCCCCATTCTGGCCCGAGGACATGGAATTGTGGTTCTCGCAAGTGGAGGCCCAGTTCACCATCGCCCACATCACCCGGGAAGAGACGAAGTTTGCATACGTCGTGGGACAGTTAGAAGGTCGCTACGCATTCGAAGTGAGAGACATTATACGTACACCACCGGCGACCGACCCTTACACCCGGCTGTGGACGGAACTCACGCGAAGATTTTCCCTGGCTGAAAATCAACGATTGTGGCAGATCCTCATGGAAGAAGAAATGGGCAGTCGCAAACCGTCCCAGTTCCTACGTCACCTCCAGTCACTTGCAGGCACCACTCCCATGCGTGACGACTTGCTGCACACATTGTGGCTCCAACGTCTGCCCGCTCAAGTCCAAGCGATTCTGCAGGTGCAGTCTTCGGAACTTTCGCTGGACCAACTTGCCACGCTCGCGGACCGCATCGTGGAGGTGAGCCGCCCCATGCTCACCCCCGCGACAAACAACCTCACCGCACAGTCCGTTTCACCCAACCCGCTGGCTGTCTGCACGACCACGATGCCACTCGCGCCCGCCTCCGACACAGTTCGGCTTCTCCAGCACGTCGAGGAGCTAACTCGCCAAGTCGCATCTCTGCAAAGCAACTTTCGCACCTTCTGCGGCCGCTCGCAATCGCATGGCCGTACCAGCTCCCGCCGCTACAGCTGCAGATTGCCATCAAGAGGAAGAGATGAGGGAATATGCTGGTATCACCACCGCTTCGGCGACCAGGCTCAGAGGTGCGTCATGGTTTATATGAATAAGCCAGAGACATTACAGCAACTAAAGGACAATATTCAGCATGAAATTGAAAACATTTCCCCACAGATTCTTTCCAACATGGAAAATGCAATAAACAGAGCCCAAATTTGCGTCAATTCGAATGGTGGTCATTTATTGGATTTATCTTTAAAAATTGAGGACATAAATCTTACAAATATCAATAAAAAAGTGTAACACAAAGAAACTACTTTGCTAAGAAAATCAGGTGATGACTTTTGCACCACCTTGTATGATTGTCAATCAAGCTGGAGCCCGATCACCTTCCTGTTCTTCATAGGTGGATCCTCTCTGCCTTCTCCTTCAATGTTCATTTTTCTCATGCCATTACTGCATTCGAGTCAGATTTCCTGTCATGTATGATTATGATATGACAAAGAAATAATTACAAAAGGGAGGGAGGAAAGGGATGAAGAGTGGACAGAATAGATGTGTGTGTGTGTGTGTGTGTGTGAGAGAGAGAGAGAGAGATTCAGACTAGACTAATGTTTGCACGCTACACATGTTCTGGTGAATGTAACTAAATACTTCTATAAACTCTAAAATACAGAAAAAATCTCTAATTATAGACTACTCAGTTTAATTTTTCATATTTCAGAGACAATACAGATTTCTATGAACATGGATGAGATGCAAAAGGCAATCCAAGAAAGGAAAGATATTTGGAAGATACTGGAATGTCCTGTCTGTTTTGAGGTAGTGACACCACCTATTTTCATGTGCAAATCAGGCCACCATATTTGCAATATGTGCAAACAAAATTGGTTAAATTGTCCTGTTTGTAAGACTGAGATAATTTCTACCAGAAACCGTACATTGGAGTCCGTTGTGGAAGCCATTTCTCTGCCATGTCCATACAAGACCCATGGATGTTGGCAAGTGACATTACTACGTGAAAGACAGAAACACGTGGAGCACTGCCAGTTTAAACCATTCAAATGCCCTCTTTCAGGATGCACAGAAATAGTGACAGCTTGTGATAAGTTTAAGGATCATCTCGAGGAAAAGCACAATGTGCCTTGCAATGTTAAGTGGCATTCACACTCTCCTATTGGTCACATCATGTTTGATTTCCCAAATCATACTGTGGAAGATGATATGGTACTCCTGGATTTGTTTGATCGTGGTTCATCAATTGTTCTTTATCGCCAGGCACAGATGCCTCCTTACTTGCTTATATGTTGGTGTCAAATTGCACATGATGGTGGGGCAAACTATGAATACGAACTTATTTTTGAAAATGCCTCTGGACAAAAATCTACATTTTCTGGACAAGTGCACATGGCATCTGTCACGTTTGATGAGGTTCAAAATTCAGGAAATTTCCTATCCGTTAGAAAAATTCCACGAGGAAGACTGACTATTTTGATTCGAGAAAAGGACAAGTGAAATGATTGAAATGAATTCTGATACAGAAATCTGTGAACTTGATTTCATTCCATTCCATATGCAGTATTGATGACTGTAAAATGATCTCCATTTAAGAACTTTTCCTGTAATGATACAAGGTAGAGTTATATAGCTACATTTTGTGCTGCATCACATCTTATTACATCTTATTATACAACATGTGTGTGATATAAATGAGTTTTGTTCTTGAGTGGTTACTCTAGGTCTCCTCCCGACATCTAGATACATCCCATACTGGTTTCTAAATGGATAAAACCAGGTGCATACTGGATTATGTGGCATCAAAGATTAATATAACATTAACTATCAGTGAACAGCCATGAAAACATCTTGGTAGCCTACATAGTTTAAGTGCTATTGTGGGAGGGAGTGTTTTTTTAACGCTATATTTTTCTTTCTTTCATATATCCTACTTTTAAGGCAGAAAAAAATATTTTTTGTAAGTTTTGTTTGCATTTTGTTTCGTATTTTTTACCCTAGAATTACAATATTTTTGTTCCTTTAGGCATAATATTCCAATATTTGCTTCTAAACCTTGGCTTGCTAATAGAATGTAAAGTTAAAGCTATCCTGGATATTGCAACATGACATGAATACAAAGATGTAGGACCCCAAACATCCACAATATCAGCCATTGTGGAGGTGTTGTGGTCAGTATCATCCTCCGGCCACCTTTATCCCTCCAGGGTTGCCCCCCAGGTACCCATAGCCACTTCATTCAGTGTGGAAATCACTCACTCTTGGAATCTAACTTGCGTCTTCCACATGGCAGTCAGACGCTGAACCAATTGGACCACCACAACACTTTTTCTAACAGTGCAAATGGTCCTCTCCAATGGTGCAGTGGTACCATTGTTGCCTTGTGATCAAGGTGTCCCGGGTTCGATACTCTGTGGAGGCACATGGCACAGTGGTTCGGATCCCACTTTAAACTGTAGGCCCAGTCCCGATTAGCCTTACTGTGCATAAAGTGGACTTAAAACAACAATTCAATCAACAGTGCAAATGGTAAATTAATACTTTCTTAGCATGCAATGTTAATTTATCTTTATTCATTGCCTGGTGTTCACACCAGGCTTGATCACCTCGCTTGAGTTTGTGGAGGTCAGCGGAGCGAGCGTCCTGCCTGCATGCTGTATTTCAAGGCCAGTAAGCAGTAGTGCAAGAGTGGGGAAGCCGATTGCATTGAGAGGGAACAAAATACAGTGGGGAAAGACATCCTCTTTCTCAAGGAACCACCTCCTGTACCTTCTGCCATGATTTGAATTGGACCTCAGAAATCAGATTACAAACGTGACCGACGAAGATTAATTTCTAAATGTATTAAAACTTATTAGAGTAAAGACGACTAATATGAGACACATTTTTTATGTGACAATTACAGCCAACAATGATGTAACAATGTGAATGTGACAAATGCATACAATGGCCATACATGTTGTTGTTGAAATTCAATAACTAAAATTGCCCTAGAATGTTCTTGAAAAACATAGTGATACAAAATACAAAACTATGTAAAAATGAGGTTTGAGAAAATGGGGTCCTAATATGAGATACTACATTCACTTGCAAGTAAGTCATCACTGAAGTAAGCACTGGTTACTTCAATTCATACTATACATGACAAACACATGAAGTACACTAGTCTTGGCACCTGGTCACTTCACCTGCATGCACATGAAGTGTCCAAAGTATCTTTTATAAATTTCTATGCAATATGACTCCAATGCATCTTCAATTTCTGGTGGAAGAACTGGTTTTCTGCTTAAGGTGAGTAACACTAGTTGTTCAGGTGGTCTCGGGTCCTTTACATATCATAAAAATACTTTTGCCTAAATCAGAACATTCACTTAATATCGATGTGCTGAGACATTATAAACCTAAGCTACCTTAATATGAGACATATCTCGTATTGGGAACCACTCACTGTCTCATATTTGGAGCATTGGTACACGAATAAACAACCGCCATGTTTTCATTTAAATTTTGCATCACGAATCTTCAAAAACTGACAGCACACTGCTTGGTTCATTACCTTTAACTGTACATCAATGATTTTATGTCTCCCAATTAACATACCTGCGAAGCCCACAATGTTTTCCACCTCTGCAAAATATTCTGCCTTGACAAAATGCTTCCAACACGTCCCACATCTACACTGTTCAACGACCACAGCACATTTTCTCAGAGACTAACAGAGTTGCCAAGTGCTATGTATCTGATGTGTCATTGATTGCCTGTGGCGTCACATATGCGAGATCGGCCGGTATCTCATATTAGGGACCATCCTCATATTAGGCATCTTTACTCTACACAAGATGTTTAATCCCACTAATGAAGCAAAATTAATTACTAGCTATTTGTAGGATTTCAGAGGAAGGGGGCTTCAGCCCCTTAGAGCCCTTCTGCTGGCTACGTGCCAGATTGGAGGACAACAGCCTGTATTGTTTCCAGTTTTTTAAAATCCTATCAGTAAACTCTTTATGTAACGATAAGGAAGCCATTGCTTGCCTTTTTTTCAATTCACTTGCAATTTTTGAAGTTAACAGATAAGTTTAAAGCACAGTGATAAGTATGTGCTGTGATTGTTTGTTCCTTATGCAATAGAAAGAATGAGCATATAGACAATGGCAAATATATTAGTTTATTGATTGATTGATTTCCTTTACTTTACTTCACTTCTTGTGCAACTTTTGGCTAATTTGCGAAGATGGGGATGAGTGATGACATGATGAAATTGATGAATGGACACTCACAAATATCCATGCCCAGGCTAGGATTCAAACCCGGGAACCTGGTGTCATAGCATGATATGCTAACCACTCTGCCACGGAGCCGGCAAAATATATATTTAGTACACAAATTGTTCTGTCGCTATGTTCATTTTGTTTTAATTTTTTTTTTAATTTTACATCCTGTGTTGTTTTAAGGAGCAACAACAATTTTATGGAATGGAATTCTATTGAGTCAAAGCAGATGTTATTCTTTACTTACTGGCATGTTTATTTAAATTCATGATCATCACGTGTGGAAAACAGATTGAGTGAAAATGCTGATGGACAATTCGCCTATTTTTTTTTTTTTTTTTACCATTGCTTGTACCAAACCTCTTTGTATATTCTATAACTTCGATTTACTGATAAAATATGATTGGAAAATGCGATAATTGTTATCTTTATATTCTCAACATCAAAAAAGTAGTATGCATTATTCAATGTGATATTACTAGGGTGAATCAAAAAGTAAATTACACCCGACCTGTGTTCCTGTACTAAGAGAGATAAAATAATCACGCTGGGTGGCAACACTGTCTGGAATATTATCTTCACACACCAGAAGCAGTTGTGCTTCAGCTGGTTTAGTATGTGAGTATGGCACGTCGTATTGAGGTGGCGTCCAACATTGATGTGCGCTCCGTCGTCCAATTTTTGTGGTCACAAAGGCATAATCGAAGTGAAATCCATCGCCAAATTGTCGAGGTGTATGGTGAGAATGCGATGTCACACCCCATGATTGCAAAATGGTGCCAGATGTTCGAAGAGGGAAGATCGAACGTTAACGACGAACCGCATGTCTTGCAGCCTGCAACTTTGAACACTATCGACAACGCGGAGCGTGTGAATGCAATCATTGTTGCTAACTGCCACGTGATAATTAAAGAGATTGCAAGTGAACTGAAGATATCCTATGGTAGTGCGTCTATGCTGATTCGTGATCAGATGGGTTATCGTAAACTGTGCTCTCGCTGGGTGCCGCATTTGTTAACCAACGGGCACAAAAATCACCATTTTGATGCTGCACTGCCAATTCTTCAGCTTTATTCCATGGTCCAATACACTCCCGAAACAAAGAGGGCATCCATGGAATGGAGACACAAGAATTCGCCACCACCAAGAAAAGCCAAAACCTGTCCAATGGTTTGAAAGGTCTTCGATTCTGAAGGCGTTGTTTACAGTGAGTTTGTGCCCCGAGGAACAACAATCAATGCCACAACATACTGTGAGACTTTAAGGAAGCTGAGAAAGCCATTAAAGATCGAAGGCCCGGAAGATTGAGTGATGGGGTTGTTGTTCTTCACGACAACGCTACCCCCCATACAGCTGGTGTCACACAGGATTTACTGCAGAACTTCAAGTGGGAAGTGTGGTCTCACCCTCCCTATAGCCCCAATTTGGCACCCTGTGACAACCACCTTTTCGGTCCTCTCAAACAAGACCTAGGGGGTCAGTGTTTCGTGTCGGATGAGGAAGTAAAGGAAGCAGTCTCAAAGTGGTTCAAAGAAATTGGACGGAATTTTTACACACAAGGAATCGAGAAACTGGTCACACAGGCGCGTATATTCTAGGCTACCTAGGCTATCGCCGAAGCCCATATTAAAATACAGGAAATAATCGACTTGCAAATTTAACCGATGCTTCACTCTCAAGTAACGACCAAGGGGTAAGCGCTAGTGTATGGTCGTCTTTATTTATCGTCAGGCTTCTTCGTCTGAGGGAAAAGTCTTTGAACCAGCAGGCGGTCCTTTCAACCCATGACGTATTTGTGCTGGCAGGGACGACCTTGGTGATCCCTTGTGCTGGCTTCCAACCCCAAGCGCTGGAGACTGAAGACTTCTCTGCATCCTGGCGATGTTGTAGTTTTGCCAACAATGGAAATACGAAATTCGCTAAATCGCTGGAAAAAAATATTATAGGCGAGGGTGCCAATGCAAATTATCCAAGCTAGGGGGATGCCTAATGAAAATTACATCACCTCCCCCCCCTCCATCTCTTCGAGCATTGCCCGTCTCTCTTCTAGTTCCATGAATTTCATCACATACAACCAGTATAAATCCACCAAATTTAGTGATTTTCCCCTGAAGTTGGCACTCTGCTTCTTGTTGGAATTCCACTGTGGTCGCAGCTATAGGGGACATTCTGATGACGTCAGCTATGTTGCCATCCTGTTTACTTCTGTTTCAAGCACCCCCCCCCTCCCCCCTGTCAAAATGTCAAAACCTTTGCGCTCGCGGTGGGGTTTCGGCCCGAGCCATCCCTTCTGAACGGAAATATGTTTGGCAACATAAACAGTCCTTGTTGTCATAGCAACTATTCACCGCACGTGTTTTCAACGACGTGGGTCGGTGTTTGTCGCAAAGTGTGTATATATGGTCAAACGTGTCCGAGATCCAAGTTCCTTGTGTCGCCCGCGTAGCGTGTTCACCATTGATGGGAATGCAGTTTTTTAAAAAAATTCAGTGACCGAGGCCGTTTTGTTGTGCTGTGTTCTTGGCATGTGTTGTGTTGTTCTGTGTTTTAGTAATTTGGCTATTCATGTGAGGACACATTCTTCGATAAAGTGACCAAAAAATTCACGCAAAAAGAGGGAAGAATGGAGTTTACCTTCAAGTAAGGTAAGAAGTTAATTATTATTATTATTTCATACTCGCATGTAGATATTACATATTACATATTATAGACTGCTCCTTTTTATAAATAAGCATGAAATGGTTGATTTGATTGGCTTTATTTTACTTCGCTTTTTGTGCCACTTTTGGCTAATTTGCGAAGATGGGAATGAGGGATGATATGATGAAATTGATGAATGAACACTCAGAAACATCCAGGCCAGGATTCGAACCCGGGACTCCTAGCGTCGCAGCACGATGTGATAACCTCTTTATATATATATATAAAAGGAAAGCTCCTATGCGAAGCTTCCCTCATCACACGTCATTCACTCATAGCACTTCATTCTAATTTCAAATTTCAGGACAGACAATCACAAATACCCATGCCTTACCCGGGACACGAACCCGGAACCCTGGCATTGTAGCATGCTCTGCTAACCAGTTCGCCACGGAGGTCGACACCACTCCATCACAGGGGCCGCCTATGAAATAGTTTATGTCCATTGCTTACTATTGTTGTTTTTAATGATAAGATTTCGATGTAAACAAAAACAAATCCAAAGTGAATGAGGAGAGCCCCCCCTTATTTTGCCGGACAGATTTTCATTTAAAATTCAAACACTACTATATTTGGAGATAGCCATGGTGTTGGTCTCAGCATACACCACTGTGGTCACATGATACGAAGAGTGCTTGGAACACCTTCGTGACTATGTCGAAAAAAGTTAAATGTTCATGCGTTTTCATCCAATATTTTTTTTTCTAATGTTTTTTTTTTTTTTTTTTTTACAGGAGGGTGTAACTTACTTTTTGATTCACCCACGTACTACATTGCTCAGCTTACAACAGTTTGGTTTGGAGGATCTTTGTTTTTAAAGTTATGCACATATTATTTTTGAAGTTCTGCTTGAGTGAAGTAAGAAAAATATTTTCACTTCCTGGTCATGAACATAGGCAATTCTTCATTCACAAAGCGGACAGGCTATAGACTCTAAACCCTGTCCCAGCTAACTGTGGAGCAGGGCAACGCATAGCATCAGAGGAGGAGAAAGGAAATCGAGTGGTGAAAGTGCAGTGTGATCAACCCTTACAGTTTTGACTGTACATGTACAGACATTTCATGGCATGTACGGACGTATGGTTTAGACCTTAGTCCATACGCTAAATGTACGACTTATTAAAATTTACACTTGCTGTTTTATCCCTAATATTTCCTAAGAAATTCTTAAACCAAGAGAATGGACCTGGAGACAAAAATATGGTCCGTTCGCCATGTGCGTACGGTATTGTCGCTTTCAAAAGTTTGCAATGCTTTCAGAGCGAAGAAGGGAAATCGGGTAACTCCAGTCGTCCATTATGCAATCCCGTTTCTCTCACTGTTCATTGGTGGAGCCTTCTCGCGTCACTACTTGCGCAGAGACTTGTTCTCATTCACCTAGTCTACAGTTAGCTGGTACAAGGTATAGCTCTGAGTGCACAGGTACGTTGCAAGGTAAGGGATGCCTCTAAAAGTATCCATATGGGGTAATTCAAGGAGTTGTAATTGTCTCCACCTCATGTAATAATAATAACAGTAATAGTTATTATTGTTGTTGTAACATTCGGGATATAGATTCTTGTATCCCATTTTCATACACCAGAAGACCGGCATTGTAGTGAAGGGATCTCAAGTTCGATACCCGATGAAGGCACATTGTACAATGGTTCGGACCCCACTTTAGAATGTTGGTTCAGTTCCGATTAGCCTATATTTGCATAAAGTGAACTTAAAACAAAATTCAATCAACCAGACTACCAGGTTTTTAAGATTTGACAAGTAGTATTTGTTTAAGAATAGTGTATTGTGTGAATTAAACTTATTTCTTTGGGTGGAGTGGCATCCAAAACAAAGGACAACATTTACACTGCACCTTCTTGAAATAATAATGGCAATTGAAAGCATAGAAATTATTCCCAGAGAGAAGCCATTGCTCGGTTAAAATTAAATGCATATATTTACACGGATTACAGCTGTAAGAGGAGAGGTATGCATATTATTATTATTATTATATAAAAAACAATAAAATCAATAACATTTGATAATCTTTTTAAAAAAATTGTATTGTATTACTATATTATAGTTGAAATGCATGTTTTGACATCTGACAAACAAATAGGAATCCCTTGATTGATCAACGACTTCTTGGATTACAGTGTCATCATTAATATTTCATAATAAGTTTCATAGAAAGAAATTGTTTTAATAGGGTGCAAATAATTTTACGGGACGCCATGTCATTCTCCTTAACATTTTTTATTATAGATAGATCATTTGGCTCCCAGGTCCAACTCCCGCTGCCCCATAGCTATGGCTCTGAACTTGGACTATAAAAATAGCAGGGAATGCGAGCGAAGCGAGCAAGAAAATTTTACAAAATGTATTCTTATTTGTATAAAATTTGAAATCGAGGATAATGCAATTGCCCCTCTGTCCCCCTTTCAAGCGCCCTTTGCCGTCTGGAAAAAAAATGAAAGGAACACGTAAAAACTAATTCCATCATGAGTATCTAATTGTCCTGCTATTCTTAGATTGTCCTAGTCTTTTTTTTTACTTCTCAATATTTGCTTCCCCTAGTATGGACTTCTGTCCAAAGCCTAGGGGGACAATACCCCCCTGTGGTTGCGGCACTGTTTGCAAGTGTCTCTTCATCAATTTCACACCATCACTCATTGTCGCGATTAGCTAGAAGTGGCAGAAAAGCAACACAAAGTAACAAAAATAAAATATCCACTCCCTCTCTCTACCACATGAATCACTATTACCAAAAGATCGACTTCGGAAACAAAAATTTAAGCAGTTCCAAGTTCATAGCAACACATCCAAGAAAAACATCCGAACACATTAGGCACCTTTAATACAAGACTACTCAAAATGTCACAACTGTTCTAGATACTGAAAATTGAAAAATCATTTCCCGAAGTTTGAATCTGGAAGGGGATTCCCCCCCCCATCCTGATACGACATTATACGGAATCCCATACACCCTAATAATGATTGATTGATTTGGTGTTTTAAGTCCACTTTATGCACAGTAAGGCTAATCAGGACTGGATCTACAGTTTAAAGTGGGATCCGAACCACTATGTGCTTCCATCGGGGAGGCCTATATGCACCCTAATAAATCACAAAATAATTAAGTGTCTTTGTTATATTGCTAGAGTAACACATGATATAATTGTAAAGATTAGTGAGAATTCCAAGTAGGAATGTGTTCTGTATTTTTCACAGGGGGTCAAAGCAGGCTCTCCGGGGGGCAGTTCCCTCCTGCCCCCCTCTAGCTACGGGCCTGACACAAGACATTTTCAAACGAGTTACTACAACTCTGTAAAATTATTAACTGGATATTCTTCCAGTGGCAAATAATATTGTTGTTTTTGTTTAATCCTGAGAAGGGAGTCTGGAACAGGTTGGGTTTTGTCACATTAACAACTTCTACTAATCTAGCGAACGTCATGAAAAAACTCAGCCATCTGTGTGCCATTATTGCATTGAGGACATTTGAATTACAAGAATACTCAACTCTATGAAAAAACGTTTACTTAATCTATGAATAAAGAGATGAAACAGGTTCCGACAAAACATTAATTTTTTCTCTGATCACTCAAAAATTTATATTATCAATTTTTTCTTTGTTGTGCATCAACAATTTTATTTTTAATGTTTTCTTTATATTGTATCACATTTGCTTTAAAATTATTATTTTCATATAATTTTAACGTGACTAATGTTTGTCACTTCTGACAATTTGTAATACAGTATATGTATCGTATATTTATTTGGTTCATTTCAATAAGGGTTGAATTTTACTTGATCTACTGTATTACATTAAGACACCCAAGGGGGGGGGGGGGTAAGTGCAGGTGACCTGTTCCCCTGCCTGATTTATCACTGCACGCCACTGCCCACCACCCATGTGTAGGTTGTGACAGGCCCGATTAGCAGACAGCCAAAAACATAAAAAAATTGAGATAAGAAAGAAGCAAGCCGGACTGGAAATTGGAGACAGTGCGGGCTACGAATAGGGACATTGAATATTGGAACACTGAGAGAAAGGACTGAAGAAATTGTGGATCTAATGGAGAGAAGAGGGATCGACATCTTTGGAATGAGGGAAACGAAATGGAAAGGAATAGCTAACTAACTAACTAACTCTCTAGCCTTCTTAAACCCGAAGGTTCATGGCTGCAGCAACACAGGCCTTCCATCTGTCCCTATCTTGTGCAAGATCTATATACTCTTTTCCATCCCTACCGATTTCCCTTAGGTCCATCTCAACGTTGTCCCTCCATCTTCGTCTTGGCCTTCCTACTGGTCTCTTACCATCAGGTTTCCCAACAAGAATCCTGTAAACTCCTCTTTCCTCTCCCATTCGTTCCACATGGCCTGCCCACCTAAGTCTTCTTGATTTAATTATTCTAATAATGTCTGGACATGAATACAAATTATGTAGTTCTAAATTATGTAACCTTCTCCACTCACCTGTCTCCTCATCCCTTTTAGGGCCAAATATTTTCCTAAGGATCCTATTTTCAAATACTCTTAATTTATGTTCCTCTTTCAATGTAAGGGACCAAGTTTCACACCCATATAATACTACAGGCAAAATTACTGTTTTGTATATTTTAACTTTTAGTTTCTTAGATATTAAACGAGAAGATAAAAGTTTATGAAGAGAGAAGTAACATGCATTTCCTGAATTAAGCCTACTTTTTATTTCCTCTTTAATATAATTTTCATTTGTTAATATTACTCCTAAGTATTTGAATTTGGAAACTGTTTCAAACGAGTTGTTATCAATAATTAGATTTTGATTATTACCTAACACTTGGTTTCGGCCTGTAAGCATATATTTAGTTTTCTCTTTGTTAACTTCCAAACCTATCTCTTTAGCAGTTTTGAAAAATATTTTAGCATTATTCTTAATTGTATTCACATCATCCCCCAGTAAGTCTACATCATCTGCATATGCTAACAACTGTATCACACCATTTAATTTTAGTCCTTCTTTAGTTTCGTTTACCTTCCTAACAGCATATTCTAAGGCAAAATTAAAGAGCAATGGAGATAATGCATCTCCTTGTTTTAACCCATCATGAATTGTAAATTTGTCAGACATATTAATACCCACACGAATTTTACTTTCTGTTTCACTGGTGCATACTTTTATCATACTAACAAGCTTCTTAGGTATTCCAAACTCTACTAATATATTATATAATTTATCTCTTTTGACCGAATCATATGCTTTTTTGAAATCAATGAATAGCTGATGGACATTTTGATTATATTCCCACTTTTTTTTCAAGTGTCTGTCTGATGTGAAAAATTTGATCTGTAGTTGATCTGTTGCGTTTAAATCCACATTGATAATCACCTATAATTTCATTAGCATATGGGGTTAGTCTTGTTAAAAGAATGTTAGATAATATTTTATATGTTGTTGAGAGTAGAGAAATTCCACGGTAATTATTGCAGTTCATTTTATCACCTTTTTTAAACACAGGAACAATTATGGATTCTTTCCACTGTTGAGGGATTTCTTCTTTATTCCATATTAAACAAATTAATTTATGAATTTGACATATTAATGAATTTCCACCATATTTAATTAACTCAGCTGGTATGAAATCAATGCCAGGTGCTTTGTTATTCTTTAGCCTTTTAATAGCATCTTTAACTTCAGTCAAGTTAGGTTCTGGAACTAAAGGTTCTGCTGTGTGGACTTCATTTACTTCTGATTTATCTCCTACGTGGACATTTAAAAGGTCATTAAAGTAGTTCTTCCATCTATTTAGAATATCGCTTGGATCAGCTAGAAAATCACCGTCTTTATCTTTTATCAAGTTTACTTTAGGTTGCCACCCCATTCTAAACTCATTTACACCTTTATATAAATCTCTGATATTTTTATTTTTGCTGTTTGTTTCAATTTCGTTAATTTTGCTTTTCAAGTAATCTCGTTTTTTACTTCTAAACGTGCGGTTAACTTCTCGCTTTATTCTATTATAATTGTTTAGATTTGTATCATCAGAGTTATTTAACCACCTAAGTCTAGCCTGATTTCTTATTTCTATTAGATTATGACATTCATTATCAAACCATGGCTTACTTTTTCTCGGTTTATGGTATCCTATACTTTCTTTAGCTGCTGATTCTATTGCATTACGTATGTGCTCCCAATTCTTATTTACGTCTGTTGCATTTATATTTTCATCATCATTTAAATCCTGCAAAACATCAAATCTATTTGACAGTTTAATTTGGTAATCTTTCTTAATTCTTTCATCAGTAAACTTTCCTGTATCAAATTTTAGAACTTTTAGATTTTGTTGCTTATGATTTATCACTGAGAGTCTTTCTCTTAATTTAGCAATTACTAAATAATGGTCACTGGCACAGTCAGCACCTCTATGTGTACGAACGTCAATTATACTAGTATGCCTTCTCTTATCAATGAGAATATGATCTATCTGATTATGAGTTTTACCATCTGGAGAAGACCAGGTATATTTATGGATATCTTTATGTTTAAAAGTGGTACTTTTCACAATTAAATTCTTTGAGGTTGCAAAAGTAATCAATCTTATACCATTATCATTACTTAATTCATGAAGACTTTCTTTACCAATTGTGGGTTTAAATGTCTCTTCTTTGCCAATCTGTGCATTACAGTCACCTAACAGAATTTTCATATCATACTGAGAAAATTTATCAAAGATCTGTTCTAACTCTGTATAAAAATCATCTTTAGTATTATCATCTTTATCTTCCGTTGGTGCATGTATGTTTATTAAAATAATTTTACACCACCTACCCTGTAAAACTGCATATGATATCCTATCATTAATAAATTCTACTGTTTTAAGAGCAGAGATAATTCTATTATTTATGAAAAAGCCTGTTCCAAAATTATGATTTTCAGTACCACCATAGAAAAAAGTATAATTTTTAGTTTTACAATTCCCTTCTCCTGGCCACCTAACTTCCTGGACAGCTACTACATCCAATTTATACTTAACTATCTCATTAACTGTACACTGAAATGCCCCAGGCCGGTAAAGGCTCAGAACATTCCAGGTGCCTAATTTAATATCCTTATTCCTAACGTAGATCTTATCCTTAGTCCAGGGACCTCCCAAAGTAGTCCCCACCCGGAGATCCGAACGGGGGACTATTTTACCTCCGGAATATTTTACCTTGGGAACATCCATGGCCTTATATTGCTGATTCTTGACATGGCTTTTTACAGTGCAGAGTTGTCAGCTCTACGCCTAACCCCCAATATGAATGGAGGAACTACTACAGAAGACAAACACAAACACATTAGAGAGCACAACTACTACACAAGACATACACAAACACATCACAACTATAACACAAAATAAACACAAACACACCACAACTACTACACAAGACAAACACAAACAAATTACTACTACGCAAAACAAACATACTAGACAGCACAACTACTACACAAACATACTAGACAGCACAACTGCAACACAAGACACATACATACACACCACCAATACTACACAAGACAAATAGAAACACATTAGACAGCATAACTACTACACAAGATAAACACAACCACACTAGACAGCGCAGCTACTACACAAGACAAACCCACATACAAGCACATCACAACTACTACACAAGATAAAGACAAACACACTAGACACCCCAACTACTACACAAGACAAACCCAAACACACTACAGAGCACAACTACTGCACAATACACCCAAACACACAACAACCTCTACACAAGAAAAAACATAAACGCACAACTACTACTACATTTTAGTGCTAAGCACAGGGGAGCAATCAAATTTTAGATGTTGGATGGGGGAAATGCACTGTGTAGAACAGCCACAAGCAACACATACTGACAATCTGCCATTCAGATGATGGCATGATATTGCTGCTCAGAAGCGATCCAATGTCCTGAAGCAGAAGAAACTTAACCATTTGTTTAAACTATAAGTTCAATACTGGTTAACTATATTTTCCTATCATCGTTACTACTGTACTGATCACTGTAAGTAAGAGGGATGGCCAAAAATATCCGGATTCTGGAAAATTGAAAATTCAGATTCGGAAACTTTACTACTGTATCCGTATTTCGGATTTCTTTTTGTCTGCACAAGCACTAACCATTATCTTTGTAAGCTGACACTTTGTTACAGTAATTTAAGTCTAGAGTCTTATGAATACTCTCCTGTGCTTATGAGCAATATTTTGAAGAGTCTGGCACAACATCGTCCATTGTCCGATTATTATGCAAGCTCTTGTGGGATGATGGAGGAGAGGACTGTGCATAATATACGAGATATAATTGTTTGTCATTTTCCCCCATCAAAAACCAGGGTGTGTGTATGCACGTGTAAATACGGTAATGTATGTGAGTAATAACAATCATGTAAACATGTAATCATAATATTGTACGTTATTGTGTTTTGTGCTGTTATTTGCCATTGTGACCGAAATGACCGTGAGGAAACTACTTTAAATCGAAAAATCAAAGTGTACGAATACCTTTTACATCCACGGTATGTGTAAGACTCACTTGGTCGTCCTTTAACTGTTCATTCTTCAACTCCATTTTGTTTCCGTTTTTCTTTGGTCTTGATCTCAATCTCCAGAGAGCACTGCGTGGATTTTGTCTTCGTTTTTATTATCTTTCTCATCTTCTTTCTTCGGAAGGAATATAAGACAGGACGAAGATTCTAAAGAGTTTTCTGTGAAACCCCCTCCTCCATATCTTTCTCAGATTCAAGCTTTACGCTATTTTTTTTATCTTCGTCTTCTTTCTTGCGAGAAACATAAGACAAAACCTGGATTCTAAAGAGTAGTCTGTGACCCTTCCCTCCAACTCCGAAATCTTCACCCAAGAACCCGGCAGACGCCTAAGTAATGAGTTTAAGCTGATTGTCAAGGCCCTTGTTAAAAAGCAGTCCCTATTTTCGACTAAATTAAAGTACCGTCTGATCTATCAATGGAGTACATTAACATACAAAATTCAATTTTAACGCCCATCTTCGTCGTAAATGAGATAAGCATGGCCGACAGGGGAACTTGGCTCCGGAGGCAAGGGGGAAGAAAACGTTTGCCATTTTCTGTGCATGATAATTTGCATGAAATTTGCATTAAGTGGTAGCGAAATTGTGATTTAATGCAGATATCAAAAAGAGATATGTCAACCGGGAGACGCTGTACGTAACAGAGGGCAGGGAAGGAGAGATAGGGACGTAATTCAACAGTCACGTAGAGACAAAACTTCGGAGGGACTTTAGCCCTTGGCGCGGGGGGTTGGGGGAGGGAGCGGGTTGAAGAAAGACGCTCGCTGAGGATGCTGGGATAATCTGTAGGCCAAGAAAGGGAAAGGGGCGACGTTCAGTCTTGGTTTTGAGCTTGGTACAAGGCGTATTTCAGATAATCAATTGAGATTCTCGGAAAGGGGGTGATAAAAATTCGAACTTACCTCAGTTAAGTGATTTTCTTTTTCAGAAAAATGAGAATTCTGTTTCTTTTTTTTTCGCACCACCAGTGAAGACAAAAATGTATCTCTTCAGGGTGAAAAGGAATTTACAGCAGAGCAGAAACGGTGCCAAACATTGATTGGGGTGGGCAGATGCGCACCTAAAAAATTCTCTGGTCACCCGCGCACCCACTCAGACAAATTCAATAAATAAATATTACGATTTCCTCAATTTTATTCTTAATTTCCTTGTGCAAAATGTCGATGATGGGAACATCCGAAAATTCTCATATCTTGAACTTTGCTGTTCCTTGACATTAATACTGAGTATAATTATGAGAGTCGTAAACGAAATCAGTTTTAGCTCTTCATTCGCCTTTCGGTCGTTCTTGTAAAATTGAAGAGAGAAGAGGAACATGGAGGCGAGATATAGAGGAGGATTGGAACATAAATAAACAAGGAAGAAAAGGAGTGATAGAGAATTCGAGGAGACTGCGGACGAGAAATTAGTGAAGAGAAGATTTAGAAAGAGAGTGGAACGAGACTGAACGAGAGAGAGAAAGAGAAAGATAGACGAGAAGAAGAAAAAGAGATGAAAACAGAAAGTGTAGGAGAAATAAATAAATTGCAAGGCAAGGAAAGTTAGATAGAGAAAGATGAAGATTAGAATAGATAGATGTAGGGAAGAAAGAAGAAATTATAGAAGTTACAATGAGTAACACTGGAAATACTGTGGAACAAGAGTGACATACAGCGAAAGAAAGAGAGAGAGAGAGAGAGAGAGAGAAAAGATAAAACAAGAGCTACATGGCAAGACACGAAAATAAAAAGAGAGAGAAGGAAAGGGTCAGTATGGTTTACAAAATCTCATTCACACCTGCCCACTTTAAGTTATCAATAAACACTTTCTGCCTATCCTATCAAAGTTTTCTAACGCTATCTCTGTAGTAGGGAAAAAACTCACTGAGAAGTGCGAATTGATCAGGGCTCGAATCTGAAATATTAATTAGTCAGGAGCGTATATTCATTCCAGGCTATCTGCGAAGCCTGAAGCCTACAGTAAAACACTGGAGAAAAATATATTAAAAACTGTGAATTAACCTGATTTAAAAAGAATATAATGACGATTCTGAAATTGGCAACCTGGTTTCTTAGGAGTTGGCAACCTGAATTCTTAGGAGTTGGCAACCTGAATTCTTAGGAGTTGGCAACCTGAATTCTTAGAAGTTGGCAACCTGAATTCTTAGGAGTTGGCAACCTGAATTTCTAGGAGTTGGCAATCTGAATTCTTAGGAGTTGGCAACCTGAATTTTTATAAGTTTGCAACCTGACTACCGTTGGGATGGCAAGGTGGTTTCCTTGAAGACGTCAAGAATGAGCCTAGTCTTCTCCCTTCCTCCATAGCATAGGACCAGGTGTCATAGTGAGAGTCCAGGTCTTAGACTCAGCATACGCCACTGTAATTAGTGTATACGAATCCGATCTCCGATAAGACTGCTAGGTAGGCATAATATCGCCATAGATTGGGGCATATCATTTTAGTCAAAAATTATCTGGCGAATTTTTCTAGAAGAATCGGAGATTTTTTTTCCTCAGTCTGAGACTAATTAATAAGCAATCTTTATATCTGGTGCACCAAATAAACTTTCTTCCTCTATTTACTCAAAACGAATACATTGAATTGAAGTTCTTCATGTATTGTGCTTGTTGTAGCCAAAAACTAGCCCACTAGTTCTATATTTTAGAATCACATATTTCCAGACTTTATATGTGGTGATCCGGGATTAATACCATCGTGAACCCCTCCTACGTACAATTACGGTTATAACTTTTAGGCAAAATTATATCAAATTGGTAGTAATATTTTTAATATTCTTACCAGAATTCAAATATCTCATTTTCCTCTATTTTGTGGTTCTTTTCAAAACAACAAACAATGTGTTACAAGAACTGGTCTTGATAACGGTTGCCCAAAGAACAAATCATGACTGACCTGGACATCTCATTACCCACTGAATCCTTATTGCTTGCTTGCAAATACATGATTCACACCGCCCTTGCAACCATTATAAAGTCTTGTTATCAGTCTTTATCAAAACGCCTTTGCGCAAAATGGCGCCAGCTCAACTATATTCCTGGCTAAACAGCCAACGACAAAGTAAGAGAGAGCCCTGCTATTGTGTGTTCTTTATCTTCTCGTGTATCACTTCTTACTCGGCCAGAGTAAACTGTAGCAAGGCATCGAAAAATCTATAAAGAGCTTTCTGCAACCCTCATACAAGCAGGGGGAGGTGGTCAGCATAAAAAGTGCATAAAGGTTGCCAACTAATGAACTTCAGTCATTAATTATCATAATCGATTGGTGGGGAATCGATAGAAGAAAGAAGAACGTCAACGGACGTGTATAATTCATTGCTTCGCAGCACGCACGCTCAGGGTATATTCTATAACGTGATCGTCTAGTTCACTTTCCTGTTTCCTTGTAGTTTCAAAGCGCCTATTAGAACTGCCTCCAGGCTTTCGATTAAGAAATAATAAACAACGCTCATTGTTCACACTCTCTCAATAGTACAATTTAAAAATAAACTTCATTGAACAATTCTCTAAATTCTAGCTAATCAATGTATAACTAATTTTATTTTTGAAGACCCTATAAAGCATCTGTCGAAGTGGAACAACGTGTAATCATGTGATGTAAGGGTATTGTTGCAATCCATCTTGTGACTAGATTCATTTCTATTTCGATTCGTATTGTCGCTGATATATGTTCATATGTTTATAGTAAACTAGTTAAAATGAATAAGCAACAATCAAACAAGAGTTATACAATAAATAAACAGCAACGCTGTTTAGTAAGGTGATAGTAATATATATATAAATGGGTGTGTGTGTGTGTGTATATTTGTTTGTTCCGGCATAACTCTCGAACGCCTGGAGCAATTTCAACCAAACTTGGTACACGTATCACTTGCAATCTGGAAATAATATTTTGGGGTAAGACACCACTGGCACCCCTTGGGGTGGGGGTGGGAAGGGGTGACATGTAAAAGTAATGGAGCGAGAACCACCGATATGGAAAGGAATAGGAGAAATAAAATTGAGGAAATACTATAAACTTTACTGGGCAGGGACTGAAGAGGGCAGACGAAGTGGTCTTGGATTAGTAGTCAGAAGTAGAATAAGTGAGGAAGTAGTAGGGTAAATGACAGAATTATAAAACTAAAAATGAATGTAAGAGGGAAAGTAATAGAAATAATTCAAGTGCATACCCCACAAAAAGGATGTACAAGGGAGGAGAAAGATGACTTGGAAAAATATGTAGGAAAGGAATGGCAAATGGTGATGTGTGATTTTAATGCACAAATGGGAAGAGAGAGGAAAGGGTATACAGAAGTACTTGGAGGAAATGGATGGGGACGGAGGAAAGGAGGCTACTGGACTTCTGTAAGAGAAACGGACTGTTAGTAGGTAATAATAGCTGGTTTAAGAAGAAATATGACAGCCACAAGATACAGTTGGAATAATTAACAGAAGTCTGTAATAGATTATATATTGGTAAACAAGGAAGTAAAGAAGTTAATGAACAACATTAAAGTAATGCCCAGTGAGAACATAGACAGTGACCACTTTTCACGATGGGGGCAATCTGACCACCTTGGGATGTCCCGTTTTGGGTTAAAAATATTATGGTCACCATAATAATGTAGTCTGTGCCGATGGACGAGTGAAATGAAGTGGCTTTGGTGCTCCAACATTTTGTGTAAATTTATTTAGTTTGAAGTGAGTGATGGCAACAAAAGTAAGACACGGAGAACAGTAAGTATTACTAATGCACACTGAATATAAATTATTCATTATAATGATGAGTTAAGCCAGCAATTCAGTGAATATTTGCCTTGTGGTAAGATATGCAGAATGTAAACAAACAGTATTGCCAGTCACAAAAGATTTATGTGGAGTGAAGTCACTAGTTGTTCGAGATATCGCAATGAGTTTGTGTGTCGAATGTACTAAAGCTGTGTCAAGACAGGAAGTGAAAGTTCAATGTATTGACTGTTTGAAATTATGTCACTTAAAATGCACTCAATTAAAAGAAACTGATGTCGAATACATGAAATCTACAGGGCAAACATGGCGTTGTAAACCTTGTAGCAAAAAATGAAGAGGAAGTCAACACCTAGAAACTGTGCAGACAGAATTGCCAACTCTCGATGATATTTACAAACTGATCTGAGATTTGAAAGAAGAAGTTATCGAGGTTATTAGAAGTATAGGTTGGGCCAATCCATTGTTTACTCGTGATGACGAAACGACGGTAAGAGGTGAATTTATCCATGAAATGAATTCCAAATCTATGCGCTAGTGTTGCACTATGCAGATAGGAAACCATGCCAGAAACTGAACACACGAAATCGAGTACACAAATGAGCATTTCCACCCATTTACATTTTGTGGCTTCAGACAAATTGAAAATAAATATAGATAGGTACTTATTGTTATGCGGGACAGAATATTATTGATCGGAACGGGAATTTTTTTTAAATCCCGACATTCGGGACTGGAAATATTCGCAATTTCTCGACTAGTCGGGAAATCTCAAATTCTCATTTTCACCTTAAGTGATTTTCTTTGCATTTCTGGAATGAAAACTGACAATTTCCAATAAGTTTCAGACACTTGCAATGTAGAAAACATCAAGAATTAATACCGTTTTAAAATGACCATTCGGTATTTCCCGACTGCTTGGGATCCAGAAATTTAGGGAAGTCATTTGCTGAAGTCGGGATAGGGACGGAATTTTTCTTTCCGATCCCGGTCCCGACTTTTCGAGATACCACACACCACTTGTTATTATTATTTATTTTAGTTGAGCACAATATACATCTTCCAAGTACGTTGAACATAATATATACGTTATATACGTTTTTCAAAAGCATTCTTCGGTCACCGAGCTTTGGATTTGTTTGGAAACGCTAACGTGAATCATGCTAATGCTAGAATCTGCAGTGCGCATTTCTGCCCAGAAGATTATGTACGTAATCTGAAAAGTCAACTTTTAGGTTTACATCGAAGAAAGATCCTTAAGCAAGATACCTTCGACTCCTTATTATGAGCAGGAATGTAGGGAGTATAATCCTGGTAAATACTTCGCCTGCCATTTCTTTGCCATTGGTGTACAATTCTCTCTCGCTTTTTCCCTACATATTTAGATAAAGCAATAAAAATACAAACTGCTAACTTTTCATTCCATTTTGGTTATTTATTAAACGATACGTGTTTGTATTTATATTTGATAAATTTACTTTGCTCTTCTGGCCATTTAAGTCAATTGAAATGATGAAGAAGTGATAAAATAGATGAATGGCCAATCACAGTTCACCTTACTTACAAGAGCGACCACAAGAAAAAGAACCTTTTCTCTTCCGTTCAACTCGGACTATAAGAAAGCATGCTCCACTCTCCCCCTCCCCTCCACACTGGAGTACGGTGCACAGGAGTCGCGAGTCTGCGCAGGTTTCTTTGCTTGTGGTTCCACTATAACAGTAATATAAAATTGTACACTCACCTCACTTAGTTCTCCGGCAGTTTGTTTCTTTATACATCATATTTGAAGAAGATACAATTCAATCTATAGTTGTACGTACACTGTATATAACACACCTTATTACTGACTTCCTTGACCCTGGATGTACAGGGTCAAGGAAAACAAAGAAATGAGCATAATTTTCTCTTCGGTGAAGATGTTGAACCTAAACCCCCAAAAAACTCAAATAATGAATTCGACAATGTAAATTGATGAGATTTAGTAAATCATTTGATGAAGTGAACTAATTCTGAGTGGACTAATCGCAAAGGACATAATCAGCTCAGATCCTATTACTTCTTCATGGTATGTGACGTAAAGTTCCCGCCCAACCGTTTGACGGCGTTAGTGGTTATCACATCTCCTTTTCCACAGCCTGTAGTACACAACCTCATCTAGACATTCTGATGTTTATTATCTGCATACTGCAACACTGTCGTTTTGTCATTTCACGTGAATTCACATTGAAGTGATACATTGACTTGGCCAGTTACACATCATCGCACGCAAAAACTTCAACCGTTACTATGGTTTTGGGCCAGGGCTGGAAGTTATGACCTTAAAGAAAACAAATATTGATACCGAACTCGAACCTGGTAAATTGTTAGATAATGTTCGTCAGAAATTAGACAAGAACTTATAAGAATTAATGAAGAAACAAGATGAAAAACTTACTATGTGTGTTTCTAAAATTGAATAATTAACACAAGAAAATATCACATTAAGGAAACAACTTCAAGAAACCAAGATGGATCTGGATGAACTGGACCAATATGGAAGGCGAAATATCTTAGAAATTCAAGGTATTCCTGAGCAATCAAATGAAAATACCTTTGACGTTGTAGCAAATGTAGGGACAGCCTTAGATCCAAATATTACAAAAGACATGATAGATGTTTGTC
The DNA here is from genome assembly GCF_977018435.1 of Lepisma saccharinum. NCBI lineage: Eukaryota > Metazoa > Arthropoda > Insecta > Zygentoma > Lepismatidae > Lepisma > Lepisma saccharinum. The sequence goes on along the minus strand of NC_139242.1, from coordinate 25,646,487 downwards.
ACAGGCTAAAAAAATTCCCCCATCAAAGGTCAAGTGGGATAGTTGTCAAATTTGTTCGTCGTATTGACAAAGATATGTTTATTCAGAAAAGAAAAGTAAAAAAGAAATTTAAATATTTCTCACTTGGGTTACTCAAGTAATGACATGGTGTATATTAATCAATCTTTAACTCCCTATAGAAAGCGTATATGCAGTCAGGCCAGACAAATTAGAAATGCTAAGAACTATGATTATTTATGGGTTGATTATGCAGGGAATATCAAACTAAAGAAAAATCAAGATGATCAAAATATAATATTACTGAAAACAATTGAAGACGTGGAGAAGGTAATGTAATGGCAAATTCTGAGGATGTCACAATTGACTATCAAAATGTAAGGGGGCTCAACACAAAGATACAAGAATTTTATGTAAATAACATTGCAAATGAATATGATATAGTTATTATTACTGAAACTTGGCTACATAAAGTTGTATGTAGCAATGAGTTATTTACTGATATTTATAGAATTTATCGTCATGATAGTTTAGATCAGAATAGAGGTGGTGGAGTACTTATAGCAATTAAGCAAAATATTATGTCTAAGAATATTATTCTAGACGATAATTTTGATGCTTTATGTGTCAAAGTAAATCTAAAAAATGTAGTTTATTATATAGTTACCGTATATTTCACACCAAACAGTGGTATTGATAAATACACAGCATTTTATGATTTCTTTCAAAATAACGAAGAATTGCAAGGTAGTAATGTAATAATTGCCAGGGATTTCAATCTCCCATTAATAATTGATTCTTAATACGAACTTCAAAAAGGGGGCCCTTGTTATAGAGCATTAGATAATTTTTTGAATTTGTACTCCTTACACTCTATTAATGATGTTAGAAATGTTAACAATAGAACATTAGATTTAGTACTAACTAATGATGATAGTACCATGGTAGTAAGTAAAGAGGATCTACCCCTTGTTAAAGAAGATCTACACCATCCAGCTCTAATTATGAAATTAAATCTAAGAAAAAGAGGAAATAATACAACAAATGAAGTGGTATTGGATTATAATTTTTGTAAGGCTAATTTCCCAAAATTGTATGAAATGCTGCAAGATACAGATTGGAGTTCTCTATATAAATTAAATGATGTGGAAACAGCTATTAACACATTCGGGTCTGGCCTCATAATACAGCATTTGTACCTCTGGTCTGTGGTTTTTGGTTTTCAAAAACTCATAGAAAAAAATATTTTTAATTTGTTTTTATTTGCCACACATTTCTTAAATCTACAAAACTTCCTCTTTTCAATGAACAAAAATTTGTTAAATTTTCTTTTCATTTTCAGACATTTTAGAATATTTTTTTCAGCAATGTTTTTTGTGAAAAAAAAAAAAGTACAACATTGTAACAAATGTTAATGTGGAGATATTTTATGTTCGTAATCTGGAAATTTCAATAATTAACAATGCAAAACTACATAAACTATCAATACATCTTTTGAATCTTGCATAAGAATACTTCTTATGTGCACATAACAAAAAATAAATACAAATTACAAATAATTAGCTTTTGTATGAAAAAGTTTGAAACATTCAGGAACGCAGAGACAGCTGGGGCAGTACAATGTTGTGTCTTTTCTTGCCCACTTGCCAGTTTCTTTTTTGTGCCTGTCTCCACAAACTTTACATGACCTACAGGGCCTTGACTTTTTCTCTGTAGGGGGGATTTTCCTTGGAAAATGGCAGCCTGTTAGCCTATCTGCTGTAGTTGACATTGATGTTTGTCCTTGAATATCTTCGCCTGCTTTGATCAGTAGTGCTTCCCCTACTTGGATGATGAACTCTTCCAGAGCCATATTATGATTTTCCCTGTTTACTTTCTTATAAATTACATATGCATTCACCACTGACCTAATGAACAAATGGAAAAACATCTTTTTCCACCATTTCAATGATTTTTGTTTGAAAGGATGGTAGCTCACAAGTTGATCATTCCGATCAACTGCAGTCTTATTCTGATTATAATCCAATACAGCATCTGGCTTTATTTTCTGCTCTCGACCTCCCTTACATTTTACCGACACTTCTGAAACAGTAGCTCCATGTTTTGTGCTACGTATCAATACATCACGAGTGTCCCTCCATTGGCAGAACATGATTGGTTGATTTGGTTGATTTGTTGTTTTAAGTCCACTTTATGCACAGTGAGGCTAATTGGGACTGGACCTACAGTTTAAAGTGGGATCCAAACCACTTGTGCCTCCACCGGGTATCGAACCCAGGACACCTTGATTACAAGGCGACGACGCTACCACTGCGCCATCGGGGAGGCCCTGGCAGAACATGAGTTCATTATTGTGATAGAAAGTCATTTCTCCCTTTTTTAGCTTCATTTCCTTCAGTTTTTTGGGCAAATGTTTTCTGTTTCCTTGTATTGTTCCCACAGAAAGTCTCTCCTTTTTCCAAAGATATGAATGAACTAATGGACTTGAATAATACCTATCCATGTATACTGTGTGACCCTTGCCATAGTAAGGAGCAAGAAGGCAGTAGAAGAGTGCAATTATTGAATTATCCAAGTCTCCTTTGCCAGTGTAAGTTTCGAACCCCAATATGTAACCAGAGTGAGACTCAGTCACAATATACATTTTCATTCCATATTTTTCCGGTTTGCTTTTCATGTAGACCCGAAATCGTATTCTACCTCTAAATGGACAAATACCTTCATCAATGGTCAGATTTTCTGTAGGAAAAAGTGAGCCTTTGAAAGTTTCTGACAGAAAATCAACATACGGCCTCAATTTGAACAATGGATCATGGTTTGGCTCTTTGTACGGAATATAATAATCATTGTTATGTAGGTGTAACATAGCCAAAATAGAGCGAAATCTATCCCTGGACATAACTTTAGCAGCAAAGGTTGAATGAAGAAAAGCCCTTTGGCTCCAGTATTTCTTGATGCTACTTTTATGCAGCACACACATGTGTAATATTATAGCAAAATATTTGTAAATTTCATTGATAACCACAGACTTTCATTTCCACCACAAACTTTTTTTCTTCAATTTATTAGTTCTCTTGAGTTTCGAAATACTACTATTAGCATACCTGTTCGTTTCTGTCTTGATGTGCTTCACCATATTTTCATCAAAGAAAATTGAGAAACAATCCATTGGAGAACTGTTGCAATCTACAGGAGCAGTCACTCTTGCATCCTTTTGAAAAACAGGTCTTTGCGCGAGATCTTCTAAACGAATATTGGACCCCTCTATATCCCTCAACTGGAATGGCCTCTCTGGTGGCTCGTGGAGGGACAAGTAGATCAAATTCCACATACTACATAATGAAGGTGTACGCACCAGTGTGGTTTGGGATCAAGAAGGAAGGAACCATCGATAACTGACGGAGCCCGACACCTCTGGAATTTGATCCACTTGTCCCGATTTCTCCCACACCACTTGAGAGATCTGATTAATATGGTCATTCAACAAAATGCATTCTTGGCCCATCCTGAAAATCTCCTGCTGGCTTTAATAACCGACAAAATCCCAGAAATAAGAAGTTTTGGTTGGCAAAGAATTAAGAAAGCAAGAGGATTGAAAAAAAAGGCAAATGAATTCGCACTTTTGTTTTACCAACCATCAATTTTAATGCAGACCAATACTGTGACATGGTTGATTGGGCTTCATGCTCCCTCCACGAGCCTACGTTGGTCAATAATATTACAAATGAAGAAGTAGATGACTACAATAAAAACAAAAATATAGCGGAAATTCAAGACTTCCCCTGCCACACACAAGGAGTGGAGCGACTTGTGAAAATTATCACAGAGGCTGCTTCTTCCATTTTCAGCGCCAGCGCACGTGATGGCTACATCAAAGCGAAATTCGAATCTAGAGAACATATGCCGACATTTCGAACAAAAAGTGACTATAAAGTTCAAGGAGAAAACTAGAAGAAAATCTTGGCCTGCCCCTTAGTAAAATTATGTTTGGCAACATCATTTGGGTGGGTGGAGCTCGCAGTCCAGCCACCTCCTCGTGGTGAGCTCTGGGTTATTTTCAAAGCATAATAAGCTATGAAAATAAGCGAAGCGCTGGACAGTAATTGAGGAACTGTTAGCAATTAGAAAGCCAAAATATTTTATTTAGTCTTTTATATCGGAAAACCTTCGAATAAAACAGTCGAAACCAATTGGAAACCATCAATAGAAAAAATGGAGTTTTTAGCCTCAAATTGACAATTTTTGACCAAAAGCATACGTAAACAGCATAGGAAACCACCCCTAAGGCACGAATGTAACATATTTGCCATAAACAAAACAATAAATGACCATAATGCAGAAAAAAACACATGAAATAGCCAAATAATGACATTTCTATGAAATTGTTGTGCGTGTTGCATAACCAAATCACTATCAAAACTTCAAGGTCGACCTCCAAAAATCTGAAAAAAATCAGACGTGTTTTTGGTCACAAATGGCCACTTTTCCCCACTAGCCACCTTAACATTTCAAAAAAAAGTTTTTTTCGATACACCCTAATCTACAGTATATTATGAACACCGTAACTACAATATATGGTAAATACTAAGGGGCTTCAGACGGAAACAGAGAACTGAGCAGTAGACTGTATTTACGTACATAATTTATTATAAGTGATATTATTTACAATTAAGAGTAAACATGTCACTACATATCCACGGTCCATCTACTAGACAATTACCGACAGGTTCATTGTGGAAATTGTAGTAACTACACTTTCTTCAAGAAAATTCCCAAAGGATTAACACTTATAGTAGAGACACTTTTCTTGCCTTTTTCGCCGAAAATTCATCTACTATATCATCAAAGTCCAATTCACGAAGAAGTTCATGTTCAGTGCTTAATAAAAAAAGATTGGATAAGCAATCATGTCCCATGGCCTGCTTTTCACTAATTTCATTTTTGAGAAACATCTTTCTCCGCTGCAGTTTGCAGCGGCGTGCATTCAGGATACGCAAGGTACTCACTGCGTACCCACAACACAGTAAGAAAAAAATAAACATTTTTTCGTCTTCCCCGAACATGAAAATTCAACAATTATCGCTCCGAAAGCAGTTCCACTGCAAGAAATTCCGATTTCCGCACGAACACGCTGCTGCCTTCCTGAATGCAGTCCCGAATGATCCCGATTGTGACCGACACCCACCCGATCCGCGTTCCTGCCGATTTCCGCAGAAAGACGCTGTTTCTTCTGCTTGGTACCCTAGAAATTCGGAAGGTAACCCCATTGGCTCATATCAGCCCGACCACGTGTTTGGGTCTGCCCGCGCTTACCCTCTCTCCAACTTCTTTCCAGGTTCTAAGCATCGAGGGTACCCAAGATTTTGACAGCGTATGCAGTGTTGACAGTAGTCAACATATTTTTTTCTGGAATGCTTAGCTTACTAGCATTTAGCAGCCACGCGTAGATAGATCACTGTTGGGTTGCAATAAAAATACATTATAAAAAGTGATACAGGAATCAGACAGGAGGGCAAGAATATGTAGTGGTGGAAGATCATATTTAATATACGCGTAAACTATCACATATAAAATATTTATGTGAGGTTAAAGTTACACTAGCAAGTTTTTTTTTTTTCGTATAGGGAGGTGAGGACCAGAATGGACTGTCACTGTGTCGAGGGGAAAATATGTGAACAATTTGCAAGTTTCGCACAATTCTCAGAGTATGAGAGTATCTGTTTATCTCCTTTCGGGATCAACATTTCCTTTGAGTTCCATAGCATGGGTGTTGATTGTTGACCCAACGATATGAATGAATGATAAAAGAAAAACATAATAAAACACAATGCTTACAATGGGATTAGAATGAGCCCCCCCTTCTTCCGCCAGACATTGCAAAGTGATGTACGGTAGTTTAGCTTTTGAAGTGTTCTGGGATGTATGCTGACGTATTTTCTACTTGTCCTTAATTATCTCCCTTCTACAAAATACTTTGTCGACTGGCAACTCCGATTCATTCGTCCACAAGAACGCGTGGTTTTCGGGCATAGCGGACCGGACACAACGTACTGTGGGAGGTTGACTTTTGCTTTCTTCTGTCGTGTGAAATTTGCAGCGAGTGTTTCGTTCATATTATTTACATTACAGGATCTCTATTGTTTGTCGGTGCTGTGAAGTGATAAAATAGGGGGACCGGGAGTTATTGATGACATACTGGAGAAGGGATTTTCGGAATTTACGAAAAAAGTGTAAACAATCCGAAATGGAAGGTCTGTTCCTGATTTGGAAAAATTGTTTCAGGCAGGAGTTGTGAAGGATGGTAAGCAGTATATTAGTCATTTTGATTTTTGAGAAGAAGAAAAAATATCTCTACAGAGTGATTGACTGAGTAGAAAAACAGTGAAACTTTATTGTTGGCCTTATTCGTTGGTTTCCTCTGCGAAAGATGTTGTGAAATAGTACAGGATACTGAGATTTATCAAATTTATTACACGAAATTTGAAAGGACGGAAAATGATTGAATCATTTCCTTCCCGTTCAATGTTCATCGCACTGCATGAAGGAAATAATCAAAGTTGAATTGTTGGACTCTACGTAGCTACTATCAGAATATATTTGCGAATATAAAATATCATACATATATTTTACCTCGTTACATTCGGATATTGATACAAGGATGAGAAATTTCCCATTATAAAATTGTAGAAAAAAGTTATTTTCTGAATAACATGATGGCCAGGGAGGGGTGGGGGGGGGGGGTTCTGGCCCCCATAATTCATTTCGGTTGGCCACTTGTTGCGTACCCTAGTTTAAATGTCACCGCACGCCACTGGCAGTTTGTTACGACCAAATACATTCTAAAGAGAATTTCGACATAGGGAAATGTACTGCAGAACGGGACCTTACATACAATATTATACATAGACAGTTCCACTGGGATGTCTTCCTGATGTTTGACATTGCTACTGCTTACTAGGTATGCAAACTGTATCAGATCATTCTCTAGCGAGGGTTCCAGATCCTCCTCGTAGATGCTCACAAGCTTGCGAGCTGCAGATGTAATTTGTGATGGAGTTGCCACTGCAAATTCGTTTAGAATACTGAACCTCTTTGCGACAGTTTCATAGGGAAAAATCCTGTCTGCGAGTGATGAGGAGATTTGATCAATCACTGGTAGAAAACTTTCCACTCTGAAATGTTCACTAGGCGAGAGGTGATTTAAGCTTCATTTTCATAGTCAAGAGGATTCAGTCGGACGTTTCTCACCTGCTGACGTGAGTGTTCCTTATTGTATTTCTCTGTGCCACTTCTTCTGTCTATCTCCTCATATTCAGAAAACTAGTTCCTTTTTGATTCTACGAACTTCTTTAAAGAACTCAAAATGTCAATGGCAGACTGAAGAACTAACCTTGGATCCTGGAGTGTTTTGCTCATAGCATCAAATCTCTCTAAAATGTCATTCCAGAAGACGGCTAACAATGCGATTTCCAGGGACGACATCTGCCGTGAGAGCCAATTCGCTTCACTTCTTACAATACCCTTCTCTTCTTTGCCATTGCCTATTTCAACAAGAGCTTCCTTACATTTTTCGTAACCTTGAACTATGGCTTTTGTGGTATCTGCTCTACATTCACAGAGTCTCGCTTATCCACCAATGTTTGATAATGGTGAGGTGATGCTGTGAAGAACACATAAAGCCGTTGTACAAAATCGAAGAAATGAACAGCTGCAGAACATGCATTAGCCGCTGCTTTCCCTACTAGATTCAAAGAGTGGGCACAACATGGTAGTAGCTCTGCTAGTTTATTTTTTCCTTGACGAGAGCTTGCATGCATTTAAACTTTCCACACATATTCGCAGCATTATCGTACGATTGGCCACAACAGTCACGTATATCAATCTTATGATGGTCTAGAAACTCCAATAATGCATTAGCAATAGCAGACCCAGTGTGACCACAATTTAGTAAAAGGTCAGAAACCTTTCTTTTGGAGATAACCCTTCCATATAGCGCACAACTATAGTCAGCTGATCGATGTGTGACTCATCTAATTTTTTCGGTGGAGGCCCTTCACATCTTCCTTTTGGTGGGGGCCTCGGGGCAATTGCCCCAGTTGCCCATAGGTTAATCCGGCCCTGCATTTATATCATTATGTTTTCTTATAAGAAATACAAGGAATCTAACTAATGTAGACAGTATTTCTCTCTTGTATAATGCATTAGTTAGAAATAAGTTTGAATATGGTTCTAATGTTTAGTTTACATATTATGAATCCCAGGAGTTGGTAATTGAAAGGATTCAAAAACTATTTTTAAGATATTTGTATTACAAAAAGTATAATGTACCATCATATTATAATAACTTATCATACAATGACCTACTTAATGAGTTTAATTATGAAAGTCTTATTAATAGAAGGGAAATAACACAACAAATATTTCTGTACAAAACAATGACTGGCATCATAGATAACCCTACTTTTCTCCAAAACATCTGTTTCAAAGCAAAGAAAGTTGGCTTAAGGCTGCGGCAATTGATGTCTTATGATATTCCTAAAACAGAAAGATTCAAGAATTCACCATTATTCAGAATGTCCTTTGCGTACAACAAAATATCTATATTGCAATCTAATCTTGATTTTAGTATCTCAATCAATGAGTGAAAAATAATATGGAGACAAGTGTTTACAACATAAATTATCAGATTTAGTGTTATACTTAGCAATATATCACTGCATATGAATAAAAATGACATCTGGTTTGTTTTTTTGGTCTTGTTTTGTATTGTTTTGGGTGAAGTGCTTCTAAATTGCTAATTGGGTATTACATTATTCTATAGTATAGTTTAGTAATTTATATTACCTTATATTTGTGTATGTGTTCTACCTGTGTTATGTCTCACTGTATTATATTATGTGGTGTTTTTTTTTAATATTTTTTTTATTGGCAACCTTCTGTAAAAGGAGATAATTTCTCTGTTGAAGGAAATAAATAAATAAATAAATACTGAAATAGGAAAACTACTGATATCATAGAAAAACTCCTTTAAAAAAGTCAATACAATAAGATCTTGTCTTACAAATAGAGGAGTTGTAACAATTGACAATGTTTCGTTGCTAATTTCTCTACAATGTCATTGGGAGCGACATCAGTGTCCTGGTGAATATGGTCGATCAGTTGATCCCTGACCCATTGTTTCCAGAGGAAGATTACTGTCAGTTTCATACTCAATATTTCACTAGCACACATGCATAAGAAACTTGCAAAATCTTATCAGTTGCTTTAAAATCTTCATTCCTTGTTGCAAGGTCAGATATTTCATGTCAATTTTACTATTACATGATATGCTATTGAAAAACTTAACTGCATTGCGTTTACTTATTGCTTTGTTCCATACAATGTTGGGTCATGGGAAACCAGGGGGGGGGGGGGGTCATGATAAATAATTTACACAGTTGGAATGAAATAACACACACAGTGTCAATTAAGAAACATACAAGAGCAGAATAAAGGAGGACGGAGAAGGCACCCCACCATCCAAGGTAGTACAGACCCTTAAGGGCCTTATTTTATTTCTTCCATAATAGACACGGTTGAAATGCAACAAAGCAAATATTGAGTTTTTTTACGAAGAACTTACATTATGGGGGAGCAGGAAGCTTATCGGCGAGTGACTAAAATATGATAAGGGGCGAACAAAGATAAGAATGATGAAAGGTGAGGGTGATGAGAGATAAAGCTAAAAATTATAAATGATGGAGATGACGAAGATATGAGGCGACGAATTAAACAGGAGGAACAAAGATAAGAATGACGAAAGATAGAATGCAACAAAAGAAAGGGGTGAACAAAGTAAGAATGACGAAGGATGGGGGCAACAAGAAACAGAGGGTGGACAAAGATAATAATGATGAAGGGTGGGGGCGACAAAAGATATGAGGCAATGAGATCAGGGCAAACAAAGATAAGGATGAGTGAGATGAGATAGGAGCCGACGAGAGATTAGAGGGGAAAAAAAGTTCTAGCCCCTTCGCAGAGAATCTAGAAAATATTCTGCTGCCTCTGTAATTTTTTCATGTGCAGTCACTGTTGAAAGGCCGTAGCCAGGAAGAGAGAGCAGCTGGCATGAACCCTGCACAACTAGGGCGATGATGAAAAAAATTTAGGCAAACTACAACTATCAATCTTAGTAGCATCCTGCAAGGATAAATGAAACGCTTGCACCAGTCACATGGGCTTTTTTCTTAGTTAATGATCAATTTGCAAAGTTGGATTGAAATTCATCAAACATTGTGACATTGACATACCAAAGAGCTAAAAATTAGCAACCATGGCAGGTGATAAAAAAGTGCTTCTTGCCTGTTGGGATAAGACATACGTTAAGCTGCTCCATTGTTCCAGATAGTCACATCTATTGTAATCAAAAGTCAATTTATTGTGATTTTTTTTAGAAATGTATTATAGTCTTTATTTTATTGAAGTTAAACGAATTAGAATGATTAGTGTGCTCAGTAAATGTAGTATTTTATGGTGCAAGCAGTGCTTCAAGCTTTGGGACCATGGGCCGGCCCCCATTCAGTTTTTTAAAAAAGCTTTAGAATCAATATAAACTAAACTAAACTCCATGATGCAACAGCCCTCGAAGGGCCAGGACCTGCCAGACCGACTTTTCATTGGGTGACGCGTGGTCACCACATCGGATCCCATTGCCACTGTTTTCTGGCTTTTGTGACCAAAGCCACTACTACTTCTTTCCAAGTAGCTTCCCAATTGCCAACACAATGCTGGGTCAATGCTGGCATTTTTGGGGCTCCCATGGGGAATCCAACCCGGGACCGCTCGCAGCAAAGCCGAGAGCGCTAAGCACTTGGCTATGCGGGATCCCTTAGAATGAGTATTCCTTTCTTTTATGTTCTATAGTTAAATAAAGATGGAATTGGAGAAAATATCACTTATTTATCACTCATTAAGGAACACAGGCTTGTTCTAAATGTTCATGTAGCAGAACGCTGCAAGATAGAATAGAGACTTTGCGGTCTTTCAACAAAATAGTTTCTTTGTCCTTCGCTGCTTCTTTATTAATAAAAAACGAACTTCAAGAGTGTACCAGCGACCAGTGAGCAATTAGAAGGGCAGTTGCCTTGCCACTTTTGCCTTAGAACTATGCTAAACCTTATCTACCAATGGTAAATAAACTGTCCTTGCCCCCAAGTTTTGGAACCCAATTTGCCATTGCCAGTGACGTTAGATCTAATCACATATAGCCAATACATTTAGACACTATACAAGGGAAGATATCACAGTGGCATGCTGAGGATTTTCGAAAGGGGGTGTAGTGTATGTTCTTTTTCAGAAATACTGGGACAAAGGGAATATGACTCTCATCAACCTGACTTCGGCAGACCTCGGATCACAAAAATGGAGACGACCATTCACAAGATCACTACTTTCATCCTGGATCAGGACTATTACACTTTTTTTAAATTTATTTATTTACTGGTTGTTTAATTTTCCTCACCTTAACCGTAAGTGCGGCCTCTGCAGAACATGCACTTTCGAGACTTCAGCCAATAAAATATTATCTTATTATATGCGGAACAGAACTCCTCAGCAAAGATAAACAAACATGTCCATTTTGAAAAATGAGCAGAGGCAAACTAAACGGCTCAACGGTGAACATGCTGTGAAACACTTTGCTCATGCCACGCAAGCAAATGTTTTAGTTTCAAATAATTATTTTACGCTGAATGTAATACCGTTACTTATTTCTTGCATCTTGATTGCCTCACTCACTCACTCACTCATAGTACTATGAGTGAGTGAGTGAGTGTGTATCAGTGTGGTACTTGTCGAGAGGGGATAAAGGGTGCATATCCCTTCTGGTTGAAACTGTTCATCCCTTGGGGGGGGGGGGGATAGTACATACATATGCTTCCAAAGAATTAACTGGAATCTCCACTTGGAAATATTTAAAATACTACAGTGTGTGATATTCTCCATCCAGTGTAAGAACAAAGCAAATGTAAACAAAACAAAAAAATGTGACTTGTGAGGTTCGGACTTCATTCCATAATGCTGCGTTGGCTCATTTTTAGATAATGTACATGAAATAACTCCCTTCCCCCCTGTCACAGTATAGAAGCTTAGAAATGGCATTCCTTTTTCAAATGCTTGATATTCTTATGCTTTGGAACAGCTGCCATCGGAAATAATTAGAATTTCTCTCGCCCTGTTTACATCCGCTCCATGCCTGCTGTAGATGGACGAAGGGTAAACAATTGTAATACCAGAAGACAGTGGAGGAGAGGGGATCAGTTGGGTTTGGGCCAAGATTTCATGGCTTTGTAAACTCTGTGCAACAGTGTATTCAACAATTTTTTGACTCTATAAGACTAGTTGTTGTGTATATATGTGGAACTTAGTTAATTTCTTTTACAAATTTTGCATGTAATACAGGGTATTTTGACCGTTGTTTAGCTGTTAATATCTACTTCATAATCCTCCTCTTATTTAGGACAAAATCCTAAAATAAGCCCAGCAGCTAGTCATAATTTTCTGCTTTGTAAACAGTCCTTATCCACAAATGGCAGACATGCAATATTTTTCATTATTCATGTTGGACATATGGGTCTATTGACGGGAATTGCTCCAAATTTTGAATTTTTTGGGCACTGACATGCTCCTAGAAAGTGGGAGGGTATTGGGGCAGTCATAAAGCATACATAGATTGTAATAATATTTAGGACACCTTTTTAAAATTTAGAGTGCATATTTTGCCTATTTTTAATGTATATTTTGGTCATTTCTAGTGCATATAAATCTGCCCCTAGTCATTAAACACAGTTTGAAATAATCTGGTCTACTTCGACAGTATTATTTTGAAGATCTAATGTGTGTATTTGAAAACCTGTGGTATGTACTTCCTAACATTACCTCTAAATGTGCACTGGTTACTAGGCAGCTATGGGCAATGTCAGTAAGCACAGAGTTCCTATGTGAGGAGGAGTGCAGTCCTGAAACAAAATGAACATGAATTGGATCTCTGGGGGAAAAATGCAGGTGCGTGGATAAATCAGATGTATAACTACAGGAAGCTTTATGGATAAAAGAAAGGAGGGCCGAAAGGGCTAAATAAAAAGAGTTTTCGATGAGCTTGGTGACAGAACAGTGTTTTTTTACATACTTCTACTTCTTCGATCAACACCTGGCAACTCTGCAGGTCTCTAACATCCGGTTAAGTCTTTTCTTCTTCAACTGACGATGCAGCTTATCTCTGCAAAAAATTGACTATTTCTACTATCTGGTGTGTGTGTTTCTCGTTCTTTGCTTTTTACAGGAAGCTTTATGTGTTTATGTTCTGCATAGTGCAGTTTTCTGAAAATTTGACTGCTTTCCACAACAATTCTTACTTATTGTATTTTTATTGTACATATACCGGGTGAGTCACCTAAAACTACCACCGGAAATATTTCGTGAACAACAATAAATATTGAAAAACTGCTTTCGCAGATATATAGGTATAAGAGGGGCTCATGAAATTAGTGGACACAATATGTTCAACTACGTAAGGAAGTACGATTTTCAACACAAACTTAGTTTTTTTAAATGGAAACTCCTATTTTATTTTCAGCTCATTTGAAAGTATGGAAAAATCATTAAGAATGGTGTTTGTTATATTGTAATACGCCAAATAGTTCTCAAGTAATTGTAACCTGAAGTTGAGCGTGAAGGCGCATCCTTCACTATGCCTGTCGGCAGAGTCGAGCGCATATGCTGTCGTGCATACAGCCTGCAAACTTGTGCTGAATTTTTCCTACACTCGCCATAGATAAGTATCATGTCGGCCTTTTCAGAGTTCGAAAATGCTATTTTCCCCGCAACAGTTCTGACGTAAGTACACTATCACAAACGTCTGGTTAATCAGTGTACTTTGTTAGGCCCTTGCTTTATTTGATAAATTTGGTAAATGAATTGAAATGAAAGAAAGAAATGTATAAGGTACAAAGTTCAATAGTTGAAAACAAAGATTTGTCATGACCAAACGAGAAGAGTTGATTGTTCCGATGTACTAAAAATTATCACGTAATTAATGAGCACCAATTAAAAATTAGAAAGATGTTAATGTATTAACATTTATGTATGTAACTGATGGCGGAATGTTTAAAATTTATACTTTTTAATTAACAAATATTTGTTAACTCAGAAAGATGTATCAGAATCTTTTAGATAATTTATCAAAGCTTACTTATGTACAAACTACACATTTTATTGTAACCCGCAGTTGGAACATAACAACTTTCCTAAGTACAATGCATAGTATGCAGAAGAGTAACATGCTTTTTATGATACACAAATGGCATCAAAAGGGATATGTATGTTCCGACACACGAATCAACTTCTGAGAATGAGAATGTTTTCAGTTTCAAGCATCCACTTCACGTTACAATTACTTTAGAACTATTTGACGTATTACAATGTAACAAACTCCATTCTTAATGAATTTTTCCGTACCTTCAAATGAGCTAAAACTAAAATGGGATTTCCATTAAAAAAAAACAACTTAAGTTTGTGTTGAAAATCGTACTTCCTTACATAGTTGAATGTATTGTGTCCACTAATTTCATGAGCCCCTCTCATACCTATATATCTGCGAAAGCAGTTTTTCAATATTTATTGTTGTTCACGAAATATTTCCGGTGATAATTTTAGGTGACTCACCCTGTATAATAGAAATAAAACACCAATGGAGGCATGCAAATAACACAAAAACAGAAGTCCCACAAATTCAAATTTTCTGGCAATTTCTATTTGTATGAAAAAATTAACCAGGCAACATCGAATAATAATGTGCCACAGGTTTTGCCATATCAAACAATGGCAAATTTGGAAGAGGCCTTCACACAAAGAATGTCAACTGTCAGCCTGCATCATAGTGGATATTGACTGTCTATTCGTACAAAGGGCATTGGTGGCTGTCAGTGAATGAGTACAGCCTGGGAGACTGCATCATATGCATTATTTGAAGTTTATTGGTTCTATTGTGCATTTCTGCATTCTATTTCTAATTCCATGCTTAGTTTGTACTACACTCTGGGCAATGTCATAGTTAAAAGATGATTTCAATATATGTTTGTGTTTAACCTCTGCCACTGGCTCTTGTATAATGGGATGCACAAGAATTTCTCTGACTATTTTCACTAATTTCAGTGGTCAGAAGTAGCGAGCTACTTGTAGCGTCGCTACTGTAGCTAGCTACAAAATTTGTAGCTGTAGCTGTAGCAACGCTACATTTTGAAAATTGTAGTTGTAGCGGTAGCGAAGCTACAAAATTCCTGTAGTTGTAACGAAAATTTCGCTACAGCTACATTTTTTCTCAGCATTTTGAGGTGAATTTTGAATGTGGCAACAGCGTCAGAAAAATCGACAATAACCCTTAATTTTGCAGGAGGTTCATAAAGACAGTCTATTACATGGAGATACAGATTATCTAGATTGTAGATTATAGATGTCTGCGTAATTTATTTAATTAGTATCTGAATAATTCATATATCCAGATAACTAACTGACATACGTGTATATGAATATATTCCAGCTAACAGCTACGTTTCTTTAGCTGCATCGCTATTTTGGGGAGAAACATGCCTCGATTGCTGCACCACTGGAAAAAAGTGCCTCGTTTGCGTCACCCTCGGAACAAATCCTGTGGATATTCATGGTGTAAGAGACACCAAAATGTCATTAATTGCTGTGTAAGACACAACTTGCAGTGCAAAAACTAGCGATGGATTTTCCACTGCACTGACAAGGGAATAGTGCCAGCAATAAATGGCTCAGTACGTTAACAGCATTGATCATCGTCAGTATATAGGATCTCACCAGCAATAAATTATTGTTACAAGAATGATAGAGTTTCTGGAATTACAATTATTTTGGGATAGTAGTTGTTCACAAATTTTAAAATTACAATACGTTTAGAACACTCAGGTTTACACAACAGTTTCCTCAATATTTTTTTCATATTGCAAAACGTATGTACGAGTTATTGACTTTCCTGCAGAAATGACAATTTTCTTTAGTTAATATACATAGTTTTCAAATTTATGTATTTCTCCTACTTTTGCGTCACTTTTCTGTAACTTTTGATAATCATGACATCATCATCATCGTCCTTCGCTGTTTCCTGCCTCTGGCTGGGTCGGCATAGAAGTCAAGCCTCTCCATTTTTTCCTGGTCTTTCACAACTGCTCTCTTTCCAAGGTGTTC
Organism: Lepisma saccharinum; assembly: GCF_977018435.1. Taxonomy (NCBI): domain Eukaryota; kingdom Metazoa; phylum Arthropoda; class Insecta; order Zygentoma; family Lepismatidae; genus Lepisma; species Lepisma saccharinum. The sequence goes on along the minus strand of NC_139242.1, from coordinate 25,630,245 downwards.
CAATCTTGTCCTCTTCTCCTAACACTCTCCACTATCTGCTCTTTCCACTGACATCTTGGTCCCCCCTTGGCCTGATTCCCACTCCTTGTGCAATGTAAGTTCTTACTGGTAGTCTTTCTGCATCCATCCTCTTCATGTGTCCGAACCATCTCATCTGTGCCTGATCTATTCTGTCCTGAAGCTTCACCACACCCACTGTCTGTCGGATCTCCTCATTTCTTATTCTATCTCTTCTAGTCTTCCTCAAAAGACTCCTTAAAAATTTAATCTCCACTGCCTGCATATTTTCTTTGTCTCTCTATGTCATTGTCCAAGTCTCTGCTCCATACGTAATTATTGGCACATAGTTTGTGTTATATATTACCTTCTTGCATTTCATAGGTACATCCCTGTTCCATATTAATCTTCAAACGCTTTGATGTAGTCCATCACCCATTTGTCCTCTTCTGTTTACCTCCTCATCTATTCTTCCACTTCTCTCAATCAAGACAATGGTTTATTTAATTATTCTCTTATCTATAGTCGCTTTCTGCCACTTTCGGCTAATTGTGAGAACGAGGAAGAATGATGAATGATCAGCAGTGTGGGGGATTGAGGAGCAGGAGGATCTCATCCTCCCAACTTGGCGTCTTTCCTAGTTTTTGTTTTGAGTCCATTTTATGCATAGATAAGCTGATCGAGACTGGATCCTAACCACTATGTGCCTCCGCTGGGTATCGAACCTGGGGCCCTTTTGTAGTCAAAGGGCTCCAGGTACTTTTCATTCAAAATGATGACTTCATATCAGTCTAGAAAAAAATGAAATATTTATTCTCAAGAAAAATATGTTGATGTGAACATAAATACGTAATCCTACCAAATTTTGTGTGTGTATAGTTGTAATAATTAATTTGGATAACACCCTAATTGCAATATTCATATATCAAATTTGAATTGATATGCCACTTGCATAGGTTTGGTATTCTCACAAACTATAGTAAAAATAAGTAACTGAAGTAACACTGCTATCAAAATTATGGAATGACTGGAATCATGATAATAAATAACAGAATCTACCTACCAGTAGTAGGGGATTTTTTAATACCCATATGGTTTTCATTTTTTTAATGCAGAAGTAGCGCAAAAAGTAGCGAGTAGTGAACAGTAGTAGTGTAGTGAGCTACTTTTTGGTAAATGTAGCTGTAGCTGTAGCGAAGCTACATTTTGGAAGAGTAGCTGTAGCTGTAGCGAAGCTACTTTTAAAATGTAGCGTTCTGATCACTGACTAATTTTTCTCTTGTATCTTACATGTTTTTAAGGATAATATTTTTCTGTGCTCATTCAGAGACTGTAAGCAGCTTATTTGGGTTTTGATACAATTCTCAATGCTCTTATTTGGTAAAACAGGTACAATACTTATGCATCCCACTGAACCCATACCACATATGATGGCAGCATTAAAAAGTATACATCACAGGGTCTCCTTGGCGAGACTTATGGAATAACCCTCATATTAAATTTAAAAAAATCACAATAGTTTCATTCCAGTGAAATTGTTCAGTCTTCTGTGAAAGACACATATGGTGAAACTTTAATGTGAAAAATGAGATTATGACATTAACTATCTACAGTAATATGTGTCTAACACAGGACATGATATACTGTACAGAGTTCTGTGAAAAATGTGGTTCAACCAGAACTTCAACCTTGATTTATGGCACACCATCTCCTGCATGCAATGAAATTAATTTTGTATGTATATCCATGCAAAACTGTAATAATTACAAGACCAGGCTGTCTACAAATTCGTAAAAACAAAATTCCCTGACTTTTTCAGGTTTTCCAGACCAAGTCATTAGTATTAAAACATGCCACTACATTTTAGCCAAACACCAGACTTACAATCCCACTTTGCCAAGGTTTTAGAATGTTCACTGCACATGTTAAAAACAAGGAGGGAAACTGAACCGAAATTGACTGTTGCATAGGGGCATCAGGCCCGTACCCATCCCTAGAACCATGAAATACTTAAATATGAACCTACAAAAATCTACAAAAATAACCAACGATTTTGTAAAAATTTCAATTTTGGTCTTGGCATAAATGAATGTGTTTGTAATGTAGAAATCTGTAGTGTGCAATATTGGGTAGTTATAGTATTATAATCATTGATGCAAGGCTACCAGACGTCCGATTTAGTCAGGACAGTCCATTACTTTCAATCCCTGTCCTGATGACTTGTTTTGAACTACAGCCGTGATGCGAAAATGTTTCTTTTTTTTTTTGTAAAATTACATTTAGACATGGTCTTATTGTAATAATAATAGCTAATATGCAACATTAAATTTATATATTATTTTCTAAACAGAATTATAATTACTTTTCAATGGCACTGGCGTAAGAAAATTATAGGAAATTTGAAAACATTGTTAATTTGTGTAACACATAACTATTTGAATAATTCAAAGAATTGAATGTAAATAATAAGCACTAATAGTACACCAGCCAAGAAGCAAAAAGTCTTCAAAAAAATATTTTACCCGCATGAAATGTTAATGATTGACACCCATGCTAAATCTATCATAGGCCAGACTGAAATACTAGGGTGGATGCCACTAAACATTTTGACCTTGAAGGTCATTTTAAGGTCATATTGTAACCTAAAAGGGTCAAATCACAAAGTCATCCAAGTATAGTCATGTAATATGAATCACTTCACTAAACCAGGATTCAAATCTTGGTCTGTCCTTTCTTTGCACGGAACAGTAAATATGCACCTTCCACAAAGACTTCATTGCCCCCAGTGGGTGAAACAATAAGCCTCCTCCTTCCCTCCCTTTCTCATCGGTTTCTTCAGCGCTGGCGGTAGTTTTCAACGGTGGTATAAAAAAATGATTGTATGCCTCCGCCCCTTCCCCCACCTAGTTAAATAAAGTCTGGTCCAAATAATAAACATGTTTCTTCTCACGGCGATATATTTTAATATCGCGGAGATTCTTTTGTCATCAAACAACAAACAATCGTTTCCTCTTCCTAAACTCAAACCGCAAATCATTCAATTCAACACCCATGATACAGTTGCACCGCACATTGATGGCAAATCACCTGACGCCCTGTTTTACTTTGATCTTGTTGCCGTAAGGAGGATTATGCATTTTAACTTGCTTGATTTGAAGAGCTTTTCCCTTCGGATGAAGCCCAAAATAACAGCCATTCTCCCCTCTGTATAGCACGATTATTAATCACAATAAACATAGGGTTAAAATAGTGGGATGTGCAACACTGGAATCACGGATTCCACGTGCTCTGCAACCTATTCAGTCTTTCTCGACTCGCTCTTCGGCTTCAGCGATTCCTCAGCGCAATACAATCTCCAGTTGGCGAATCTGCGGATCAGTTCGTCTGCACAGTGATTGATACCGATCAAGTACATACCTGTTCATGGATGTATTATTTTGTCTGTATTTTACAAATTAAATAACTGTTTTCTTGCAAGTATGCAGTTGTGTCGGAATAGAACCCATCTCAGTGGAACTATATTCTGCACGCACGTTTGGATCTACATATGCGAAAACTTGCTGCAAAGTTGACCTGACACTTGGCTTAGAGAGCCATGAATTTTGGTTCATAGTAACCATAGTAACAGATATTATTGACATTGTCATTGCTGGTATTTTTCTTGCAAGTGTATTGTAAGTTTGCTAGCTTGAAAATGAGACGTGAAGAGGTAGTAAAAGCAGTAGCTCTTCGCGATGAAGGTCGTAGTGTACACTATATTGCTAGGATGCTAAATATAGCACGAAGTACTATCCATGAAGATCTCAAGACTGTATGATGCAACTGGTTCCTATGGTAGAAGACCGGGTTCTGGTCAGAAACTATGCACAACAGCACGGGAAGATCGTTTAATACATATCATAGTCTTAAGAGACCGTCATATGACTTCAAATATTGTGGCACAGCGTTTGAGAAATGTTCATAGAGCTGTGGTTTCTTCACGAACAGTTCATAGAAGACTGAATGAAAGTGGTTTATCATCTCGGAGGCTAGCTACAGGTCCCACGTTGTTAGCACGTCACCGGAAGCGAAGACTGGAATTTGCTACAAAACACTTACTTTGGAATGTGGAGCAGTGAGAAAAGGTTTTATTCTGCGATGAGTCAAAATTCAACCTATGTTCATCAGACGGGCATGAACATGTGTATAGAAGACCTAATGAGCGTTATGCGAAATGTTGTTTCGTTGAAATATCACCCTTTGGAGACGGTGGTGTCATGGTCTGGGGAGGTATCTCTTTACAAGGACGTACAGAGTTGGTTCTTGTAGAGAATGGGGCAATGGCAGCTTGCAGGTATATTACAGAATGTGTGGCAGAGCATGTAGTACCATATGCACCATTCATAGGCCCGGACTTTGTTTTTATGCATGACGATGCGCGTCCTCACATTGTGAATATTTTCACGAGTACTTGGACGAAGTTCTGATTAGAATGGCCACCACAAAGTCCGGACCTAAATCCGATAGAGCATGTCTGGGATCAACTGAAACAACATATCAGACACCGCACAATAGTTCCAGAAACAATTTAAAAGCTAAGACTTGCTATTCAAGAAGAATGGGAGCAATTGGACCAAGAAGTGATTGCCAACCTTATTCGAAGTATGCCATGGCAGTTACAAGCTGTAATTGATGCTAGGGGAGGTAACACCCACTACTAGACAGCTTATATACCCCACCAGTACCAGTTAACAATATTAAAAAAAATATTGGTAAGATTTCCTTTTCTCTTTTTTTTTGGTAGTTTTCTATAACTTTCGTTTTTGTTCTAACTTATCTTATTAACAATAAATTTTAATTTTGCCTTCTGTTGAATATATCCAGGTTTTCTAATTTCCAATAATTTCTGCAACCTTTAGTTAGCCTTCGAATCAGAATTTATGCGTTATCACAAAAAATGCAAGTGTCCGGGTTTTTTTGTCCAGCAGTGTAGTTTCAATATTACTTTCTGGAGCAAGTAATGAAACATTGGCATTTATGACGTCACCAATTGATGGAGACACTCTCAAAGTTTTATTTCCTTCCCCCCCCCCTCAAATTCCCTCCACCATTGACACACACACTCCTCTATGAGTTGCAGCAGCTCAGTCTTTCGGGCATCTGATTACCATGTGATAGACCTGGGTTCAATCCCTGGCGAGGGGAGAACTGGGATTTTGTCCACCTGTTCAAGCATCTCTGGCACCCACATAGTGTCGTATAGTATAAAGTGGGTACCAGGAGTAAACTCTGGGGGTAAAGGCAGCCAGGGGCATGGTGCTGATCATATCACTCCCACCTTCGGCCCTGATGATGAAAGTGTGGGGCCCTACCGCCACACCCCCTATCCTTCAAAGCCAGTGGCGTAGCATGGACATTTCGGGTGGGAACGCCAAGTCCGAAGGAAGGGTCGGCCCTTTCTTGCTTAATAACTTACTTATGGTATTAGTCGCCACAGGTATTGTTTATTTGCCTGAAGTCAGCTGGGTTTTCAATAAAACATCATCCATGCATGTTTTAGCTAGACAATTAGATGCCTCACTATGCCACAAATGTTTTGAACTCTGGTGTTTTATACCTTTCTGCATGACGCAAGTCATTAGAAAACCTACCTGAATCACAAGCGCCTTTGAACAACAGCAGACGTCATTGTTGTGGTTGATCCAACTACTCATTGATTTGGTTTATTTTACTTCGCTTTTCTACCACTTTTGGTTAATCGCGAATATGAATATGAGTGATGATATTGATGAAGGGACACTGACAAAGAACACCCGTGCTCACGCTGGGATTTGAACCAGGGACCTCTGTCGTCTTGGCGCACTGTGCAAAGCAGAGTGGATGATCCAAATATCGTACACTCTACTGACGTAACAGTGCCGATTAGTAATTCAGACCACTGTTTATTACATCTTGAGAATGCTGATAAACATTTTAAAATAATTTTGTCCAGAGACCATTCGATGTTAAGAGTTTTCAAATGAATGCTAAACATTTCCATTGACACAATATTAAGCAGTTAGATAATAACGAAAAAATACAATAAAAAAAATTAATAGTTTTGCGGGTTAAGTGGTAGAGCAGCAACAGGCTGAATTTCTACCACGAGGACTTCACCAACTTACTTCACAAAAACTGTGTTGATCTTTTAGTTTCTAATGCACATCGCTGTTCGTGCGATAAATCATACAATGCAGTGACCATTAAGAAGCAGTATATTTGAGATTGGTAAAGTTACGTCAGCCAATATTGCGTATTGTAGCATCACATAGCACGAGTTGCATGAGAGCGAAGAACCGGGTAGGAATTCTCCCGCTGTCGTCTGCTTCACAAAGCAGGAAGGGTCACATGAACCAATCACGGTAGACCTCTCGTACGCCGGCGTAAGAGAGCCCATTTACGCGCGTGCTGTAGAAATGGAAGCTTTCCCTCCATAAAGGCAGCAAGGAATATAGGAGTCCTGTACACCGAACCTGCTCGGCGTCCGGCCGGGAAAGGCATTGAAGAGAGATGCTAGAACGAGTGTTGAGAGTGGAGCGTTGCAAGCGGATCGCGAAAAATAGCTATTATAATGCCATGAAGGTCAAACATATTTGAAATTAGTCACGTTTTACTTTATAATCACAGCATTTTAGCATTTTTGAAATTTTAAATCTGGGAACGCCGGGCGTACTATAACGCTACGCCACTGTTCAAAGCACAGGGGAACACTTTACTCCTTTTTTCAAGGATGCTGGAACTTATTTCAGAGTGGGGGGGGGACAAGTTCTTAAATCCGCCAACCAATTTTTACAATCTATTTTCCTACATACACACATATTATATATATATATATATATATATATGTGGGGGGGGGGCATGTTGTGTACACACACACATATACATACAGACATAGGCGATCGGAGATGAACTCCCTACAAAGACTAAAACCCATAAAACTTTCTTAAAATCTCCAAATCTTTGCTAAAAGCTGAAGCTGTAAAAGGGTCATTCAGCACACGTGAGGACAACACATAACTCCACAGGAGATTATAATGGCTGTGGGACCAGGCCCCAGATTCTTCTTGGGAAAAGTAAGCCGTAATTTTTCCTTGTAGGGCAGTCAAGTGACCTTTGAAATTCCTTTTGGGTGCCCTACATATATCACCAATTAAATGGTCCCTGGTTCAACAGCAGGTGAAAGAACTTGCCAGTGAGAAGTACTGTAATATTCCAATTTATACTGTAACATAACTCCCGATTATCATATTAAAATAAAGACATTTTAGGGGATATCCGGTACAAAGAAAAGTATTACGTAAAATACGTCTTGAAGTTTTATGCTGCTGAATGATGTTGATTATCTCGAGATATCGTTGTGGGGATGTTATCAAGTTTTCGTGGCTGATGATAAGAAGGGAGCTAGCTCTCAAAAGCCTATTTATTTAGCATGGTCGACATCCAAGGAAAATGATCTTTTTATTCAATTTTTGTCACATTTTTATTTGAGTTAATTGCGATATTGATTGATTGATTGATTTAGTTTATTTTACTTCGCGTTTTGTGCCTCTTGGCTAATTTGCGAAGATGGGGATGAGTGATGAAATTATGAAATTGATGAATGGACATTCACAAACAACCATACCCGACCGGGATTCGAACCCGGGACCCATGGCGTCGCAGCGCGATGTGCTAACCACTCGGCCACAGGGTCGGGCCATCGCGATATTGAGAATGAATAATGATTAGATTAAGTAGATAACCCTACAATAACACACACACACATGCGTGGCCCAGGATTCAAACCTAAAACCTCCCCGATTTCAAAATGTCAGATGCAAGCTCAAGGGAAGTCAAATTCTTGCTTGCAGGCATTAAAAGCATGTTCCTTACGAGCAGTTTGCTATCTGTACAGGCATTTAAATGTTCAAATCATTTATAAAAAAGAATGCATTTTCAAAGCTCGAAATTCATGAGGGCTATACTGTTTGAACTTAAGGAACTTTTTTATAGCCACTACTTAAAATCAAGAAATGTGAAGTAGAATTACTGTTACGTAATTTTTGTGAATCGTGAACGCAAGAACTAAATTAAAAAATGTCTTTCAATTTTGCATTGATATTCCATGTAGAAGAGGGGATAATGTAACTGGCAGGCATGTGAATAGCATTTTACCTTGCAGGTATTGTATGTGCTCCCACGAGTGGCAGGTTGTAAGATTCCATATGGGTACAATCATTCTAAATTGCTGCCGATGGCTTTTGGGTGATTAAAGATGCCAGACTGTTCAGTTATATTTTATGTTGATGTTGTACCTTTAATAAACATTTCCCTCCTGTTTCATTTCCGGTTTTTCAACAGTGAAGACTCCAGTAGTAAACAACCTGGTAGTTTAATGAACTTTCGTCCGCAAAAGAGAAATTTGCATGTGATATTTAGTAGGGCCGAGCCAATACCACTTTGAACGGATACCAATAACCACTTTGAACAGATATCGATACTTGTATAATTCCAATTTAAGCAACAAAGGCTATATTATATATATATATATATACACACACACACACACACACACACATACATACATACATACATCTATGTGTGTGTGTATGTGTGTAATTATTATTATTACATTTTATACGCCGTATGAATTTCTGACAAGAGGCAATGAATACATTAACCCATCAAATGATGCTCTGTTGCAACGATGCATCTCAATTTTACAGTCTTTTTTTTTAGATCAGTGACAATTGATCAGATGTTTCAAATATTAGAGAAATATTAAGTGAAGCTAAGAGCAAGGCAATCCTATGGACGTCGTTCTTCTCCCCCCCAATGTTGAAAAATGAGATCATGCCTCTTCAACCTCCTCTAAAACTAAAGGATCGCTCTTCCCAAACTAACATTAAATCATCTGTGAATACAAGAATAATTGGCGATTTACCAGCCCCGGATACGACGTCTAAAACTGACAGTAAAGCTGTAATGTAAAACCAATCTAGTCTCTTTTTGGTCCTTTAACAAAGAGAATTAAGCCTATCCATTTATTTTTTCACAGCAGTTTGAAGTAGTAGTTTCGTGAAATTTCTTGTGAACACTTTCGGGCAATGATTTTTTATGATTTCAAATGTAGTTTAACACCGAAAGAATGCATCGAGCGACTTCATTTGGCTTTTGGGAATAAGTACCATTCAATAGGACTGTGTACAATTGGTTTTCCGAATTACAGCAAGGTTGCACATTTCTCAGTGATGAATTTTGTGAAGGTCGTCCATCCTCGTCTGGTGTTGCCAGTAATGTTAATGCTGTGCGTGAAATGATTGAGAGATATCGTCATCTGACATACCGTGAGATTCAGGGATCCTTAAACATTGACATGAAAGCAATACATACGCTTTTGCATGGTCATCTGAAGGTACGGAAATTTTCAAGCCGTTGGATCCCACACAACTTGACCGAAGCTCAAAAATAGGCTCGTGAAAATTGGTGTAAAGAAATGCTCAAAAAATTCAACTGAGGCAAGTCAAATTTGGTGTACCACATCGTTACAGACGACAAAACTTGGGATCTATTCATATGAACCCGAAATTAAACAGCAATCCACTGTTTGGGTGTTTCAAAGTGAGCCGAAACCAACAAAAGTTGTTCGTTCGAGGAGCATTGCCAAGCAAATGATTGCTTGTTTCTTCAGTTACACCAGACATGTGGCAACAATAGCTTTAGAAGATCGAAGGACTGTAAATGCTGAGTGGTATACAACAATTTGTTTGCCAGAGGTCATCAATGAATTGCATAAAACAAACCCAAATCGTCGCATTATTCTTCACCATGACAAAGCCAGTTCCCACTCAGCACACCAAACTGTTGATTTTTTGTCCAGTAAAAATGTCGAATTAATGACTTATTGTCCGTACTCACTTGATGTATCGCCTAATGACTTCTTTTTGTTCCCACACATGAAAAATAAGATGCCTGGTGAGCAAATTGTGTCGCCTGAAGCAGCTTTTGACGCATTCGGAACAGTGGTTTCTGAGGTATCAGCTTCAGAGTGGAAAAATTGGTTTGAGCGTATGCAAAAGTGTATCGATCTTAAGGGTGAATACTTTTAAAAACAAAGTAATTCCCAGAATTTCACGTCTTTTTTTCATATTGATTGCAGAAACTTTTCCAGCAGCCCTCGTAGTTCTATCGCTTGGCATGGAAGGAAATCCAAACCCATCAGTACACTTTCCAGAAACTAAGTGCAGTAATCTGTTGTTCAAAGAAAATTATTCCGTGCCGAAACATGCCTGCTGAAAGCCAGTTATCCAGATCGGGACAAACAAAAGTCTAAAGTTCGAAAGGAAAAGGGGGATTAGCCTAGGTATTTGAATTTCCAGGAAAATGCTACGTACTATGAGACATGTCAACCACTTTCATGGGCCATGACCTTTTTGACTGCGGGAAATCTCTAAAGAGAGAGATGTCCGCAAACACCAAAGAAAGTGGAAGAATTACCCACAGGTGCATCGTTAGCTTTCGGGACCTCATTGGGGTTATTGTTACAAGAGACCCCATCTGTACGAATAAAGCCTGGTAGACTTCGAAGAGAACTAAACAAAAGCAGCGAAGTCATATGGGGATAATTTCATGTTACCCTTTATATGCACGTGAGTTTGATCTGCGTATGGATCTTTGTGTCACATACTTGCTGTTCACGGAATCTTGAGTACAGTTTCATTTAACAAATGCACAACTATTTTTTTTTTAAAAAAATAAAGGTATGTTGAAAAAGGTGAACGCAATTTTGAAAAGGAGCAAATTTTGGTTTTGGCCGTGCTTCTAGCAACTCAAAAACAATGGTATCTGCTAGTTTCGGTGCAAAAATATCAACAGACACATCGGCTCAGCCCTAATATTTAGGAATATAGGCCTTATAAAATTGGAATCTCTACCCACAAAATAGTCTCACTCGTCGCTTACCTCCTCGCTCCATTTTTGGAGAGTTACTGCTTTTCAGTCACCGTTGCGGTTAATCTGATTTTATAAACAAGTGAAGTTAGAAAAAACTTCCAAACTGTCATGGATTTTCAACAGTCACTTACAGATATTGTCAATTGTAATCAACATTACATATTATTTGGAGCTGGGTATATAGCTAGTTCCGAAGCGGTGCAATTGGCCCTTCTCCATAGGAATCGAACCCTGCCCCTTTAATGATCAACATTAAACGGCCAGTTTTGTAATATTCTTGGAACAGTCACTAAATTATTCCGAATAAACAGTTAAAGGATGATACAATCCATTAAAAATAGTCTTCATTCTCTTTAAAAATGATGTTCTTTTTTTCAAAATTTCTAATAGCCACATGGTTCTTAGAAAGTCTGGTAAAGCAAATCTTAACTTCTTCTAGGTGAGGGCAAACAATATACAACGAAAATATTTCAGAAGTCTGAAAAAAATCAAAGATTTTTGTTTCTTAGTCTTAGGTGTTCTATAAAATCACAATTTTGTGCTACTACCTAAGAGCAATAAGCAGAACATGTTGAAGGTTAAAACCAAGAATTCTGTGAGCTTATAAATTGTTTTTTCTTCTTCATGGTTCGACGTTCATTATATACTGCTGGACAAAAAAAAACTGGACACCTTAATATTTGACATCTGAATTGCAATTACTTATGAATTACGCTCTGTTAGGTATTGAACAATTGAACATTCATTATTGAACATTTTCCATAGTTTTTCCGTTTATTATTTATCTATTTATTTACTCGTATTTACTTATTTGGAACACCTAGTAGGCTTAAAATCAATTTCATGCAATTTTGTTTTAATTTATTGATTTTCATTTCCTGTTGTTATTTTGTTTAATGTCTAGAGAGCCATGAATTTTGGTTCATAGTAACAGATATTATTGCCATTGTCATTGCTGGTATTTTTTGTATTGTAAGTTTGCTAGCTTGAAAATGAGTCTTGGAGAGGTAGTAAAAGAAGTAGCTCTTCGCGATGATGGTCGTAATGTACACTATATTGCTAGGGTGCTAAATATAGCATGAAGTAGATCTCAGACAGTATGATGCAACTGGTTCCTATGGTAGAAGACCGAGTTCTGGTCAGAAACTATGCACAACAGCACGGGATGATCATTTAATGCGTATCATAGTCTTAAGAAACAGTCGTACGACTTCAAATATTGTGGCACAGCGTTTGAGAAATGTTCATAGACTGAATGAAAGTGGTTTATCATCTCGGAGGCCGGCTACAGGTCCCAGGTTGTTAGCACGTCACCGGAAGCGAAGACTGGAATTTGCTACAAAACACTTACATTGGAATGTGGAGCAGTAGGAAAAGGTTTTAATCTCCGATGAGTCAAAATTCAACCTACATTCATCAGACAGGCATGAACATGTGTATAGAAGACCTAATGAGCGTTATGCGCAATGTTGTTTCATTGAAATATCAACCTTTGGAGGCGGTGGTGTCATGGTCTGGGGAGGTATCTCTTTACAAGGACGTACAGAGTTGGTTCTTGTTGAGAATGGGGCAATGGCAGCTTGCAGGTATATTACAGAATGTGTGGCAGATCATGTAGTACCATATGCACAATTCATAGGCCCAGACTTGTTTTTATGCAAGACACTGCGCGTCCTCACATTGCTAATATTGTCACTGAGTACTTGGACGAAGTTGCGATTAGAATGGCCACCACAAAGTCCGGTCGTAAATCCAATAGAGCACGTCTAGGATCAACTGAAACAACATATCAGAAACCACACAATAGTTTCAGAAACAATTGAAGAGCTAAGACTTGCTATTCAAGAAGAATGGGCGCAATTGGAGCAAGAAGTGATTGCCAACCTTATTCGAAGTATGCCATGGTGGTTACAAGCTGTAATTGATGCTAGGGGAGGTAACACCCACTACTAGACAGCTTATATACCCCACCAGTACCAGTTAACAATATTAAAAAAAATATTGGTAAGATTTCCTTTTCTTTTTTTTTGGTAGTTTTCTATAACTTTCGTTTTTGTTCTAATTTATCTTATTAACAATAAATTTTAATTTGCCTTCTGTTGAATATATTGAGGTTTTCTTATTTCCAATAGCCCAACCCTGTGGCCGAGTGGTTAGCACATCGCGCTGCGACGCCAAGGGTCCCGGGTTCGAATCCCGGTCGGGCTTGGTTGTTTGTGAATGTCCAATCATCAATTTCATCACTCATCCCCATCTTCGCAAATTAGCCAAGAGGCACAAAACGCGAAGTAAAATGAACTAAATCAAATCAAATCAAATCTTATTTCCAATAATTTCTGCAACCTTTAGTTAGCCCTCAAATCAGAATTTATGCGTTATCACAAAAAATGCAAGTGTCCGGTTCTTTTTTGTCCAGCAGTGTATTTAATTACAAAACTCTGCATGTTCAATATCAAACTATTGTTATACCTATGAATGTGGCAAATTTTGATCATATACAATACCATTCTCTATCATAATTCCTTTTGGTTTACTTTTCATTGAATTCGATGCTGTGGCGAATTTATATTGTTTCATAATAAAATAATATTTCCACTTCCTAACTTCTCTCTATAATTAGACTAATATTGCATATGAACTATAGTTGATTGAAATACAAGATTTTAATTTAGTACTTGCTTACAATATGATTTAAATAATTTTGGATTCTTTTAGGTATGTCAAAACAACCTGTGAAGTTATGAAAAAATCAAATTAGTTGCTTTATTGGAACCACCAAGTCAAGGTCATATAAACCTGCAATAAACTGGGAACAAACAATTTATTTTTATCTGGCGTGGGACACACTGAAGTGCTGGACCTCTGGAGTGTACCCGAAATGCACCCCACCCCTTCCATCGTCCAGCCAGCCAGTGCGATGTGTTGCAGAGCATCGTGCGATCACATTTTTACATTCCATTTTAAATGTCTTACATTCACACAGAGGCGAATACTGTAGAAATTGTTACTGAAGTTTGTGCAATGGCTAAAGGGTACGATGATGATAATCATGAATAAAGGAATCATGTGTGTGCTTCCCCGGAAACCGAACACCTTGTTGTTTTTATTTTTGGCAGTTTTACTACAATCACTTCCTCTCATGTAAATGGTCAAGGAAAATTTTATTCTACTGTGCTTACCTCAAAAAATACATTTTGTTCTGGTTCTTCCACTCTTCCCTTGCAACCACATTTTTGTAATCAAAATTTGACATATTAATAATGATACGATGTGGTGGTCGACGGTCGCACTGTTTCGATGCACCGGGATAACTGACTGTAACTGGCAAACCCAACATCAAACTTCTACTGAAAAGTTCCAAACAAAGCCTGCGAAACGCGCATCTGCTTTTACTTAACCTTCATATTCTCCCACCAAAGAGGTTGCGGGCACGAGGCATGCAGACAGAGGGAGGCCAGGAATTTGTCGAAGGACATTTGGTTCCTCCACGGCACCTGTTTCGCAGAAATGTGTCAGGTAGTATCTATTTCGGAACTGCAGGCAGTTAACTGAGTGCACCGACCTCTGCCTTCCTTCCCTGAGTATTGTTACAAGCGAGCACACCTGTACAAAACCTGGTGGAACTCTAAACAGAAGTAGCAAATTCCTAGGGGGAAGGGGTGTGGGAGACAATTCACGTTCCACTTTATTTCAAGAGACCAAACTGCTATTCATAATCTGCTTAGGGATCTATCAATTATGTACTTCCTGTTCTTGCAGAAACTTGAGTCCAGGTTCATTTAACGAGTGCAAAAATATTTTCGCGAAATTTCTTCAGACTGAAAAATAAGTTAGAAAAATAGACACTCATTTTTTTAGGGTGTGAAAAAATAGTACGAAATTGTTTGTCTCATCCATACCTTTCTTTTGATATGTTATGGGACTATATTTGGAAAACTTTTGGGTCATAATATGACTTTCAACGTCAAAATTTCTAGTGTCAACCAGCCTAGTATTTCTGTCTTGATATATGACTAATTGATTTACCATGGATGCCAATCATTAACATTCCATGCACATAAAAGTCACAATTTTGATCTTTGGATGGTCTACTATAAGCTGTGCACTGTGTGACACATTTGTCTGTAAGCAACTGTGTGCTTGATTGTTGGGATGAGGAGTGTATCTGAAAGTTGATTTTTTTTCTGTTACTTTGGATGCTTTGTACGATTATCTCTAGCTGTAATATTGCCATAGTATTGGTGGTCATATACCGTGCGTCCATTTCGATCTTCAGCCGAGAGATTGGGAGAAGCGTGGCGGGCGGCGCTGACGGAAATGCCGACATTTGCGGCCTCTAATGCCAGCTTATTTTTATGGACATATGCGGACATTTATATAAATATTGCAAAACGAGCACTAACCTGTGTTATGAGATTACAGTTTTAATTTTAGTAGCTTAGTGGCTGTGTGTGCCGATGATGTTGACACGCCCACCTCTTTTGAAACACGGCGTAGAGGTTTGTTTGGAGAACGTTCTAACGCTGCACCAATATCATCGAGTTTTGCTTCGGTTAGAATCCGTCGTTTTTGCTTAGGTGTTTTAAAATTTAACGATCCAGTTTCTCGTAATTTAAGGACAAGATGTCTAACCGTATCTCTATGTGGAGTTGAAACGCCTGGGAATTTCTGTACAAATTGATTACACACGTCTTGACACGAGTCTGTTTTCACGTAAGTGTCATACATAAGAATTCTTTGTTCTAACGTGAACCTTGCGGCTGGCATTCCAATCGTCTCACTGACACAACACACATACACACTGCAATAACACAAACAAGTAACGGCAAGTAACCAATAATAACACTCTTGCGCACAGTACGAAATTAACACGCTCTTGGTTTACATTGCTCGCCACTATATTCACAGCTCTGTCTTCATCTAGTCGCGAAGGAACAAAAAAACTCGAGCTCGGAGATTTTGGATTGCAAGGAAGCTCACGAAAACCATTCACTTTTAACGGTTTCGTCTGCAGCGTAATCTTGACACTGCACATTCGAAACCTCCAAACGATTCCCATCGCCACAAAACTTAAGCAGGACGTTACTGGTCAAAATTATGATTGAAATGTTTTATTATCTATAGCTCTTAACATCGTTTCTAAAGCGTATTTTTTTGTGTATATAAGGGCAGAACTTGGATGAATTACAGATGATAAATTATAACACAGGTTAGTGCCCGTTTTGCAATATTTATATAAATGTCTGCATATGTCCATAAAAATAAGCGGGTATTACAGGCCGCAAATGTCGGCATCTCCGTCAGCGCTGCCCGCCACACTTCTCCCGATCTCTCGGCTGAAGATCGAAATGGACGCACTGTATAATACTCCAACAGCATTTCTCCGACCACCCTGGTGGAGTGGTTAGCAAAGCATGCTATGACGCATGGGATTAGACAAACTTGTCAGAAAAGCAACCTCGCAGCATTTCTGATATTCTCTTTGTTTCACGTGTATTCGGATCTACCCCCTCCCCCTTAACAAAATTATGGGTATGGGCCTCTGCAACATATACAAAATAAAGATAAAACACGAATGCAAGTATGGAATATTATTGATAATTATTAACAGATAGCAAGAATTAAATAAAATCTAACACTTAAAACAACATTTAAACAATTTTGTAAACAAACTCTCTCTCTCTCTCTCTCATATATATACAGGGTGACTGGTAATTAGATATATTCCCTGAAAGGGGTTAAAGTAGAGACAATTTGCAATAAATTTGACCATATGATATCCCGTCCGAAAATTAGTACTTTTCGAGATAATCGAGTTTCAATTGTTTTTTTAAAAAATTACAATTTTCCACATAAAAAGATGAATTGAGAAAAAACTGCTCATTGTATGGAACTTATTTCAGCGTTTTCTGATAGCTAACAAATAGGTGGTTCGTTGAAAAAAAGTTTTTCCCAAATAACAATCACATGTAAGTAACGGGTGGGTCTAAACTTACAAGTGATGATAAAAAAATGCACTCTTAGTTTACTTGGCAACGTATTAATAACAAAAATGGTACGACACGAAGCGTACAAATTACGTAAATTACTTCCTTGTGACATCTGCTATCCAACAAGGTACAAATGTTGCTAACATACACATTTGTGTACAAGAAATAATACTTCATTCATCTTCATGTGAATGGAATCAATGAACAATACAATTAAACATTACACGTCTTGCTCAAAGTGGGCACCTCTGTTACGAATACAGGCACACAAGTTTTTGCGGACATTTGTTCTCTTAACTCGTGATGTGATGGTGTCCTTGATGTGTTGACCAGCCATTAAGATCCTCTCCCTGAGCTCTTCTTGCGAGTTTACCTGTGTCTTGTCATGTGGCTCCAAATGCAAAAGTCGCAAGGCTTCAAATCGGGGGATCGAGCCGGCCAGGGAATCGGACTGCCTCGGCCAATCCATTTCTTTTTCATCCAGCCACTGTCGTACGCCCAAGCAGAAGTATAGATGGGCGTAATCAACAATCATTTCATCGAGCCATTTTTCCTGCCCCAAATCTTAAATGACATCACTTATGAAATTTTTTTGAGGAACGGGATGGCAATGTTGTTGGAGGATGTGCCTCTAACTACAAGACGTGACATGATTTATCATCATGATGACTGCCCAGCTCGATCCCCCGATCGATTTGACACCTTGCGACTTTTATATTTGGAGCCACATGACAAGACACCAGTAAACTCTCAAGAGCAGCTCAGGGAGAGGATCTTAATGGCTGGTCAACACATCAAGGACACAATCACATCACGAGTTAAGAGAACAAATGTCCGCACAAACTTGCGTGCCTGTATTCGTAACAGAGGTGCCCACTTTGAGCAAGACGTGTAATGTTTAATTGTATTGTTCATTGATTCCATTCACATGAAGATGAATGAAGTATTATTTCTTGTACACAAATGTGTATGTTAGCAACATTTGTACCTTGTTGGATAGCAGATGTCACAAGGAAGTAATTTACGTAATTTGTACGCTTCGTGTCATACCATTTTTGTTATTAATACGTTGCCAAGTAAACTAAGAGTACATTTTTTTATCATCACTTGTAAGTTTAGACCCACCCGTTACTTACATGTGATTGTTATTTGGGAAAAACTTTTTTTCAACGAACCACCTATTTGTTAGCTATCAGAAAACGCTGAAATAAGTTCCATACAATGAGCAGTTTTTTCTCAATTCATCTTTTTATGTGGAAAATTGTCATTTTTTAAAAAAACAATTGAAACTCGATTATCTCGAAAACTACTAATTTTCGGATGGGGTATCATATGGTCAAATTTATTGCAAATTGTCTCTACTTTAACCCCTTTCAGGGAATACATCTAATTACCAGTCACTTTGTATATACCGTGCGTCCATTTCGATCTTCAGCCAAGAGATCGGGAGAAGCGTGGCGGGGGGTGCTGACGGAGATGCCGACATTTGCGGCCTGTAATGCCCGCTTATTTTTATGGACATATGCAGGCATTTATATAAATATTGCAAAAAACGAGCACTACCCTGTGTTATAACACACAAAAGTTATTCTGTAATTCATCTAAGTTCTGCTCTTATATACACAAATAAATACACTTTAGAAACGATGTTAAGAGCCACAGATAATAAACATTTTAATCATAGTTTTGACCAGTAACGTCCTGCTTAAGTTTATATCCTTGAAAGAGTTTTGTGTCGATGGGGATCGTTTGGAGGTTTCGAATGTGCAACACTGTATCAAGATTACACTGCAGACGAAACCGTTAAAAGTCAATGGTTTTCGTGAGCGTCTTTGCAATCCGAAATCTCCGAGCTCGAGTTTTTTGTTGCTTCGCGACTAGATGAAGACAGAGCTGTGAATATAGTGGCGAGCATATGTAAACCAAGAGCGTGTTCATTTCGTACTGTGCGCAAGAGTGATATTCTTGGTTACTTGTCGTTACTTGTTTGTGTTATTGCAGTGTGTATGTGTGTTGTGTCAGTGAGACGATTGGAATGCCAGCCGCAAGGTTCACGTTAGAACAAAGAATTCTTATGTATGACACTTACGTGAAAACAGACTCGTGTCGAGACGTGTGTAGGCAATTTGTACAGAAATTCCCAGGCGTTTCACCTCCACATAGAGATACGGTTAGACATCTTGTCCTTAAATGACAAGAAACTGGATCGTTAAATTTTAAAACACCTAAGCAAAGACGACGGATTCTAACCGAAGCAAAACTCGATGAAATTGGTGCAGCGTTAGAACGTTCTCCAAACAAACCTCTACGCCGTGTCTCACAGGAAATGGGCGTGTCAAAATCATCAGCACATACAGCCACTAAGCTACTAAAATTAAAACCGTAGTCTTATAACACAGGTTAGTGCTCATTTTGCAATATTTATATAAATGTTTGCATATGTCCATAAAAATAAGCTGGCATTAGAGGCTGCAAATGTCGGCATCTCCGTCAGCGCTGCCTGCCACTCTTCTCCCGATCTCTCGGCTGAAGATCGAAATGAACGCACGGTATTTATTTATTTATTTTCCGTGTAGCCATAATACATCCATTACCCCACCACACTGACACCTCCCCCTGCAGGCAATGGGAAAGGACCTATATATCAGGCATGCATGCCACCATAACCCCCGGACTCAACCTAGCCACCCAATAAGCATTTCTCCATTCCCTCCCAAACCTCATATCACCCACTCCACAGTAAACACTGATGAAAGGACCAGTTTCTATCATTTTTCTCCGGCAATACTGTATAGACGCCAGCACAAGTATTCTGTGCCTCTATGCTTCTGTGGCTGTTCTTTCAATCTACAGTGACAATGAGGTACTAGCCTCGAAATATAGACTTTTCTTTTTATTGTGGTAAGTGTTTACTGTCTCCTACGCCATTTTTGTATATACATACACACACACAATATGTGTGTGTATGCGAGTATATACATTTTCAGATCTGGCTCCTCCCTCAAAAAATCCCTGGGTAGGTGCCTGCATCACGGGGTTGGGCTTTTACATATTACATATTGACTTATGGTAAAGAAAGAATTATTTTTCTTTATAAAAAAATCATAATTGTAACAAATAATACATAATTACAGTAAAATTTAGTAATATATGTATTAATCTTCATATAAACTAAACACAACCCAAAAATTGATAGTGGTAAATGCCAATAGTCACTTACTATAGTAAGTTTCTACTTCAAAATGTTTCCTAGAGTATTTATTATGCAAAGTAGCTACAGGTAATACTCAGTTTACCAAACAAGTATAGTTTGTTCACAACAAATGTAAAATTTATTGCTCGTTTTTTTCTTTCTTTGTTCAAAAACTTACCCTCAGCCCACTACTGAAAAAGTGTTGATTTTTCCAGAAACATTAAATTTCCCAGACATTTCCAGAAAAAGTAAATTTCCTTCCTGACTATTCCAGGATTTTGAGACTGGTAGACACCATGAAGACTTAATTTTAACCCCTGCCTGTACTACAGACAGAATAAATTTAGTGCTTTTAACAGACAATATATATTTCATTTTGTATTGTCAATGACAACGAAGCAGAAGAGGCAGTTCATGCTACATATTTATTGTTTTTCTATACTGACATACAATTTATATGTTTTGTACTTCAGAGTTAACAATATATATATATTTCTTACATGTCTTTATAATTTACAAGCTCCCAATTTTTTATTGTTATATAATTGTACCACAGCAAAATGGTAAGCATGTATATTGAGAATATAAAAGTAATCAATTTATAAAAAATTTTGTACTCTTAAAAAAGGTAGAAGTTTCAATAAATTATTGCATTGTATTGAGTTATGTAGCTTCCAAGTAGCAACTGATGTATGAAATTATGTTACTGCACAAAATAGAAAATACAAATTACGCAATGTTATATGAAGTTACAATATCAGAAGTTACTATGCTATCACACCTCAAAACCTCATTTTTCAGCCTTAAGATATAAGTCGGGGAAGTAGGAAATTGCACAAGAAACAACTCAATACCACAAACGTAACAAACATGCTTACAATCACACTTGAGATTTCTCATAAATTTTCTCATCACGTAACAAAAAACACAATGCACTTAAGTACCATTACCTTTAAGGCACTTATTCATTACAATTACTTTAATATTTTTTTCTCTTACTACTATATATCATGAATATTTCTTTGTATATATATACACATATATACCTTTATATATTCTGAAACTAACTTCAGTAACAGTATGAATATAATTTCACACGGCACTTTCACTGATAACGAACAGTCAAAATGCTCACAGCCTCAGATGCAAGTTTTACAAAAATCTGACTTGTAAATTAATCTGCTCTAGATTTCTTGCAAGTCCCTAGTGATGACTAGCTAAAACCTGAGAGAAAAAAAAATTCAAAGAGCCGATTTACTGGAGTCAGATATACATGCAGCCATAATGTTAGGAACTTTGATGATGGTAGCATGTGATGTTTATTTTTACTTTAACTTTTTCTTTGAGCAAACCTTTGTCCTTCTTGAACACTTGTGGTCCCTCAATACACCCATTCACTTCTCACTGGACAATTAAGCACCAATATTCACTGCCAAAAACAATTCCTACTATATGGCTAAATCCAAATAATATATTTATATATATCACATACTATGCATCATTTTAGCTGTGAGTATATTTTATACATATATATATTTGGTTACATAAATTTGACAAACATGGTATAAATATATTTATTTTGCATATATTCTAACACAATAAACAAAGAAACAAACAAAAACTCATGCATTACTTTGTATCAAACTCAATGAAGAAAAAAACAAAAGAAAAAAATATATGCAGTTTTTGTAAGTAACTTAGAAATAACACACAAAAACGTTACAGACTCAAGGCCTGCATTTGACACACAGACTCTTGGACAGCAGTTTGGATGTGGGTTACTTCACGATTCATTCCACCAGAGGAAGTCATAGTGGAATGTGGCGTAGCTGGGGGTGTCATCGGCATGTGGGCCAGGGGAGGAGCGTCGCCGGCTCCGCCCATGGCATCCTCCATCTTTTCAGCCGTGATAACTTGCACTCCGTTCACAGTTTTGGCAATGAACTTGCCTCGATGCTGTCCCGGACGTCCCGCCTGACCCGGTGGATTTGGCTTGCGAGGACTTGCATAACGGCGCTGCTTGTTAGTCGGGTTGAAAACGTGGTTGCTGGGAGGAGCCTGTATCGGGGAAGAAACACTCTCAGACACATGTACAACAGGACAGGGTGATGGAGAAAGGGAAGCAGAAGTGTACCTCTTGTTAGGAGGAGGTGATCGTGGATAACTTTTGGAAGGGGTATTAGGTCCGGAATATCTGGGCTTAAATTTATCACGAGCATAGGAAGATGGTTGGTATGGAGTAGAATCTGCAGGAAGTGCAAGCTGATTAGGTTTACCTGTTGGGGAAACACTGCTATTTGGCACCAAAGTTTCCCTTCCGTAACACCTGGAGTTAAAAAACCGTGAAGGAGGATTGCACTGAGAGAAAACAGGATATTGCCCCATGCAGGATGTCAGGTAAACCATATGATGCGGATACATTGAGGGAGGGTATGAATGATATACAAAGGTTTTGTGACTTGGACAAAATGAGGAATGTGATATACTGTCATGGGTGGTTGTTACCTTCTTTGTTAAAACCCTGTGAGAAACTGTGGAGGAGTCCTGCTCCTCGCACATCTGCAGCTTCAGCAGTGACACGATTGGGGTTGGAGGAGGAACGTGGGGTTTCGTCCAACCAGTACCAGCTTCCAATTTAACAGATTCTTCTCCGTTCTTATTCTGCGGCTCTCTGAATTTGTCTCCTGCCCCAGACACATCTTTCTCTCTGCTTGAATTTGATGAACTATCCTACAGAAAATAATATTCACTAAGGATGCGTAACTGCTTTATGCATGAGTAGTAATGTAATGTCATGCGTGTTAATAGATTTAAACTGATCATAGATGCTAACAATGAAGTACACTTCCCTTCATTATTTCAATGAAATTTTCCACGAAGAAATAATTGTGTAAGGGGAAGGGAGGAGAATAATAAACAACTTTTAATTTTAAAAAATCAGAATTGAGAGAAAATATTCACATTTGCTTATTCAGCTAGGATAGTTTCTTACCTATCAAACTAACTACCATTTACTATCTACTAAATCAAAATCATGTCTATAAATATCACTATTTTAATCATAACAGGGAACTAACTACATATCTGCATGGTTACTTGAGAAAAGGAATCTATAGATATGGAAAATGCTATGGAGCAATAAAATTGAATGAATACTCTAAATAATTTTAGATTTTCATTGCATTACATTATAATCTTCTGATGGTTGTATGCTAATTGTTAAACCATGAAGACCTGTGCAAATGGAATTACTTCTCCAAGTAACTTACTACAATTGCAAAAACTTTTACTACTCCAACTGCATCCACGAAAAGGTGGTATTATTTGTTATGCACATAACTTGTTGTCATACATAAATGCATGAAATCAAAAGTTGATAAAAATTATATTTTAAAAAATGCCCTCCCAATACTTGGTAATTACTGAAATTTGTGGTTGCAACTAGAGCCTGAACCAAAGACTGCTCACTGAAAATAGTAGAGTGCTAAACATTCAACTACAGAACCTAAAAAGATGCTAGGAGGCAATGAAGCAAGCAGTTAGCAAAGTGTTTAAAACCTGGAGAGAAGTAACTGAAGAACATCTTCAAAAATCTGTAGTTTAAAAGTAAGAAATGTGCACCGCATTTAACAGCTTTGATTCAAAATATTTTCACTGCTTTATGCAGGATTTACACACAAAAATCATTCAATTTTCTCAAAGACATGAATTCCACATTGTGATTAAATTCAAGTAAATTTATATGCAATACTCATATCATTGATTGATAATGGTACTTTAAATTCCTGGACTTTTCCAGTATTTTCAGATCAGTGAGAACCCTGATTTAGCTCGTGATCTACCAAAAATACAATTCAAATTATGTCATTACCATGGCAATATCAACACAGTGGCATGTTCATTGAATTAATTAAAATTCTGCTATTCATTTTTATATATATATAAAAAAAATGTTAGTCTAAATTGCAGTTAAAGTATTTATAATGTTTTCAAAAGCTTTGACCTGCAAGTACTACAGTTATCACTTTTTCATCTTAAAACTGAGTTTAATACCGAAAATGAAATATGAAAATGACTAATAATAAAATGCATGTATGATAGTGGCTGGGAAAGAAAATCCAGGGTTTTTATATTAGCCCAAATTCCTTGTACAGATAAACCAATGAATAAATAGTAATGTAGAAAAAGTACATAACAATGCAAGAGAAATACTACTATAGGAACCAATGACATTGCAAAAAGGTGGGCAGTGTGTTACATTTAAAACAGACTACCCTTACAGCTTACCTCCGATGACTGGGTAACTGATGTGTCTAGAGGTGGTGGTTCATAGACATCTGCCTGGAAAGACTGGTTGGGTTGCCCATATGTAGTGAACATCTCCTGATTCAAACCCTGCTGAGGGGGTGGCACTGGAGTCGACGGATAATAGGTGGGTCCCGGGCCATGAGTTGTTAGTACTGGTGGTGTTGTACCTGGGATTGTCATTGGTGAAGGGGCAGAGGTGTACATATACTGCGATGTAACAGGACTAGAAGGCTGCAAAAATAGAAAATAACTCTCTTTAAAAACTTCAAAATTATACATTAACAGGTACTATGTTTTTTTTTTTGTTTTTTTTTTTGCAAGTTCTTTCAAAATGTTGCTGCAATTCAACGAATTCAACCTACCTATTGTAACCTATTTTTTCCCTCTAGTTTTATATTTAAGGAGCTCCTATACCAAAGGGCTTCACAGTGACGTGATGAGCAACAATACTATAAAGTGCACACACTAGAATAGGCACTTCCCGCTCCAGTGTGTAGAAATGCATTCACTGCACATGCGTTATTAACAGGCCAAAATAACAAATGTGTGTCATTTTTCTGTCACTTTGGGCTAATCGCGAAGGTGAGGATGAATGGTGATAAGATACGATGGATGAAGGGACAATCACAACCACATAGGGACGACACAACACTAGCTCCACAGAGGATTATACTGGTTGCGAGTCCTGACACAAGAGAATCGCTAGTCTGCAAATTGCAGTCCAGGGCATAGTACATGGAAGGGAGGATGACACCCACACAATGAACATTGAAAAATGGCCAGTCCAAGTGATATGTGCAGCATGCCACATCATTCAGTGTGAAAAGCTCCATTAATTTCCAAAGATATGTTTCCAAGTATCATTTGTCGCTTTGGTCTGGAAGCTCCCTAAAGGATAACAAAAGAAGATGGCACAAAATTTCAAACAGTATATCTCATGTTGTTTTTGTTGATGGCTACAGACAGGGCTCGAAAAATCTCGGTCGCCAGGGCGACTAAAAATTTCAGCCTGGCGACTGTGATCTTATGCTGTAATATGTATGAAATTTTGATGATTCTAAGTTCAAATTGCAGTACAGCGTAAGTTAGCAAATGATTTTTTTTTACCAACGTTGTGAACATTCCATAGAGTCAGTAACAATTTCTTACCCTTTGTCCCCCAACACTCCATTTCCTGCTTTCTCAAATGATTTAGTGATGTTTTGAATACCGTGATGCTCAGCATCTTATACAGTGTGTTTCAAAAGTTAAGTTTCACAACAAAAACTTTGGAAATTTATATCATGAAAACCGTAAGAGATATTTACACCGGGTTTTCTGCATTATAAAGCCTCATCAACTAAGATATTTTTTCAATGCTTAAAATTATCAGTTCACTCCGTACAGAAAATTATATAAATTAATAACTGACTGGAAGCAGCATTCAATTTTTTCCAGAAATGAACTTTTGAGTTAGGACAAATATGTAAATTATCGAAGGGTCATAATTAGACATTTGATGACTGATGCCATGTCAGTCTGTCATTTGTGACCAATATTGGTCGCGTGCAACATTTGTTGAATTTTTGACTGACGATTTTATAGGTTGAGTGAAAAGTGCCATTTTTGGGACATATCTCAGTATATGGCAACACTAGCAGGTCGAAATATTGCCAATGGTCGCATGCAACATGTGTCTAAGTATTGGCTATACATTTACGTGAAAAATTGTAAATCAAGATTTTGTGCCGAAATTGGACTCTTTAGAGAATTCTAGGCTGCCCCTGGTTACATTGAATTCTCTTCGCTCACTGTGCCCATTTTTTTAAATTGATTCAGCATGGTGTTTTCATTGGAGCAGTGCATGTGCATTGCTGAAGAGTATTTTAGTACTCATTCATACACTCATGTGCAAGAAGTTTTCCAATAAAAATTCCCTGCTTATGCTGTACCTCACAAAGCAACTGTTTTACAACCAGTCAAACACCAAGAAATGATCCCACAAATTGTTTAAGAGTTGGTATTTATTGTTGAAAATCAGTTATCAGATGTTTTCAGCAAATGAACAATGTCTTTTTTAAAATATGTAATTGTTTTTATTTATATAAATGCTAACATAAATTTATGAACCTTACAGGATTAGTTTAGTGCAGAAAACCCCGGTGCAAATATCTCTTACGATTTTCATGACATATATTTTCAAAGTTTGGATTGCGCGACTTTTGAAACATACTGTAGTATGCACAATTGCTAGTAGGTGGTTTCCTGGTGCCCGATTTTCAGAGCTGGCTACAGACATTGCTCTGGGTTCTAACAACCACACTGACTTTCAATGGGATCGTTACAGGAAACATTGTCCATGACTGCATGTATATTCTTGTATGCATAAAATACCATTGCACTGAATAAAAAATACCTTTGAATTGAATTTGTTTGAACTGTTGTTATAAGTGTTTATGCATGGAAAGGCTAATCGGGACTGGATCTACAGTTTAAAGTGGAATCCGAACCACTGTGCCAAGTGCCTCTGCTGGGTATCAAACCCAGGACCACTTGATTACAAGGAGACTTAGATAAAATACCTCAAAATCTTTGAGAAATGTGATATAATAATTATTGTTTATGATACTAAATGTCAAATGACACAGTTTGAATTTGCCAATAATGACTTACACTATTTCTTCAGCACAAAAAATTAAATATATGGTCATTGACCATATAATGCACCAAATGCAAATTCTAATGCACCAAACAAAAATGGGCCACGTAAAAATGTCCCCAAACACTTAAAAAAGTATGAACTTCCTTAATTTGTCAATGCATGCACTTAGTATGCACTATAATATTTCCGCAAACAAACAAATCACCAATGCACAAGCACATAAAAACACACACACTATTAAAAGATATGAATGGCAATGCACCCTTTCAGTTACATAAGTACCAAGAAGGCTTCACTTGTACACACACACACACACACATATATATTTACATGGGTAGTTTCCAGTCTCAACAGTCTTTTTTCGTTTTCACTTGAGTGTCAAATAGTTTGAACGGGCGATGCTAGATAGTGTACAGAATCCAGAGCTTCTTCACTCGGAACAGGCAAAACGAGCAGTATATGCTCGAAGCCCAGTAGTACGCATATAACCGTAATTTATCTGTGGTAGAGGGCCCTCAAATATGGATCGTGAAGTGAAAGACCGAGTGAAATTGAAACTTAAGTAAACATAGTCAATATCTCCATGTTAATATGTAGTTTAGTCTATCTTACCAATACAGTAACATATGAAAATGAAACCGATGACTGTGGGCTGAAACTACCAAGGTGGATAATTTACATATTTGTGTGTACAGACCTCAAAGTACCAGACTGGAAACTATGCGCTTTTGTTTGAAGCTGCGCATCTTTGCTAGCACATAGCCCCAGGAGGGTGGCAATATGGCAGAGATGCGCATTCACATGTCAACATGCATTTCATATTACTTATATTACTTTAAATTTGTTATTTTTGCATCCTCTGCTCACCACTGTGCTCTCCGAGTTTCAGAGCATACATACACGATATATAAAAAAAGTACTGATACAGTCAAGGTAATAAGCGTATGGCTACAAGGTCTGGCCTTCATGGCTCAAAGAAGATAAAACTGTAAGCAGATGTATTCTGTGCATAGTCTTTCTGTAGCATGCTTCAATGTATTTGAATGTTTCGGACGTAACGTCCCGTTTTTCTATTAAAGTGTTGTTTGTTCACCGTTTGATTTTCTTCTTTGGTAATTAGTATTAATCTACTTTAAACTTTACAGCACGTGCATCTGCAACAATTTTGAACTTGAATCAGTAAAAATTTGTGAACTCGCTTGATTCCGTGAACTATGGTTAATGCTTCTCTCTCTCTCTACCTGGGAGTATCTCCGCTCAATCTCACTGAAGGTGGTAGAAGAGCAGGCGATGGTCTGCAGACTGCTGTCGATCCGATGACAAAAGTGTGCACCGCAGCCGAAAGGAGACCCATCGGTGAAAAGTACAACTGGCTTTGTTGGATCAAAAGGTAGAATAGGATTGACCTGTCGAAGTTCTGCCATGATGCTGTTGAACTTTGGTTGACAGTTATCATCCCAGTTCCAAGTGACGTTTTTCTTGAGTAAAGAAAGCAAGGCTTGAAGTTTGGAAGCTAAATTGGGAACGAACTTTCGATGAAAGTTGATCATCCCGATGAAAGATCGCAATTGTGATTTGTCTTGAGGTGACTGAGAATTGAGGATGGCCTTTAAGTTTTTGTCTGATGGTCGTATACCAGTGACGTCAATCTTATATCCTAGATGGCGACAAGGTCTGGCCTTTATGGCTAAAAGAAGAAAAACTGTAAGCAGATGTATTCTGTGTGTAGCCTTTCTGTAGCATGCTTCAATGTATTTTAATGTTTCTGACATAACGTCCAGTTTTTCTATTAAATTGTTGTTTGTTCACAGTCTGATTTTAATCTTTGGTAATTAGTATTAATCTACATTACCACGTCCTTCAATCGAACTTATCAAGTATTGTACTTGAGTCTAAACCAGGGATCCTGGGCATGGATGTTCTCTGTGAGAGTCCCTTCATTAATTTCATTATATCATCACTCAACCTCATCATTGCGATTAGCCAAAAGTGGCAGGAAAGAGAAGTAGAATAAACCAAATCAGTTAAACCAATCATTTGAATATGTAGCATTCAAATTATACAGCTAGTAATATATTGAAAATTCAGTTTCGACTGTGATTTTTATAAGTTACGCAGGAGGCTGAGAAAGAGGTTTACAAAACTGGAAATGAATGTAGAAGTATGGCTAATGTTCGGAGAAAGTAATATGACTATTTTAATATAACAAACAAATAATGTGTGCTCAAATGTGTCTTGAAAAGCGAATGCTGTAAGTGGCTGAGCCAGCAAAGATTTTGGACAAGCACACTTCATGAAGTTTACCTAATTTCTTATCGTCGTGATTATCTAAAATGGTTGCAAGAGGATGGAAAAATAAGAAAATACAAATAGAAATATGTGTACAAGTGAACTCCCCCGTAACTGTTATGAAGCTTGTTTCACATTATATTCATGCACAGAAGGGAAATAAAAGTAAAAAGCCTGAAAACGATCAAACGTAACAAACCGAACCAATTCAAAACACACAAATTGTAACACAGAGAGTATGTTGATCTCCTTAATGGTAATGTCAAATAGCACACCTGATGCACCTAACATGCCCACGTAAGCATACTAGTTACAGAAATACAAGAAATACATGCACATTGGAATTTGAGTCAGTGTATATTTTCACTAACACTTCTAACCTGTGCTCATAATATATTTTATGAATTTTTCTGTTTGATGAATGTAACTGCACCAGGCAGTTAGTGTAATTTTAGTAATATTATTATCCAGTTAATAATATATTGAAATATCTGTTTCTTGGAGCATACTTAACAATATTGCTATGAGCACCTGGTTAGGTTTCAACTTGACAGTCAAGATAAAAATTTTACCATTCAGTGTAAAAAAAGAAAAACATACACACGTGTACATAAGTTGTTGGTATTATGGATATTGGGGTATACAGGTTAGACATTCTCCCTTAGCAAATTTTCAGATCAGTTATTACGTTACTGCTTTCAGAAACTTATTTAAAATGCAAGAATCACTTCTCAAACTTTATTGGAATAACACTGAAAGTAATATCACTGTACATTTTGTAGCAATAAAATATCGAAGTTTCAATTTATGAATATTTAATATCTTGTCCAAAGATTGATGTATACATTTTGGCTTCATGTTTAATGTATGTAAAAATATTCTTTGTACTTAAATAGGATATCAATTGGTTAACAAGATTTCAAGATTACTTCCTTCAAGATTCGGTGATTGCAAAATAAATTATTTACTTTTACTTTGTTCTCTTACAAACATAAGTTTACTAAAAAAAAATACACTTTGAAATAGTTACGAAGAACTAAATGTAACTAACATATAATATGTTGTTTATCTACTTCGAAAATACTGTACAAGCAGCTATTCTTTATTTTACACTGAAAAATACAACTTCGTTCTCGATTCATGTGCAATATTATTTGTCTTTACGGCAATCGTTAATGTATGTATTACACTCGTATAACAGCATGAACGTTCACTTGTACAATTAGAATCTCACAGTACAATTACCAGTGTTTCTTCGACAAAGGAATGGGTGAAATATGCTCATCATTGTTTTCACTGTTATGAAGAAATTATTTGTATTCACTTGTGGAGAGGAACATGTAAAGTTATATCCGTCTTATTAAACTTGAAAAATGCAATATTGTGTGGCGCAATTACTCACAATCTTCAAAATAGTTGTTAGAGATGGAAATATGGGGCATGATCGCCACCATACCAGCCCCCTGCTTTGAAATTTTTGGCTTCAAGTTGACCCATGTTAAAAGGCCCACGTCTCCGGTCTGTGGTACGATTATTGTCACATTAAAATACTACTCCACTGTAAACGCTCGAGCATGGTGAACTCAAATGAGTACAAGTGAGCAAAAGTGATTCCATGCAGTACTCTAGGAAACACGCAAGCAATCTGCATACTATACAATCCTAAATTTTAAACTGGTACTAGTAATTTTTTTCCTACATCATTATGAACAAAATTGTATTCTTCGGTTATACATAAAATCCAAATCTAAGAAATGAATTTTATTTTATGTTTTTTTCCTGATGTAAGTCTTCATAATAACAAAGAATGGAAGACAATATAAAGATTTCATTAATTCCGTAAATCAACTTGGGAGAAAATCAAGATATTTTTTACAATAACAAATATTTTTATGTGCTCATCTTGCCAAAATTATTGCACTTGTTCAGTTGACAAGACAAGGAATGGATGTAAAAGCACAGAAATCAATAAAACTTACAACTGTATCCCACTTCTCATCCACATCCTCAGCAACAAATGTGGAGGAAAAATATACTGTGTTTGGGCTAAAGGTATCCAAAAATAACATATAACAATGAGAGAACCACTTGCTATATATTTGGAATCTGATGATCAGTTAACAGATTTGTTCAGTCTCGCATTTGAGGTCACGGTGCAGGAACATCACCAGTAGTTATATTCTTGAAATTTTTTTGTTGGGATGTAACTGCCTGGTCAACTTGATTTCCACATTATTTTTTCATAGGGCTTCATTAAAACTATCTACCAGAGTAAAGTTTGGAATTTAAACTTGGCAAGTTACCTTGCATAACAATCCAATGAAGATTTTAAAAAATCTTACATCTGCTGAGATATACAGCGTACATCTGTGTACCTTAAATTGTAAGGTTCCACTCCCCCCAAAGCTGAAGCAATATATAATGCTTTACATTTGATGGCATTTTGAATTGAAAGAAATATGGCATTTGTTTACTTTTGGATACTTTTAGCCCAAACATCCTTAACAGTGTTTAAGAACCTGTCAGTAGCTTTCATCTAAGTCTGAACAGAAGATGCCAATTTGGAATCTGCAATAAATATAAATATATATATATATATATATATATATATATATATATATATATATAAATCAAATAAGGTAAAAGGAAACACTCACCGGACAGTAGGAAAATTCAAAATTTTCGCTAATTTATAGCATCATCGGTGTGAGAAGAAACAGAAGACGGAACCGGAAGTTGGGGTCCTGCAGAGTTGCCAGGTCCCCATTGAAGAAGAAGCGGTGCGTAGAACGAAAAAAACACTGTTTCGTCACCAGGCTCGTCGTAAACTGTGAGAGTGTAGGATGAGTTGGGAGGGAGGGTGGGTGAGGGTTGGGCATTACTGGGTGGCCTTGTTCAGGCCAGGTGGAGTGGTTGCACTCATGGCCGATATATAGGCCCTCTCCCATCTTTTGCAAACAGAGGTGTTGGCTGGTTGGGGTAGGAGGTGGATGATCGCTACCCGGAAGCAATCGTTGAAACTGATGTTGTGGTGGTTGGTGTGGACGGCGACAGTGAAGTCCAGGTTGTGGGTGGAGGAGCGGTGGTTATTGATGCGGAGGTTGAGGGCCGTTGATGTTTCCCCCAGGTAAAAATCACCACAGATGTTGCAGGTGAGGATGTAGATAAGGTTTGAGGCATGGCAGGTCCCTTTGGGATGGAGGGTAAATTTGCCAGTGGCCGTGTGCACCTGGAGGGTGTGAGAAGTGATGAGGATGTATATATAAACACAGGAATAGGATCAGAAAAGTTGCCAGAAGGGCGGATAAATATTAATGATGAATTAGACAGTAAACACTTACCACACGAAGATAAAGTATTCTATATTTCGCGATCTGAGTCGCATTTTCAAGTTGAAGGAGAAAGATCGGCGTTACTTAGAGAAGAGGCACAGAATACTGACCGTAGCGTCTCTACAATCAGTGTTGCCAGAAACAGTTGATAGATGACGAGAAGTACTTTCACCAGTGTTTACTGTAAGGTGGGTGGGTAATTTTGGGGAGGAGAGGAAAGGGTTACTGGTTGGCTAGGTTGAGTCCACACCAACAGCCATAACACCACCTTCAATAACTGCTTCCGTGTTGCCATCATCCATCTTTTACCCCCCCGCTCTGACACATCTTTCCGCAGGCGATGGGAAAGGGCCTACATAACGGGCATGCATGCCACTATACCCCCCAGACTCAACCTAGCCAACCAGTAACACTTTCCTCTCCTCCCCAAAATTACCCACCCACCTTACAGTAAACACTGGTGAAAGTACTTCTCGTCATCTATCAACTGTTTCTGGCAACACTGATTGTAGAGACGCTACGGTCAGTATTCTGTGCCTCTTCTCTAAGTAACGCCGATCTTTCTCCTTCAACTTGAAAATGCGACTCAGATCGCGAAATATAGAATAATTTATCTTCGTGTGGTAAGTGTTTACTGTCTCCTTCATCATTAATATATATATATATATATATATATATATATATATATATATATATATATATATATATATATATATATGCATAAATACATGTAACTCTTTTTTTATCTTCATGTGTTAAGTGTCGTTGATAATAAAGAAGATGATCAGCTGACGTCCAGATGATTTGCAGAAGCTACACTGTGCCCTCTACTATCACACAATAACAACTATGTTAAGCATGACAGTGAAAATGGATGGAGATGAAAAGGGGAAAAATTCCTCATATTTGTCAATTTTACATTAACCTGAATCAGTGTACAATGCAAACTACAGTAAAGCAAAAATAACATTAACAGTTCTTCAGTAAGATATATAAGTGAAAGGAACCAA
This sequence comes from Lepisma saccharinum, assembly GCF_977018435.1. NCBI lineage: Eukaryota > Metazoa > Arthropoda > Insecta > Zygentoma > Lepismatidae > Lepisma > Lepisma saccharinum. The sequence continues at coordinate 25,596,535 of NC_139242.1, read as the reverse complement.
CGTGTGTCTGTTATCCAAGTTCTGTACATACAAACACATCCTTTGTAGAATTTATTTCATTATGTACTATGGAGTGATTGATTGATTGAGGGCACCCCTCTAAGTATATGAGGAAAAATCCCCTTATTTAAAATGCTTACCTTAAAGTTGAAAAGGGGTATAAAGAGTCCCATGGGAAAGGTTAAAAGTGCCAGTTGTAAAGGGACCTGCACACGACAGCTAAAAAATATTTACTAAAATACTGTCATCATCCCCCCTTTTAACCTTTATCCGCCTGACAGTTGAAATTTCGACAGCCACAAGTGAACCCCTTAATGCCAGATGGTCAATATTTCAATCAGAAACGCGTGGCAGCAATTAACGTGCAATTTCTCAAAAACTACACACGATATTTCAGTTCTGTCTTTTTTTGATCTTTAGTATATATTCGAAGGTATGACATACTCGAATTACAGAACAATACATCCATTGTTACTAGTAACAAGTGAAGTTTGTTACAACCATATTATTATGGGTTAGATTTAAAAGTGACTATAACTTGTAAAGTACTGCATCTTTTTGAAAAAATAAATTCTAGTAAAAAGCAGCATTTTAAGCAAGGTCCTCAATTAAGGATTTAGGGGGGACGCGGGGGCAAAGGCTTAATTGTCAAATCTTGTCTCGACCACATGTTAGCACACAGCAGCTATTCACATGTCATTTCTTGAAAACTGTACACTGTATTTCAGTTCTGTCTCTTTTGCTCATTAGTTTATGCCTAAAGGTATTATATACTGTAATTACAAAACAATACATCCATTGTTACTATTCTTAAAAGCATCGTTTGAAAAAGCCCTTTGTTTCCCGTTAGTTCCTACAGGACAAAATTGAAGATAAAAGGCTATAACTGCTGAACTACTGCATGTTTCTAAACAATTTAAATTCTAAATGTAAGAACAAGTAAAAAGCAACATTTTAAGTAACATCCGAAATTAAGGATTCAGGGGGAAGTGGGGGCAAAGGCCCAACCAACCAACAGTTACATTGTTTTCTACACAAATTGCATGATTCCACCAAAAAATAGTTCAATGTATTGTTAGTTTATACAGTATATAAAAAGCAAACCTAAAAAAAAAAAACTTTCTGAAAAAAAATAAAACAACTCTTTATGCACACCAATTTTAACATCAACTACAGGGACAATCAGTAGTAAATAGTCATTGTTAGGGACTTGTTGAAAATGCATAAAATTCCTAAATATAATTTTCAAAAACAACCTTGCATTGATTTTTATCATTACCTGGTTTGCCTGCCAGAAAATAATATGAATTATGTATAAGAATTTTAGGGTTTGTTTCAATGACTCCGTAACAATGGCAATTTTACCTTGACTTACAGGCAGTTACAGTGTGTTGTCCTGGCAACAAATGTATTAATTCATCTTCACTCCATAAAAAATAAGGTCAAGGTCTTATCATGTTGGGTTTTGTCTAATAGCAAGTGTCAGTCCATTTATTAGGACTCTTGACTCAGATTTTCTAATATTTTTATCTCTAGAAGTCCTTCCCACAACTGTCGCAGTAATGGACCATTTTGTTTATCATTCTTGGATGGAGTCGCTGGCTTCACATTTGGAGATCCACTTTATCAACAATACATTTTAGTCTTTAACCTTTGGAAAATTAAGATTTTTAGCACTGAAACAATTTCAACCCAAAATCATTCTAAAACACATTCAGCTAGGGTTCACATCTTATGGCAGTAAACAAATACAGAGAGGTTGTCACAAAACAAGACCAGAGCAAGAAAAGGGCCTGAAACTATCTTCAATTCGTATCCCCATGTAGCCAACAGCAGTTTGCAATGCAGCACAAATATGTATTTACATTTTCTTACCATCCATGTTTGTTACACACTATTCAATTTACGTTTTCCAATATCGTTCACACACATATGAAGCTGTTAGTCTGGGAACACAGAATCTTGTCTCTTTTATGCTTGTTAACATAAAACAGACCTAACATTCATGTACACACAGTCAAACATGGTGCTAATCTAATCCCCACAAAAAAGTTCATGCTGCGATGCCGAACATGCTGTAATTTATGCTATTTCCCACCTTATGCATATTTTAGATCCACCCAGCCTTCTCCTGGTGATTACGTCAATACATTCTATCCAGAAGTACGTATGGTACAGGCGATGACACGTATGTAACAGCTTCTGGCACGTAACCACTATTAGACTATGTCAGAAAAGTAAAATTTTGAATAAATTCAGAGTAATTACCACATTGTCGAACACCGACTCCCAACAATATTAACAGGGAAGGGATATACTTTGATAAGACAAGCCGAGAGTATACACACTGACACATACACATGATATAATATACAAAATCCTCTATCTAGTAGAAAAGAACCTGGATATTAACCAGCACATGCATTTATTTAAAATGATATGATCAATGTTTCTAAAAATGTAATAATTTTGTAATGGTACTTCAAATTCAAACCAAAAACTAATAAGCAGTTTATTTTAACACTTGTTAAACCTTATACATTTATGTTTTTCGCTCATATCAGTTCACTCACTAAAAAGGAGTGTAAATCAAGAGAAGTATAATGGAAAAGTAAAGACATTGAAGTTTAATTTCATTATAACCTACTGGATAGATACGCGACAGAGAATTAAAATAAAATTACAACAAAACTATTTAATTTGTAATGGATATGATGATAATATGAAAATCACATAAAATGTTAGTTGTAAAATTAAAGAAAAAAATTAGAGAAAAACAAATTTTAACATTTCCCTCAAAATTAGTATTCTAGAAAAGATTCTCTCTCCCTTGCTTCATTAATTAATTTCTGGAGCTTCCTGTATAGAATAAATTGACAACTTGAAGTATTTAAAATATGACAGAGGATAACACCAAAAGATTGGGGGAAAAGTGTAAATACCACTTACAGTTACCAAGTTATTAGGGCTGCATAACTTTTGAAACACACTCTCTCAAGAACATTTTAGTAACAGAAAAATTGTGTTTGACATTTAAAAATATGAAAAATATACTAGTTCTGAAATTAAACTTTTTTTTTTCCCTGTTTGGGAGTGAAACTAAGTTCTTCATGCATTCATTTATTTCATTTATGAGGTCAATGTAAGTGTCAGTGTATAAACTTTAGCCAAGTGTTCACTGAATTACAATATTACAAAGACATTTAAAGCTGTGCTTTCAAAAGATAATTAATGCAAAATATCCATTTCTTTGGAACACAACACTTGAACAACAGAATATGAAGAGCATATTCCAAAAATTCTGATTTCGCTTAACTGATTTCGTCCATTGAACATTTGACCAACATGTTCTTTTGTGCACCAGAAGATTAAATTTATTGACAACATTCACCTGTAGAAACAGACTATTATGTAAAAGGTGATTCTTCACACCATACATAATTTTATACATCACAAATTCTGCACGCATGATGTATCTGTTTTATATAGGGAAAGGGATGGGTGGGCATATTTAAAAATAGTTAATAGGTATGCTATGCATTTCTAATTTTATAAAAATTAATGATCTGGTACATAATTGAAAAATACTCAACTAAGAATTTTATGACAATTAAAAAAAAAAAAAAAAAAAAAACCTGAAAATGCAACTATCCAACTTATAGATTATAAAAGCGATTCAAATACTTACTGGCACTGCCTGATATTGGTATTGATGTGGAACATACATCGGCTGAGGATACATCATAGGGTAAGCAGCCTGGGGTTGGGGGAATGCATATGTATCTGGAGCTGCAGTGAAAAATGCCATTCCGTTGTGATATGTATAAGGCACTCCATTCTGGTAAAACACTGTGTTGCTTGGAGCAGCTGGTGTAGCCTCGTATGATCTGCTATATGGCTGCTGTAAGGAAATTTTAACGAATGCTGAACTGCAATTTAATACTAAAAGCAAGCAAAACACAATTACAATACCATCAGCAGGTTCATTGCTTAATTTTCAGAAGGCTGCATCTTCCAGTGGATGTACTCAATTGAAAGTTAACAGCCCTGTATAAAATGGAAACCCTGTTCCTATATAAAATGGCTCTGGGGCTCACCAGCCTCTAATCAATGGTGCTCTTGGGGAAGGTGGTTTCAGAGTGGCACTGAGTACTTCACTTCCACAATGCCTGAGAGTACTTCCACACTCTGTACGCCTTTATGCAATTGTGCATTGCACAGGGGGCAGTAAAACATTAGAGATCAAACTAGAACCATATGGTGATAACCTATCTATTAGACAAGTAATTAATTAATGTACTATAATACTGTGAGAAATGCAGTGTGGTAAGAATGATGAAGCCCAAAAGTACTGGGTTAAGCAACACAAAGTCAATTTGCATGTAGAAACGGTTTATATTATAAAACCACAAACTGTATTACTCATAGATATTTAGAAACCATAAAATTTACATGGAAAGCATGTTAATCTATACCATTTTTAGTAATAACAAATAAAGCAATTTTTGCCTAAAAGTGAAAATGCCTTTTTGTCCTGTGCCCATTGCTATCTTTTCCTAATGCCTAGCATCGCTGTAGTACTATGCCAATTGTTTCCCCAGCGAACATGTGGCCAGGTTGCAACTCCTTTCATTTATACCCCCCCCCCTCTCTTTCTAGCTACTTTCTCGTTTTTTTTCCTGCAGACACATAACAAAAAAATATGCTACTCACCTGTTTCTTAATGGCAGGTGCTATGTTTAATTTTCTCTCCTTTAATGTGATACAATCTGCCTGCAAAGAATAGAGAAAAAACACGTATTTCAGGAAGGAAAAAATGACATGTTCTTCACTAATTGATTGTAGAATGTCCACAAACATTCACCACTCAGCAGTTGTTAATTTACCGGTAGCTACTTTAGTCATACAGGGTGAGTCATAATAATGTTAACACTTAGAGCAATGAGGCACATAATAATATCTGCAATGAACAGAAAATTTTCTGCATGATTATTTATACACTTGTTACCAAGTTGTCCATATTCCACTTTGTCAAATACAGTGGACAATATATATAAATACATAGACTCAAGAACTGCTACTAACTAACTAACTCTCTAGCCTTCTTAAACCCGAAGGTTCATGGCTGCAGCAACACAGGCCTTCCATCTGTCCCTATCTTGAGCAAGATCTATATACTCTTTTCCATCCCTACCGATTTCCTTTAGGTCCATCTCAACGTTGTCCCTCCATCTTCGTCTTGGCCTTCCTACAGGTCTCTTACCATCTGGTTTCCCAACAAGAATCCTGTAAACTCCTCTTTCCTCTCCCATTCGTGCCACATGGCCTGCCCACCTAAGTCTTCTTGATTTAATTATTCTAATAATATCTGGACATGAGTACAAATTATGTAGTTCTAAATTATGTAACCTTCTCCACTCACCTGTCTCCTCATCCCTTTTAGGTCCAAATATTTTCCTAAGGATCTTATTTTCAAATACTCTCAATTTATGTTCCTCTTTCAATGTAAGGGACCAAGTTTCACACCCATATAATACTACAGCCAAAATTACTGCTTTGTATATTTTAACTTTTAGTTTCTTAGATATTAAACGAGAAGACAAAAGTTTATGAAGAGAGAAGTGACATGCATTTCCTGAATTAAGCCTACTTTTTATTTCCTCTTTAATATAATTTTCATTTGTTAATATTACTCCTAAGTATTTGAATTTGGAAAGTGGTTCAAACGAGTTGTTATCAATAATTAGATTTTGATTATTACCTAACACTTGGTTTCGGCCTGTAAGCATATATTTAGTTTTCTTTTAGTTAACTTCCAAACCTATCTCTGTAGCAGTTCTAAAAGAACTGCTACAGAAAACAATATGCATTTAAGTGTTAACATAATCATGATTCACCCTGTATATTATCTGGATTTAAGACTTTTTATATTCAAGTTTCTTAACTATGGATAAGTAGAACTAATAAAAAAAATAGTTTTCTTACAGGGACTAAACTTTCTTAGTGCTTAATGCTGGGATGTTTCACATAATTTTTCAAGAGTTTTAAATGGATCAATCATTTAAAAAATATATATAATCCAGAATTATATTTCAATTTTAGCTGGTTGGTATCTGCAAGTTCTACACATGATAGATAGAAAAACCCATAACATGTTCAACCGCAAATAGTTTACATATTCCAAAGGAAAATATTTTCAAGCTCACTCTACATTGATAAACTCTTAAAATGTGCTTTTATTGAAGTTTAGAAACAACCACAAAACTTACGCCTACCTCACGCTGCAAACGCTTTGCCTCCTCTTCAGTTTCAAAGGTAACAAACCCATAGCCCTTCGACACACCAGCCCTGTCGCTAATAATTTTGGTTGCCTTAACATTGCCATATGCAGAAAACAGTTGTGCTAGTTCGGATTCGGTTGTGTTTGCAGAGATGCCCCCGACAAATATGCGATTCGGAACAAGCGTGCCATATTTGGGAGCATTGTTTACATTGATGGAGGAGGCTGGTGAGGAGGAGGTGGTAGACGCCTCTGTTGTACTTGCAGATGACTAGAAAGAAATTAAATTGTATTACATTATTACAAGTATAAAGAATTCGGGTTCATAACAGTACTCTGGATAACTAACTTACCTAGGCATGCTTATTAAGTACTTACTTATTTTGAAGTCTGTCAATAACTGCAACCAATATCACATTCTCTCTCTAGTAGTTTACGACTGTTACAAGCATATAAACACAATTTTTGTTGTAACATTTCGGGATAACATAAATACCCTTCATCAGACAATTATTTTTAGTTTGATTAATGATAAAGTGGGTACCTAGAGGAAACTCTGGGGGGGTAAAGGTGGCCAGGGGCATGGTACTGATGAAGCAAGTGTGGGGCTCTAACTCCATACCCCCTATATGCCTTCACCCCTATACTTTTTTGATTGATGATAATTATAACCAGGGGTAGAAAAATACAGGGTCGCCGGTTGTCATGGGAAATTTTCACCAGATACCTACATATTTATAATCAGTTCTAATTTTTTCTTAATATTTCGAGTTTGCCTACGGAAATTTCCATTACAGTATTTTTTTTTTTTAAATAATGAGTACCGTGTGTGTTTTTTAATGTTTGTGTATTTTCTGTATCATGTTTATCATTAAATCAGAATAATAAACATGCCATTATAAATTTTTGCACTGTTGCTACCATAATTATAAAATCTGTAGCAATATGGTAGAGTTGGCCATATAGTACAATGTATTGTACAGTTATTCATGCTGTTTCCAGTTGAGCCTTCTTTGGGAAGGCCACTCCAGTGCAAGAATCTTGTATTAATTAATAAATTATAAATAAATAAATGTCTTAAGATCACATTTCATAGCTTATCTTAGTTGAATTCACCACTTTCTTAGCCTGTATTTGAAAAAAACACAGGCTCCTGAGAAAAGAGGGCCAGCACTTGAATTATTTTTAGTTTTGTCTACCCCTGGTTATAACAATGGGATATTCAACAAAAACCAAAAAGCAATTATACAATGAATCTTGTCAATAATATTACATAGTTACTGCTATGTTACAACAATGTAAGGAATTATGGATCCTTAATTTTGAAATCCAAAATGCCAGGAAGGTATTAGGAACATCATCTGCTATGTGTTCATGTAGACTGCTGAGTGAGACAGCTTTAACTCTCTTTCTCTCTGTGCTAATTGCTTCATCAAATCTATTTAAAATGGCTGTAGTAAGGTTGCAGAATATATTAATGAAATAAATCTATCACAATTCAACAGCAAGTGATGGTTGAGCCACACTGCAAGACATAAGGTGCAGTACCCATCAGAGACAACTGTTTCTCTAGATTTAATGGTTCGGTATTATCTAAAATTTCGGAAATAGACTTTTCCATGTCATATTTGTGTTCAACGGCAATTTCTCCAATTGTGATAATTTGCTATGAATGTCCTAAGGGTGAGAATTCCATTGAGTGTCACTTGCATTTTTCTCCATTGGCCACCCATGCACTGAGACATTTCAGAAACATTTCAAACATATCAAAGTAGATGAAACTTCCTTCTCAGAAAAATTTAAAAGTGTGACAATCAGTCACAACGAGATCTGGATGTTAGACCATCCATATAGCATGAGAGTAACACAATATGATGTAACCAACAGGGCATCAATACACCACAATTATGGGAAAGTGCTCAAGATTCAAATGTGTATACATGTTCGCATCTAAATATTTCAGACAGCAGCAGTTAAATTCACAATTCAGACTTGTTATTCTACAAAATAAAAGAGGGTGCTAAATGCAAATATGATATTTCTAATACTTAAAATTAAGCTGGACATTTAAAAAAAATACACCTATTTCTAATTATCTTACAGTGAGCAGAATGTTTACGTAAAATGTGCTACAAATCTTATATGCTACAATTTTGCTGATAGAAGAAAAATTGGTCTTGGGCATTACAAAAATCCCTCAAACAGCCATGCAAGTCATATGCAAGCAAAATGCTACAATCAGTGGAAACAAAATGATTAGCTTATCCATAACACAATTGAAAACATCATCATTCTCCTGGATGCTCTACAAAGATTTCACAGCAGATCTATTTTTTCTAAATTCCCAGTAAGAGCACCATTTCCAAACACAAGGAATATTATTAGAAACAGCTTATGAAGGTACAATTTCCAGCAGAGTTTTAAGATTATCCAATGTTTGAAAAAAAAGGAATGACTGAAGATGACCGGGCGGGCTCCTCTCCGATTTTCTTCATATTTGGCATAATCACTAATTGAGGCCTCCTAATCACGAATCTGAAGTTAAAAGTAATTGCAAAGTCTAGTAATTGCAAAATAAGCGAAAATAAGGCGTTAGTTTTCGGAATGGAAACCATAGATTTTCGCGAATTTTTTTGTTTCACAAGCAAATATTGAACTACGTTTGCCTAACCTAACCACACATCAATGGTTCGTATGGCTAGCGTCAATGGTCGCCATGTTTGATGATGTGAACAAGTGAAGTTCGCTATCCGTTCCATGGAGCGTTGCTTTACATGTGACAATATTCCTGATACTACCACGACACCAAATTTTGCCTAACCTAACCGAAACTAACCTAACCACACGTCAATGGTTCGTAATCATTTTGCAATTTCTAGATCCTGATACTACCATGACACAAAATTTTAACTACGTTTGCCTAACCTAACCACACGTCAATGGTTCGTGTGGCTAGCGTCAATGGCTCGCAATTATTTTGCAATTTCTAGACGTTTCCGACAAATTTTAACTTCAGATTCGTCATTAGCAGGCCTCAATTAGTAAGTATGCCAAATATGAAGAAAATTGGAGGGGGGTCCGGTCTTCTTCAGTCATACTGAAAAAAAAATACAAGATTTTGCACTTTGATTTGCTATTATTCATCGAAGCTAAGACAGTGACACGTAGTAGAAAATGATTTCTAAAATTTAATGAAGGTTGTATTTTGCAGTCATAGTGTGGTTAAGTTCTGCAGTATCTTATATAAAGCATATTATTATTATTTTATATAAAGCAAAGTGTTATTGTTAGCTCTTTTTCGGTTGCACCTGGAAAAGTAACATGATCGGTTGCGCTGTATCTGCGAGATACAAGTATGGTTTTACTATGATTACTTTTTATTTTTCACCTTATTTTATTTTAGCCCTACATATAATGATTCTAAAGCATCTTAAAAGCAATTCTTTAGCACACATATGGTACTTATTGTCATCTTAAAAACATTTATTTATATTTGTCACACTGCCGTCATCGCAATTGCCATCATACTCCAGTTCAGTCTAAATTATCTTCTCATACTGACGCATTATCACTGATGATATCATATTCATTGCATTCCCCATCACTGCTGTAGAGCATGGAATAGATGAATTCAGAATTTTTTCCTGATCCTAGCAGTCTATCCTACAAGGCTGTGCTACCATTAAACCAAATGTACTCGGTCGCTCAGTATCTCATAGATACAAATAGCCTACTAAGTCCAGACACGAAAGGGCACCAGGCGGAGACTGTGATCATCTGTATACAGACAAGAGGGAATAAACTACCGAGAAGCTTGGAACCAAACGCCTTATAGTTTTCAAGAAAATAAACAATGTTATTTGCATGTATCTCAGAGGTACAGAATGACCAATGGAGGGTTAAACTGACTGATTTATATTATTTAATTTTTTGTCTAATCATGACAATGTATTAGTTTTGGCTGCAAATACTTTCATTACGTGGCGAGAATAGCATGTAAGGCTATTTTCAGCAGGCAAGGAGGTCAGACTACTTTCACCAGCAAAAGTAATTACCTGAATCATGTCATAACATTGTATTTTATCACATTTTATGATACACTTCTCACAAAAACTTTGGAATAATGTTATATTAGGCATTAGGTGATAGGCAAAGTCTTGGAATGCAACAACACATTATATCTGTCTGTCTGCTGGGCGTTCTTGTGCTTTCGCCGACATATGCCACCATGCCTATCACCTAATATAACAATATTCCACACTTTTTGTGGTATAATTACAGAATACCGGAAGTATCTCAGATTGCGTTCAAATTTGGTATACTCTCTAATTTTGAGCTCGAAATCACGAATCTGCAGTTAAAAATTGGCGGTCACGTCTAGAAAATGTGAAATACCGTGCATACATTACCGCTAAGACTGTCGATACACTAATATGGTCGCCAACATTGATGATGTGAAGAAGTGAAGTTCGCTATACGTTCCACGGAGCGTTGCTTTACATGTGACAATATGGAGTGTTTAGTAAATGTGGAAAAAATACTTGCCCCACGAACCATTCATGTAAGGTTAGGTTAGGCAAGCATAGTTAAAATTCAAGGTATTCATAAACATAGTTTTTTAACGCTAATCATTGCAAAAAATTGTTGTTTCCTTCATAAATCACGGGTGTTTACTTCGTTCACGGACCCCCTTATTTCTACTTATTTCGCATTTTCTAGACGTGACCGCCAATTTTTAACTGCAGATTCGTGATTAGGATGCCAATATTAGTGAGTATGCAGAATTTGAAAGCAATCGGAGATACTTCCGATATTCTGTAATTGTTCCATTTTTGTAAGGAGTTTATATATTGATTGGTAGTGTTGCTGAAGTAACTGCTAAGAAGTTAATTTAAATTAAAAATAGTTTTGACTACTACTGTCACCAGGTAGTGAGAACAACAAAGTGCTGAAGACCAGAAATTACATGATCAGATGTTGGAAAGTATTTACAGAAGTAATTTTATTGCTAACAGCTCTAAACCTGGCCTGCCTAACAATGAAAGCATTTAAGAACGTAATACCCCTGCATACTTATGTCATGCAACATATTAGCAACACCAGTTCATATTGGAACATGTTGCGGTATTTTTTCAACTCCATGTTGTTCAGAAAAAAGTACTTGTCGCCTGAACGAAAATAAATGCACACTGACGTAAGCTTTATACACGACAACTAAAGAATCCACACATCCGTGTAGTAGGCCAGGCCATCACCCCCTGAAACTCATTTCGGTCAACAACCTCCAATCGTGACGTAGTGACAGGGAGACCCTTGGGGGGTGGAAATTCTCCACACCCTGCAAAAATGCTACTTAGTTGAGCTTCTAGCTGTGTACTGTGAAAGTGTGCTTTTACAGGTGGATGTGCTTTCGCCTTACATTTAGTGTTTTAGTGGGAGGGGGGGGGGTTTCTTGTTTTTTGTACAAGAAGTAAACTTTCGATGGCATCATGCCATTTTGTAGTTGTGTGCCATATTGTAAAGGGAATTATGACAATGAGTCAACAGTGACAATGTTTTCGTTTCCAAACCATCCACAAAGCCGAGAAAAATGGATTAGAGCTATCTATAGGAAATATTTTTCACCAACAAAAGCTTCCAAGGTAATTTCAAGTAGCTAGTATAAGATGCATGTTTTGTTTGAAATGGCGTTTTCAAGTTGCCTTTGTATACTCCTATACAGCTAGCAATTCCTCTCCTTCATTTAAAATTATTACATGAGTAATTAACTAGACAAGAATCTATGTTCTATTCATTCTTATAGACAATACTACTTTTCTCTATACGTAGTTCTCTTTATGATATTCCTCCACTTGCACATACTTTACACTACATTATGCTTAAATTAAATAAACGGAAACTCACCCTTGATATCTTTTTTTCTATTCCCTCTAATATTTAGTTGGGTAAGCTTATAACAATAAAGACAATCTAGAATAATTTTGTACTTTATAAAAAGGCTACGTTGCTTTTCAAACTCTCTAGGTTAATCACGATTACGAGTACAAACAGTGAATTGATGAGATATATCAACAAACAAGCAGAAGTGCTTATGAAGCCAAGGACAAGTAAAACTTTTCCAATTCAAGAAGAAACCGAGAACGAGACATTCATTTCAAACTCGTGGCAAAACAGAGAACGGCTCAACATTTTTGCAGTTCAAAAGGAAAAATGAGAACGATAGAAACAATTGCAATTCGAGACTAAACCGAGAGTGAAACATTCATTTCAAACTATCTCGATGCGAAAACGAGAAAGACAATTGTTTCAAGCTATGAAAATATCGAGAACGAGACAAACATTTTCAACTCTATACCAGACCGAGAAAAACATTAATTTCAAACTATGAAAAAATCGAGAACGAGACAAACATTTTCAACTTGATACGAAACCGAGAAAGACATTCATTTCAAACTATGAAAAACCGAGAACGAGACAAACATTTTCAATTCGATACGAAACCAAGAAAGACATTCATTTCAAACTATGAAAAACCGAGAATGAGACAAACATATTCAACTCGATACGAAACCTAGAAATACATTCAATTCAATGTATGACAAAACCGAGAAAATACATTCCTATCAAACTATAAAAAAAACGAGAATTTAATATGCTTTTGATGTAATTGTATCTTCCTTATATTGTGTAATCGTGCTTTATTTTTTTGAGGGGCTGCTTAATTTAGAAGGAACGAATCTTTGCATTTAATTGTGTGACATTATTCTGAAATTCTAACATTTTGCTTAGAGGTGATTTATTTTTATTTAATCTGTTTAGTTTTTATGTAATTGTAGCTTACTTACATTATGCATTTTTGCCAGTAAATTTGAGAATGAGCTCATGAAACTTATGGTGTTGGTGTTTTAATTTCCATCAGACGTTTTGAGGTAATGACATTTCAGAATGATTTTATTTTTTATTGTGATTTTAAAATTTTAAGGCGGTAGATGTAGATCTAAAATGACCTAATGGAATATAAAGTCAGCCAGGGCGGGTGAATCCAAGTGACACATGAATGACTTGGTCAGTGAATAAGTTAGAGCCATGCATTACAGCTAGGTTAAGAAAAGTGTAACCTATAGTAATTACATTGTGCACGATTTTCTTATTTTCTTTAAAAACAAGATTTTTCTGTCTGTTTGCTGCCTTTCCAGGTTAAAAGTGTGAACAACAATGAATGAATAAATATACATGCCATAACTTGTTTAAATTAATCGCTGGCTGAAAATCTGTATATCCTCCTAAATTTTATCTATTAATATTTTTCTTTCGAATGTGTTTCAATGCGAAGATCAAAATGCAAAGAATTGTGCGTACTGCGTAAATCACTACATTTGGAAGAAAAAAATAGATGTTCGAACTTATCTAGTACAATGTATATACAGGGTTGCTCAAAAAGTCACTCAACACTCTCGGTACAAGGCCACTGCAGCGCGCAACATGGAAATGGTGATGACCAATCATTATCAGGCCATTGACGCGATCGTTTTAAAGCAGTTAAATGTCTGGAAAATATATACTCCAAATATACTTTAAGGTAACAGTTCGTTATATCGGACACACATTAAAATGGGATATTTTATTTTGTGTTTTGCATGGTTCGTATTTACCAATTGTGTATTGCGGAACATAGTTCAAGTTGCCAATATGCTTTTTACACGCAAACAAACAATTTTTCACATAGAGAGTAGTTTTTGTTATTCCTTCTTTTGCTTCCTTAACTCACAATATGGCAGGCACAGGTTGTCTAGTGTTGTAGGTATGCAATGTTTCCAACCTTCTTCACCGAAAAATACCTACTATCGGTTCGTTACGTGTGCAAATTATACATTATGCACGGGTAGCTGACGGATAGCCCCACGAACCATTTCCGATAAGGTTGGGTTAGGCAAGCATAGTTTAACAAAAGGGGGGGTTGGAAACACTGACAGGAGGTTACGTCACCAAACGTATGCAGCATCCGGTTCACGTAGCAAAAGCAATGGCACTTGTGCGTGGGTGAGATATTTCTCTTGAAAAATACCTAAACCCACACCCACCCCACCCATGCACACCCATGACAGGAGAGGGGAAGAAAGGGAAAGAGGAAGAAGCCCTCCCTCTTTCCTCTCTCCCTATGAAGAAAAGAGAAGTGCCCACCAAACCAACCAGGACCCTCCTCCCCCCCCTCGACCCATTCTTTTGGCCCCCCTTCCAATTTGCTGGGGAGGCTCGTCACCCCCTTCCTGAGAGAGAGAGAGAGAAAGCCACCATCCTCTTCCCCATGGTCTCTCTCTCAATTTCCCTCTCCCCTCCCTGGGGATGACCGTTTCCCCTAAAGTAAATTCCTTCTCTTTTCTCTCTCTCTCTCTCTCTCTCTCTCTCCTGTACCCACACCCACCCCACCCACCTTGGGAAAACCTTTCTCTTTCCCTCCCCCTCTCCCCGTGAAATAGATTCTAGGATGAAAGAAAATACCTTGAGGAATGTTGGAAACCTTAGAGAAACTCATTTCCGTAAGTAGCTTCTTCTGTACAAATGAAGAAATGTGTCTCCGATATAAAGAACTGTTACCTACTTTAAACCCTGAGTGTATCAAATTATGCCAAGTTTTGTTTATTATGCTTAAACGTGATTATTTTGTATGTGTTGTATTTTGTATTACTTAACATCAGCATGTAGGTAATAAATGGAAATAGCACATGATCAGGGATAATTTATCCTCCTCCTTTTCTTGGTGTGCATTGTATCAAGTTTTCAAGAAAAATTATTCACAACTTATACAAAATGTAAACTTAGAAACTATCCATGGGATCTTTTAATACCTCTGCTTTGGGGATAATCCCAGGTAATTTTAAATATTAACAAACAGGGATAAAAGCAAGCAATTGCTGGTTGTGCATGCTAGTAAATACAACTCGAGCATCTAGACTTCACTTACACACAATTTCAACACATAGCTGGGAGATGGCAAAATAGATTTTATGATATAAACCGTTGGTTGCATTCGGACTGCGTAATTATGCAGTGGATTGCAGCTTAATTTTTTCACTTCCATTCAAGTACAAAAATAAGAAAGAGAAAAGTCACATTCTGGTCGAACTAATCATGCTAAAATATATGTAAGCACGATTTTTTGCCAATATTCCATTGTTACCTTGAGATACGTAACTATGTCAACGACTTCTTTCAATAAAAATGAAGACACTGTTTAAATAAAAAAAAGGTCGGCGTCTTCCATGGAATCTATTAATTTCAGGATATTTTGACAATAATTTACTTATTACATTTACATTCATTACAGGATTTTTTTTTAGAAAAATGCTCAATAATTTTCGATACAAACCATAGCAATGAGAAAACGTCGATACAAACCATAGCAATGAGAAAACGTCTTGGCATTTCCGGAAAGGTGAACAAAATAACTTCACGATAATCCACCAGAAAAGGTAGGTAGTATTCAAAACTCATGCAACATTTGTTGATTCAGTACCATCACCCGATATACACAACAATTTGTGCTTGAATGCAGCAGTGCATTTCATGTGTTTATATTATCTCCATGCACACGTTTTGGGTGAATTAACTCACCATTAAGCAGACGTGTTGGCAGTTATTACAAACCACCAGTCCTCTGCCCCACAAGATTCACTACACGAATCTCGTTCTCGTCTGCTTTGCACTAGTCATCTAATGAATTGTGGGAATTAAAATGGCGGAAGGTGTAATGCTGGTTGTATTTACTTATATACTTTTGCAAAACTAATGCGAACATACGTTGTAAGACGCGTTCATAAACGTGGTTTCAGTCACCTCCTTTAAATTTGTTACCAATATAGCCTATAGATGCACGTGTATTTTGTATCGTGCAAAATAAGACAAATTACAATTTGCACAAACCAGACCACTACTCTCATGTTCATGCGCGAAGAAGGGAAAGTAGGGCAAACTTCATCTGCCTATTGAATCATTATTTTTCGAAAACTGAAAAGAAAAATAATTCGCTACATGGTGGTGTTGAGTCTTAAATCCCAAGGAAACGTGGGCTTTCGATTTTCGAAGTGCAAAGTTTCAGCGTTCAGGTAGGAATTTTCGGGATATCATGAAGTATGGTAGGCAGTAATGTACCCATATTTTCGAAAGGAGTGCTTTTTTTAGTCTCTAGCTCATTAACTTGGAATTTTCCAGCAATTGAGTTTTCTAATTTACTGAATGGCTAGGGGGATAACCCCTACACACCCTCCCTTGGCCACGCCATTTGTCGTAGGCTAGTCTTTGCCTGAAATCTTCATTTATCTTGTACAGGGTGTACCAAAAGTCCCCTTACTAGGGTTACCAGACACACACATTAAAAAAGGTAGTGTCTGCTGCCACGTTCTTTTTCTGCTGGAACCTCAAAAAACATGCGCGTGGCAGCAGACTCTGTCTTTGTTTTATCGTGATTTCATCATGCTATGTATGTGATTACGTCTGTAACACATACTGTGAAGTTGTAGCGATTACTTTCACAAAAATGTTTTAAGAGTATGTCCCTTAGCATTCTTCTAATAATAAACCTAAATGCTCTCGTAGTTAGGTTAGGTTCTGTTAGCATTAAAATAAAATCGCTAAATGCTTTCTAAAGGAAAAGATTCTAAATTACCTATACATTCATTCCCACTAAAATTCCTGGACCTTTAGCAACCTTGCTAATGACTAGGGAATGTGCAG